>NC_092775.1:16206821-16540259 GCF_047496795.1 Chiloscyllium punctatum
CTATCACTGTGCCACAATACCCCCATATAAAGGCAGGTGTTCTATATCTTCCTATACCAACCTATTCAGAGATGTTATTACACAGTTTCTGGAGCAGGTGGGCTTTGAACCCAGGCATCTCGGTCCAGGGGTAGGGACACTACTGCTGTGCCACAAGAGAGCCCCATATAGGCACAGATGAAATACCATAATTAATGCCTACTACCTGAAAATAATTATACATTCAATTAATATACAATTAACATAAAAGGAATAGATTTGAGGTGTTTAGAAAAACAACCAGAAATAGCACAAAGAGAATATACTTTTCTGCACCAAATTGTTTTAATATGAGGGGCACGGCACTAAAATGGAAATTGGATAAATGTGTGAACTATTTTAAAAATCCAGGGTGATTAAATGAACGATTTTATTGTCATGTGTATTTTACAGTGTGAAAAACAGGAAAATACAGTGATAAGCTTTTCCATTGTTGCCACCATCTAACAGCATTCTGAATAATGTGAAGAAATTAGGACAAAAATCAGAAACATATATCTTAAAGATGGTTCATCAATCCTGAGCCAGCTCGTCATCAATGATGCCTATGTCACCATCTCTCCTCCACTGCCTCACTGCCACCAACACCAGACTTTACCAACACTGAAGTTGTCAGTCTTCAGGCGCCATCTTTCCCCATTGGGACGATTCTCCTCCACCATCTCCTCACCACTCCCTGCACTGGACTCACAAATGTCAGAGTCTCATCTCTCTCCCTGGGCCCACCTAATCGATGTCGCCATAATGCCCTTCCTCCATCACTTCGCCGCCGCCAGTGCCGGACACAACTAACGATGTCGTCGCCGAGGCTCAGGCGCCATCTCTCACCTCTGGGCCTACCTCAATAGCACTGTCTCCACTGATGCAGCATAATTGGAGAAAGAGCAGGGGAGTGCAAATAATTGGTGACTCTTTCAAACACTATGAGCGCCAAGGACTGAATTGTCTCTTCGTTCCATGTGATTCTATGCAGCCATTTGGTCTGTCTTGTCAATTTTCGCTGAGAGAAGGAACTATCTAGGTATTTTCATTCCCTTGTGTTTTCTCCATAGCCCTAAAAATCAGGATGTTTATGTGGCAATGTCCCTGAGACTCTATTATTAGGAGTATGCCTACTGGAACAGAAATCTCTGCCCAACTTTTTTATACATACTCCCCCCACAAAAAATAGCCTTCTTAACTAAGTTTCTAACCTCTAATAAGCTCGTTTTTCTGTGATTTCTTTCAAGCAGTAATATAGGCAGTAAATGGCTTAGAACCATTTGGAGTGGATTAGTACATCTGATAAATTCATTGTCAAATCCTGAGCATCTGCCAGGATCAGCCAGCTCTGAAGACTGCTCAAATATTAGCCACTGCTTTGCACTACAGCAGATGTCAAACATTCCACATCCCCAGCACAATTCCCTTGAAGCTTTGTCTTTTATAAAAATAAAACTTTTATATCAAAACCAACATGTTAGCAAGTAGTGGACAAAGAAGTATACATTCGAGGCATTCAAGAGATCCTAGTTAGCATGGACAAGGTGCTGAACACTATTTGTCTTCAGGTCAGGGCAATCTGTACAAAGAGCCAAAGTCAGAGTTGACTGGGAGAAACTGTGTTCATTGTCAGGTGTAGTCCGTAACAATTTACAATAATTGGCACAAAGAATATTACCGTGAGGAAGATGAGAAGTTGAGTGTGTTGCAATTAAGAATGCAACTCTGAAATAGTTTTGGAGAACAGGTTTCAAAAGGGATATACATCTTTAAAAAGTTACAAACCACACAACACTAGGTGATAATCCAACAGGTTTATTTGAAAGTACTAGCTTTCAGAGTGTTTGTCCCCCATCACGTAGATGATGTTACCTGATGAAGGAGCAGCACTCTGAAACCTAATATTTCCAAATAAACCTGTTGGACTATAATCTGATGTTGTGTGATTTTTAACTTTGTCCAACCCAATCCAATGCCGGCACCTCAATATCAAGTTTAAAAAGGAAAATGTTAATCGGGAATGGACAAAAGTTATGGAAGTGAGACCATTTGTCAGATTTCTGATTACTTGGAAGTGGACGGCAAAATAGGACAAAGTCAGCATGGTTTCATCAAGGGGAGGCTATTATAAATGGTTTTCATCAAAGTCTGGAGGCTACTAATGACAAGAGCTGAACTGGACCAACCATATAAATAATTTTGCTTAAAGAGCATATCAAAGATTTGGAACATTGATGCAAGTAACTCAAGTACTGGCTCCCTAAAGTGTGTCCAGCATCTACAAGGCACAAGTCAGGAATGTGATGAAACATTTTCCACTTACTTGGTTGGATGCAGCTTCACCAACACAGGGGAGGTAACAGCCTAGTGGTATGATTGTTGAACTGTTAATCCAGAGACCCAGGTAATGTTCTGGGGATCTGGGTTGGAATCCTGCCTTGATAGAATTTGAATTTAATAAAAAGCAGGAATTAAGAATCCATTACCATTGTTGGAGAAACATCCATCTGGTTCATTAATGTCCTTGAGGGAAGGAAACTGCCATCCTTACCTGGTATGGCCTACATGTGACTCCATACCTACAGCAATATGGTTGTCACTTAACTGCCCTCTGGGCAATTAGGGATGGGTATTAAATTCCAGCCCAGTGATGCCATCATCCCATGAATGAATAAAAGAAAATTCAAGAAGAAAATTCAGAAGGAGAAAGGAGCTCCCTTGATCAGCACCTTATCTGCCAGTTTAACCATTTACTGACTCCACCACCAATGTGCAGTGTTATGAGTGTGTACTCAATAAAAGAAGTGTTACAGAAATTTGCCAAACCTCCTTCAACAGCATCTCCTAAATTCATGACCTGTATCACCCAGGAAGACAAGAGCGGCAGATACGTGTGAACCAGCACTAATAAGTTACTTTCCAAGCCATGCACCATCCTGATTTGAACTATATCGCTGTTAACTTCACTGTCACTGAGACAAAAATTGTGATGCTCCCTTCCTAACAGTCCTGTGGGTGTATCTACGCCACATGCATTGTCATATTTCAAGAAGGGGGCACATCACAAGCTTCTCAAGAACAATTAAGATTGGCCATCAAAAACTGGCCAGTGATGCCCACATGAAAGAATTTTTTTAAATTCCTGGCTCACGAAAAAAGCCATGCAAGCTATTCAAGTCTGGAGATTTAGCATGTTCACATATGTTCACAGTAAAAGTTATCAAAGATCCACAATCTGAATTGATTGGTGTGAGACCAGAGATGAAAACGAGGCCGAATAGATCTAAAACCTTACTGCAAGGCATTAGTGCATCACATCACAGTTATTAGACCATAAGATCATAAGATGTAGGAGCAGAAATTAGGCCATTCAGCCAATCGAGTATGCTCTGCCATTCAATTGGAGGGCGGCACGGTGGCACAGTGGTTAGCACTGCTGCCTCACAGCGCCAGAGACCCGGGTTCAATTCCCACCTCAGGCGACTGACTGTGTGGAGTTTGCACATTCTCCCCATGTCTGCGTGGGTTTCCTCCGGGTGCTCCGGTTTCCTCCCACAGTCCAAAGATGTGCAGGTTAGGTGAATTGGCCATGCTAAATTGCCCTTAGTGTTAGGTAAGGGGTAAATGTAGGGGTATGGGTGGGTTGCGCTTCGGCGGGTCGGTGTGGACTTGTTGGGCCGAAGGGCCTGTTTCCACACTGTAAGTAATCTAATCAATCGTGGCTGATAAGTTTCTCAACCCCATTCTCCCACTTTTTCCCCATAACCCTTGATACTCAAGAATCTATCTATCACAGTCTTAAATATACGCAACGACCTAGTCTCCACAGTGTTCTGTGGCAATTAATTCAATAATTATCAATTATTATATTGATAAATAGCTTGATACTTCACAATGTCGAAATAGCATTTTAATAGGATTCACCAATTTCCACTGGAGTCAATGACATTGGATTCTGTTATTACAATGCAAATCCTTTTACACTTTCACCTTCCCCACCTGCACTCAGTCCAAACCATGCTTTGTGCTATGTGGTTATTAAGTTCCAAGAAGGACTAGGAGGCTGAAGTGTTGAACAGCAACAACATTATTATAGAGGTGTTCACTCAATTGGCAACAAGGTTAGAAAGAGCTGTTTGTTTGCCCAAAGTAGCAATGTTGTTATCGTAATGTCAGGTGATCAGACTCTTAAAGTGATAGTTCATCATACTTGCACAAATACACAACAGAGTTCATGGCAAAAGTCTATTTCATCAAGTCTTCTGCCCAAAAGAAGATGACTGGCATTTTAAATTAAAACAGATGCACAAAATTCAACTTTTTGAGGGCAGATGTCAAGGGAGAAATGAAATCATTGCTCAAGGGAGCTAATGCCCCCCCCCTCCCCCTTTAGTCCCTCTCGTAGCAATGCCACCTCCAGATCTTTCTAAGTTGCAATCTAGTGTGGTCTGCAACATAGCAGAATTATTTTGTTAACCCACTATAGGAGGTTACCATCAAAATTGTCTTGACCTTGGAAAAGATCCTTCAGGAATTCAATGGCCTACACACACCTTTGCTTCAAGAGTACATTTCATTGCTGGCCTTTTCTCACGGTTCTGCAGTGGTGTTACTTTTGAGGAGTTTGAGCACTTGTTTCTCTCAAGAGACATGACCCTAAATGTTCACTCAGATCATTAACTGCAATTCTTTGTTAAAGCAGCCGGCACACTGTCGGGATCTTTGAGGGAATAGTGAAGAATATTGTCTACAGATGCATAAATGATATCGTGAAAAACATCTGTGAGCACCACGACATCTTTTGTCCATTCCCACACCAATATTCCATGTACATTTTCTTTTGAAGCCGGTTCTCAAACTTTGCTCCAAAACTGTTTCTGGGATTACATTCCTGAGCACCGCAAATGGGTTTGGGTCCCTAGCTGCTGCTGCACAACAGGGATACACAATGATGTTTGCAGGCAGATGATTGAAGGGGCATTTGTATTGTCAGCAATAATATCAGCAGGTTGAACTTGGAAGCAGTTGGTGGATGGCATGGCCAGATTGACTTCCACCGACAGTGAATGCTGTTCCTCGGTTTCAGGTCATGGTCTAGGCATTACTGAGATTGTGTCTCTGTCAAAGAACATATACCACTCTGGACTTGATAAATACAAAGGGGGGACAGAAAATCAATCTAGGTTACCTGACAAGTTAGGGGATTGTGCCCAATTAAATCTTCCTTCATCCAGATGTTAGGTATTTTATTGAAAGTGCTTTATAATGCTACTCTATAGGACTCTTGTGGCACAGTGGTAGTGTCTCTATCTCAGAGCTGGCAGATCTGTGTTCAAGTCCCACCAGCTCCAGAGGTATGCAATAGCAACCATGAACAGATTGATTAGCAAAATATCAGGGCTTCTGAGGCACAGTGGTAGTATTCTTAACCTCTGGTCCAGAAGGCCAGGTTCAAGTCCCACCTGTTCTACAGGTGTGTTATAGCATGTCTGAATAGCTGGTTTATTAAAATTCTTTGAAATACCAATCATGCACATCAATTCAAGCCATTTAGTGATGGACAACAAAATGCCACCAACATCTGAAGAAAGACTTAGAAATTGTTGGATATTTTTAATTTACATATAAGATATGGATGTTGCTGGCTGGCCCATATTTATTGTCTATCCCTAGTAGTGATGAATATAATTGAAAGCAGTTGAGAATCAACCATATTGCTGTGGGTTTGGAGTCACTTGTAAGGCAGACCAGATGAGGTTAGCAGATTTCATTCCCTGGAGAACATTAGGGAGCCATTTGGGTTTTAATGACAATTGGCACTGGTTTCATTGGTTCTACTAATGACCATCTTAATTTCAAACTTTCTTTGATTGAATTCAAATTCCATCACCAGCTGCCATGGCAGGATTCAAACCTGGGCCCCCAGGATGTTATTTGAGTTTCTGGATTAATGGTCTAGCAACAACATCACTGGGCCATTGCTTCCCCGTGGAACATCTTGAAATGGATAGAATGAAGCGCCACCTCTTTGATAAATAAAAGTAAAATACTGCAGGTGACGGATATCAGAAAAAAGAACAAAAAGAGCTGGAGAACCTCAGCAGGTCTGGCAGCATTTGTGGAGAGAGAAAAACGAAGTTAACATTTCATGTTCTGTATAACCTTTCTTTGGAAGTGATATATTTTATATGGACTTAATTGCAATCATTTTGAAAGGAATGCCATAAATGACAAATCAGCTGTACCAATTCTTGTGTCAGCTGAACTATTAACCCTTGTGCTCTCTTGGTTCTCTTCCTGTCAAGTATAGTCATTGCCAAACCTGATGGAAAACACATGCTGCAGCATTTACAAGTCTTATCCAGTTGGCACCATCTTTTGAATTGCTTACCACAGAGCACTGACTATTCATCCATTGTCTTAATGCCAATGTGAAGAGTTAATGTTGCATCAGTGCAGCAATGTCACATAAATATAGCTTAAGAAATAGGAGCTACTTGGCTCTTTGAGCTTGCTGCTCCAATCAATATGCTCTTCCACCTCAATTCCGACTTCCTGCACCATCCTTAAATCCATTACTTCCCCTAGGGTTGCCAACTGTGGCCAAAACCATTCCAAGAGATTTCTTTGCCCTGTAAATGATAGTGCCACTGTCATCTGTCCAAAGGTTTGGAGATTTAAGGCTATGCCAGTGCTGCTCTTTACGCACTGCTTCAATTTCACCCTATTCTTTTTACCCACCCCTTTATACTTCCTCAAGGCTCAACATCAGTGTGAGAATAAGCAACTGTGTTCATCAACACAGCATATAAACATGATGCATGGCAATATCTGTTCACATGATTCTTCTTTATTCATTCATGCAATTTTTTTTGTATTCACTCATGGAACATGGGTGTTTCTGCCTGGGCCAGCATTTCTTGCCCATCCCTCATCGCTCAGATAGCAGTCAAGAGTCAATCATGTTGCTGTGGGTCTGGAGACACATGTAGGCCAGACCAGGGAAGGATGACAGATTTCCTTCCCTAATAGATATTAGTGAACCAGATGGGTTTTCCGACAATCAGCAATGGTTTCATGGTCATCATTAGACACTTAATTCCAGATTCTTTATTGAATTCAAATGCTCCCATCTGCCACAGTGGGATTTGAACCCAAGTTCCGCAGAACTTAAACTGAGGTCATGATGAGCTGCCTTTTTGCATCATTACCATCAATGGTGGGAAGGCACATACACCCATATTTTGTGTCCTCACAACGTTGGCAGCTGACTATGCTTACAATGCAATGAGCTCACCATTTTGATGAGCTCAAAGCTCTGACATGGCTTCTGCATGAATTATGTAACTGATCTACTTAAAATATTGTTCCTAGATTTTCCAGAGTGTTTTCTTCGGCCTCTGGGAGATTGATGCAATCTCAACAGTCTCTCAGCCATTATGGGTGGATATGTAATGTATAAAATTGGTGTAAGTGAAACACACACTTAATACCTCTACAAGCTCCAGTACCAAGAGGAAATCAAACCACTGTAAAGAGTTAATTCTGCAGTTACTGATTGGCCCCTTTCAAATGTGAGCGACCTGCTGACAAAGCACTATACTTAGTTAATGATCAATAGCCTGTCAAGAAATAATTGGACTTGGGAATGTATTATTCCAGGGCATTCCAGTGGACAGGGTTTTGAAATGCAACTAAGGGTGTATTGTTCTAATTGGTAGCAGCAGATTGGCTAACTTTAAAATTTCAGTTTGATTAGCTGAATATTGTTAATCCTGAAATTATTTAAATATCAGGTTCATATCTATGATTGGCTTTGGTGGTTATAGCACTATTATAATGGGGATCTTGTGGTACAGTTGTAGGGTCATTGCTTCTGAGTCAGGCAAACGTGAATTCAAGTCCCACCTGCTCCAGAACACACCTGAACAGGTCAGTTAGGCAATACTGAAATTTTTATCAAATGTTTGGTGAGTGGAATGCCCTGTTGCAAGCTCACAGTTCTACAACAGGCATACATTAAAGGCAAGAACTTGCATTTATGTAGTGCCTTTCATGTCTCAAATTGCTTCATTCCAATTGTAGTCACTTTTCTAATGTCAGGAGACACAGTTGTCAACATAGACACAACAAGATCCAGTCACAAACAATAATTTAAGTGAGCAGCTTATCTGTTTTAGTCATTTTGGCTGTTGGACAAAAGTTGTTCAGGCCAAAAGAAGACTTTTATTGCTTTTCATTGAATAATCTCCTGGATTATTAGGGCAGCATGGTGGCTCAATAGTTAGCACTGCTGCCTCACAGCACCAGAAATCTGGGTTTGAATCCAGCCTTGGGTGATTGTCTGCGTGGAATTTGCATTCTCTCTATGTCTGCATGGGTTTCCTCCGGGTGCTCTGGCTTGTCCCACAGTCCAAAGATATGCAGTTTAGGTGGATTAGCCATGCGAAGTTGTCCTGTCATATCCAAGGATGTGTAGGCTAGGTCAGTTTGCCTTGGTAATTATGGGGATTGGGAAGGGGACTGGGCATAGGTGGAATACTGTTTGGATGGCTGAATGGCCTCGTCTGCACTGTAGAGACTCTATTAGATATGCTCACCAGGGAATAGCAACAGTCTTAATTGAAGGACAGCAGTTCCCTTACAATGGCACCAAAGTGTCAGCCCAGTAGAGCCAGACATTTTGAGCTTTATTCATCAGGCTAGGATGCTCTGAATCATTTCATGGACACATTTGCTGGCTACCTTTGGAGCTGATTTTCATTTTAGTGATGCTGTGTATATGCATTGCTTTAAAACTTGCCTAAATCTTTGTTGCAGTTAGCACTCAGACCTCACAGTACAATTATTCACATCTCCAAGTGCAAACATAGACATCCCTGGAGATTTTTGTGGATGGGTAATTTTTATGGGTGTGAGGATAATTAAAGACTCAAATGAGGAATAAGAATCCAGAGAGCTTTTGGAGAGCCTAACACAATTTCACAACTCATCACTTTGTTGAGGTGCGAAGGTCAGGATTTAAGAAGGGACAGGTCAAGGTGAAAAGGGGAAACCTGTGTAAGGCAGTCTGCAAGATCAATGTTGGAATAGTAAGTTGCCATTTAATTGTTACAGAATTCAAAGTGGAGGTGGAGGAATACTTGTGAGAAGAGCTCACCTCTGTCCCTCTCAATGGTATCATGTTTCCCAGCAGGTTTAGCTAAGGCAGCCCAGTAGTTAGCACTGCTGCCTCACAGCACCAGGGACCTGGGTTCGATTCCACCCTCAGGCAACTGTCTGTGTGCAGTTTGCACATTCCCCACGTGTCTGCATGGGTTGCCTCCCACAGTCCAAAGATGTGCCATGGATTGGCCATGACAAATTGTCCATAGTATCCAGGGATGTTTAGGCTAGGTGCATTAGTCATGAGAAATGCAGGGATAGGGTACAGGAATGGGTCAGGGTAGGGTTCTCTTCTGAGGGGTTGGTGTGGACTCAATAGGCTGAATGGTCTGATTCTACACTGTGGGGATTCTATGACGAAGTACTGTACCCCATGAACTTAACCCTGCTCATTTGCAAACCATTTGCTGCATTGCAGTAGCAGGTACCTTTACAGGAAAAGGCCCAGCTCAATGTAGAACATAGAACATTACAGCTCAGTACAGACCCTTTGGCCCTCTATGTTGCGTCACCCTGCAGAACCAATCCAAGGCCCATCTAACCTACACTATTCCATTCTTGTCCACATGCCGATCCAATGGCCACTTAAATGCCCATAAAGTTGGCAAGTCAACAACTTTATGCAGGCAATGCTTTCAACGCCCCTACTACTCTCTGAGCAAAGAAACTACCTGACATCCGTCCTATATCTACCACCCCTCAATTTGAAACTATGCCCCCACATGCTAGCCACCACCATCCTAAGAAAAAGGCTCTCACTGTCCGCCCGATTTCACCCTCTGATTATCTTATATGTCTCAAATAAGTCACCTCTCAATGTTCTTGTCTCTAATGAAAACAGCCTCAAGTCTCTCAACATTTTCTTGTAAGATTTTCCCTCCTTACCAGGCAACATCACAGTAAATCTCCTCTGAGGTCTTTCTAAAGCTTCCATGTCCTTCCTACAATGCAGTGACAAGAACTACACGCAATACTCTTAAGTGCGGCTGCACCAGAGTTTTCTACAGCTGCAGCATGCCTCATGGTTCTGAAACTCGATCCCTCTACTATTAAAGGCTTACACACCGTATGCCTTCTTAACAACCTTATCAACCTGGGTGGCAACTTGGAGGGATCTATGTACATGGACACCGAGATCTCTCTGCTCATCTACGCTACCAAGAATTTTACCATTCGTCAGTACTCTGTATTCCTGTTACTCCTTCCAAAGTGAATCACATCACACTTTTCTGCACTAAATTCCATTTGCCATCTCTCAGTCCAGCTCTGCAACTCATCTATGTCCCTCTGTAACCTGTCACATCCTTCAGTATTATCCACATCTGTACTGACCTTAGTGTCATCCACAAATTTACTAACCCATCCTTTGAACGCCCTCATCTAGGTCAGTTATAAAAATGACAAACAGCAGTGGACCCAAAACAGATCCTTGCCATACACCACTAGTAACTGAACTCCAGGATGAACATTTCCCATCAACCACCACCCTCTGTCTTCTTTCAGCTCATCAATTTCTGATCCAATGCACTAAATCACCCTCAATCCCATGCCTCCATATTTTGTGCAGTAGCCCACCGTGGGGAACCTTATCAAATGCCTTACTGAAATCCATATGCATCATATCAATAGCTTTACCATGATCCACCTGTTTGGTCATCTTCACAAAAGATTCATTAAGACCTACCCTTCATAAAGCCATGTTGACTATTCCTAATCAATTTATTCCTTTTGAGATAATTATAAATCCTATCTCTTATAACCTTTTCTAACACTTTACCCACAACTAAATTACCAGGGGTGTGTCTACTCCCCTTCTTGAACAAAAGAACAGCCTTTGCTATCCTGCAGTCTTCTGGTACTATTCCTATAGCCAACGATGACATGAAGGTCAAAGCCAAAGGCTCAGCAATCTCCTCCCTGGCTCCCCAGAGAATCCTCGGATAAAATCCATTTAACCCAGCGAATTTATCTTTTTTCACACTTTCCAGAATTTCTAACACTCCGTACTTGTGAACCTCAATCCCATCTAGTCTAGTAGCCTGTTTCTCAGTATTCTCCTTGACTACGTTGTCTTTTTCCAATGTGAAAACTGATGAAAAATATTCATTTAGCGCTTTCCCATTTCCTCTGACTCCACGCACAACTTCCTACTACTGTCCTAGATTGGACTTAATCTTACTCTTTTATTCCTGTTATACCTATAGAAAGCTTTAAGGTTTTCCCTGATCCTGTTCACCAATAACTTCTCATGTTCCCTCCTTGCTTGTCTTAGCTCTCTCTTTTGGTCTTTCCTGGCTTCCTTGTTACTCTCAAGTGCCCTAACTGAGCCTTCACATCTCATCCTAACATAAACCTTCTTCTTCCTCTTGACAAGAGATTCAACTTCCTTAGTAAACCACCGCTCCTCCGCTCGACAACTTCCTCCCTGCCTGACAGGTACATGCTCATCAAGGACAGGCAGTAGCTATTCCTTGAATAAGCTTCACATTTCAATTGTGCCCATCCTCTGCAGTTTCCTTCCCCATCCTATGCATCCTAAATCTTATCTAATCACATCATAATTGTTTTTCCCCAGCTGTAGCTCTTGTCGTCTGGTGTACACCTATTCCTTTCCCTCGCCAAATTAAACATAACTGAATTGTGGTCACTATCACCAAAGTGCTCACCTACCTCCAAAATCTCACACCTGGCTGCATTCATTACCCAGTACCAAATCTAATGTGGCCTTGTCCCTTGTTGAGCTGTCTACGTACTGTGTCAGAAAACCCTCCTGCACACAATGGACAAAAACAGACCCATCTAAAGTACTCAAATTATAGTATTCCCAGTCAGTATTTAGGAAGTTGAAGTCCCCCATAACAACAAACCTGTCACTCTCGCTCCTATTGAGAATCAGCTTTGCTATCCTTTCTCTAAATCCCTGGAGCTATTCAGAGGCCTATAGAAAACTCCCAACAGGGTAACCTCTCCTTTCCTGTTTCTAATGTCAGCCCATACTACCTCTGTTGACGAGTCCTCAAACGTCCTTTTTGCATCCTTGATTAACAATGCCACACCCCCACCTCTTTTACCATTTTCTCTGTTCTTACTGAAACATTTAAATCCCAGAACCTGCAACAGCCTTTCCTGTCCCTTCTGTACTCATGTCTCTGAAATGGCCACAACATCAAAATCCCAGGGTAACGACCCAAGCTGCAAGTTCATCCGCCTTATCCCAGATACTCCTGACATTGAAATAGACACATTTCAAACCAACTTCTTGCTTGTCAATGCCCTCTTGTGACCCTGAAACCTTATTTCGGACCTCGCTACTCTCAGCCTCCTCTATACCCGAACTACAGTTTAGGTTCTACCCCCCCGCCCCACCCCCCGCCCCCCCGCTGAATTAGTTTAAACCCACCCAAACAGTATTATCAATAGTCCCCCCCAGGATATTGGTACCCCTCTGGTTCAGGTGAAGACGATCCCATTTGTAGACGTCCCATCTACCCCAGAAAGAGCCCCAATAATCCAGGAAGCCAAAACCCTACCTGCTGCACTATCCCTGTAGCCACATGTTCAACTCTTCTCTCTCCCTATTCCTTGCCTCACTAGCTTGTGTCACAGGCAACAAACCAAAGATAATAACTCTGTTTGTTCTAGCTCTAAGCTTCCACCCTAGCTCCCTGAATTCCTGCCTTAAATCCCCATTTCTCTTTCGATCTATGTTGGTGGTGCCTATGTGGACCATGACTTGGGGCTGCTCCCCCTCCTCTGCGAGGATCCCGAAAACATAATCAGAGACATCACAAACCCTGGCACCTGGGAGGCAACACAGCAACCGTGAGTCTCTCTCATTCCCACACAACCTCCTATCTATCCCTGTAACTATGAAGTCCCTAATGCTCTGCTCCTCTTTCACTTCCCTTTTGAGCAACAGGGAAGAACTCTGTGCTAGAGACCTTTTCCCCATTGCTCCCCTCAATAGTATCCAAAATGGTATACTTGTTTTTGAGGCATTTGGCCACAGGGGATCCCTGCACTGCCTGCCCTTTCTGTCCCCTGACTGTAACCCATCTACCTTTGTCTTGTACCTGAAGTGTGACTACCTCCCTGAAACTCCTCTCAATAACCCCTTCTGCCTCCTGAATGATCTGAAGTTCATCCAGCTCCAGGTCCAGTTCCCTAACGTGGTTTTCAACGAGCTGAAGTTGGGTGCACTTTCTACAGGTGAAGTCAGCATGCACACTGGTGGTGATCCTTACCTCCCACATTCTGCAGGAGGAACATTCAACTGCCCTAACCTCCATTCCCACTATTCTAAATTCCCAACGAGCCTACTGAAAACTAAAAGAGTGGGAAAAGAAACTAGTCACCTTATCAATCCTGCTTGTCTTCAGTCAATGTCTGCTTGTCTACAGTACTAATTCCTGAGAAAGCATCATTGTTTTTTATTTTATTTTTGAGCATATCCAGAAATGGCTGCTGATATCATGGTGGGTGCAGTTAGACAGGCAAGGACAGGCTTTGGAATAACATCTTACTGGTGCATGACATCACTAACAATAAAACGATTCTTCAAGTTGATGCTGAAGTGACAATTTGTGTATGTCTTCATGCTCTGAGGTGAGATTTGATCCCATGATCTTCTGGTAGAAGCTTGCAACTTTCAGGAGGTGCAAAGAAGTGATTCCTGGCTTTCTCTTCAGGCTGATCTCATTTTCTTTCAAGAGCACTCGGCTCCTGCTCACTGCTTGCTTTTGGGAACTCTCCAAATGAGGAATTAGAGATACAGAACCATTCACCATTTCTCCACTTCTGCGCACCAATACATTGCATCACCACATACTGGGTCATTCAATATATTCAAGGATATGATAGATTTTTTTGTCAGTAAAAGAATCAAGAGCTATGGGGAAATGGCAGGAATGTGGAATTGAGAATTATCAAATCAGCCATGATCTCATAGAATTATGAAACAGGTTCAACAAGCTGAATGATCTATTTATGTTTCTAAATGTTTTGGTTTTATGACCTCATAAAGGATGATTTCCATCTGCATACTGCTTTTGATATCTTTATAATGTCCCCAAAAGCTCTATAGCCAATTAGTTATTGGTTATTCACTATTGTAACGTAGAAAACTCAGCAGCCAATTTTTGCACAGGAAGGCCCCACAAGGACTAATTAAATAAAAGACTAGATCATTTGCTTTCAGTTATTGGTTGAAGGATAAATGTTGGTGGGGAAAATTTCCCGTTCTTCCTTGAGTAGTGCCATGGCATCTTAGACCACAGTTTGGTTTAACCTCTCATCTGAAAGACAATACTTCTGTCGTTGCTGCTTCCCTCAAGTAAATGTTCAAACTAACAGGATCTATTACTTTGTTAAAAAGTAACCAGATTAGAACTAAAATTATACCAGATGTGCAGCCAGTAACCCAAATAAAGGAAGCCATTAACTTCAAATACCAAGTACACAAAGTACACAACAATTAATCCCACATCCATGCATATAAAACACATAGCATTAATTCCAAATGATATGAAGAACATCTAGTGTAATTAACACTCATTTACAAAACATGCAGTCATTAACCTTAAATTCAAAAATATGCAATAATTAATCCTTACACAGATTTGCAGTTACATTAAAATTGGACTTGCATTCACAGTTAGCTGTACATTTCAATAAGGGAGGACTATATCTTTTTGGATTATCATGGATAGTTATCGTCAACTTTTCAAGGTTCAGAAAATTAGATTTTCTAAGAAGTATCACCCATTTTCATTAGACCCTGCCTAGTTTTGCATCCAACTACTTTTCAACTGCAATTTCAGAATTGCCTGCCTTAACATTAAGTGGAGATGTCATTCTTGAATAAATTGATAAACTTATGCTGATGTTCAGTGCTTCCTCTTGATATCCAGTAGGGTGGCATGCTGGCTCAGTGATTAGCGCTGCTGCCTCACAGCACCAGGGATCTACATTCGATTCCAGCCTTGTGTTACTGTTGGTGTGGAGTTTGGATGTTCTCCCTATGTCTGAGTGGGTTTCCTCAGGTGCTCCAGTATCCACCCACAGTCCAAAGATGTACAGGTCAGGTAGATTGGCCATGGGAAATGCAGGGATACAGGGATAGGTGAGGAAGGTGGGTCAGGATGGGATGATCTTCTGAGGGTGGTGCAGACTTGATGGACCAGATGGCCTGTTTCCACACTGTTGGGATTCTATGACTCAGATTTACTATGCAATGGACATCATGGTTTTCTATGGGCTGTGGAAAGGATATTAGTGAATCTAAAAATAGATGCTTCAGGACTGACGGTGATGCTGACAATACATTTAACAGATGCTGACAGTATATTCTTCCAAATGACCAGCTGTACACTGCCAAACTCTTTGAGGGAACACCATTATAGGCACCTACAAAAAAAAAGGGGAAAATTAAGTCAATTGATGAGTGCATATTAACTATACAGGTCCATGACAAATGCCTGAAAGTGCAGTGTTTCTTGAAAAGGTTTCATGCTTTTGCAAGATACCCACATTCAAATGTAATATTACAGTTGCTGATACTTACTGGATTTTGCGTTCAGTAGTCATGCAGACACACATCACACTCCTGCCCTTTCTAGGGCAAGAAAGCCAAATGCCTCTGTGTTTAGGTAGGAGAATCAGAACAATGTCTCTGGACACCACCAACTCAGAAGGTGAGGACAACAAAATATAACTTTTCTTCTTTACATTATTGATCACCTTGTGCTATGGTTCTTCTCCTTTTAGCTTGGTTTTTCAATCAAAATAGAAGCCATAGAATAGGAAATGCTAATGAGCCACACTTCAGGAAGGAGCTATTGGTCTTGAAGAGGATTCGGCACAGGTTCACAGAATGATGTCTTTTTTTAATCCTGTGTGGGGGATATTTGCGTTACTGGAGGCATTTGCTGTTCATCCCTCATCCTCCTTGAACTGATTGGCTTTGCGTGCCATTTCACAAGGTAGTTAAGAGTCAACCACGTTGATAAATGCCTGGAGCCACTTGAAGGCTAGAACAGGTAAGGAAAACAGAGTTTCTTCAGCTAATGGATTTACCGGACCAGAACTTTTTAAAAAAATCTCGGTCAAAAATGATAACACAGTTGACGTTAGACCAGATTTCAATTTCAGATTTTATTGTACTCTAATCTTGCCATGCATTCTGTCCCAGAACATTACTCCAGTGAGCTGGGATGACTATCCTAGTGATAAATGACTGTAACACTGCCTCTCCTGAGCACAAATACTGGCTTTACAACATTTAGCTAGGCTGCATCAACCTACATCTTCTGCCTTAGATATAGAAGATTGAGGGGAGATCTAGTGGAGGAAATCAAAATCAAAGATGCCCAATCTTAAAAATCAAGAGAGAATGAGTGCTGTAGGTTCCACATAATTGAAGGCATCCAGTCCAATATTGACGGATTTTGTTTAGGTAAACACATCAAGCAAAGGTGGATAAAATAGATCTGAGGTACAGACCATCAGTGAATTAATTGAATAGAGCAGTGGGCTCATGGGAATAAATAGCCAATCCCATTCCTATATTTTATCTTATAGTGCAGTTACACTGATCATTTGACCTTGACAAGAAATAACTTTAGGCACATAATATGAGCCATGACCAATCCTCAAATTCCGGAAAAACTTGTGAGCTTCTGAGCACAATTTTGAAGAAATTTTTTTTGTTTGGAATAAAGTGTGTAACAAAAAGAAACCTATTGCAAAAGCCACTTGAATCACTTAAGAGAGAAGTGTTGCTTTTGAGGTACAGGCGAGAGTTTGGTGGTGTCATTACCACGCCATTCCTCAGTTTTATTTTCCTCGTCTGTAAATCATGTCAGGACAACAAATGACAAGTGACGAGGAGGAGGAATTCGTCTTCTCCTTGGAGAGCAGATAGCTGCCCACATAATCTGTAACCGTTAAATTCGGATAATTGTGTGGCGGGGTCTTTGTGCTGGTGACTCGTGTGTTTACCACACAAACTATCACAGCTACTGTTTTTTATTCTACTCTTTTGAAAGGACTTTTCTCTCTTGTTGCCTCTGGTCAGTCTTGACTGCTTTCATGGAATTCACAGATAAAAAGATCGAAAAGACTCAGACAGACACACTCACATGGACACACACTCACACACTCACATGCACACACATATATATTTTAAAAAAGAGCTGTGATGAACACACGGTCATTTGTTCTGCTGTGATTGATACCAGGGCATGTAGGTGTAATGAAACGAAGGCTGTCTCCTTTGCACCTGTGATTTATGAGGACTAAATTTGAGATGAAAAAAGGCCCCATGCAGGGAGCCACATCTTTCCCCACAAAGTAGGAATGGTCATCCATCACATACTGTGCAAGAGTCCAATACTGAGCGGCTCATCAGACAAGCCAACACTCTCTTTGTTGTGACTTCTAACAAGTGTTGGTTCAGCAGAAGTGTATTTAGACTGATGAACCTTTCTCAACAGATTGGTAGTGGGTCATTGATTCCTGCTAATGATACAGAGTATGAAACAGGAATCCACAGAGTATTTTCCATGCAACATTAATGGAAGTAATGATTGTTGCTTGAATTCTTTTAATCCTACTAAGACTTCTTTCAAGACTTTTTAAATAAAATAAAGACAATTACAGTATTTTTAAATTAAAACAGAAGTTGCTGGCAAAGCTCAGCAGGTATGGCAGCATCTGTGAAGAGAAATCAAAGTTAATGTTTTAGGTCTGGTGACCTTTCCTCAGAATGGTATTTTTAAACTCAAGAGGTGATCCTGAACTTCAGCTCCTGATCTATTGGCCCCAAAGTTTCACAAGACTATAAATCACTGCTCAAGAATATGATCATATCCTGTTGTGAAATAAATGTTGGAATTGAGCATTTTTTTCCATTTTCTTTTCAAGTGAATTGGAGACGTGTTAGTCTGTTTATCATCATA
Source organism: Chiloscyllium punctatum (assembly GCF_047496795.1). Taxonomy (NCBI): domain Eukaryota; kingdom Metazoa; phylum Chordata; class Chondrichthyes; order Orectolobiformes; family Hemiscylliidae; genus Chiloscyllium; species Chiloscyllium punctatum. Next base: position 16,224,965 of record NC_092775.1, read on the forward strand.
GGACAATTGGACAGTACTAAAAGACAATGCTTGATCACATTTTCCCCAGAATTGGGAGCTATTATTTTCTTAACTCTTTCCACATTTCTCCTTGTACCAAATAGCAAACTCTGATGGAGAAAGTGATGTCACAGGTTATTCACAGGCCTTGCTCCTTTTGGACATGAAACCCCCATTGGATAGTTCTAACTTCTCTCCTTATGGAGACTTCACTATTCTTTTATTTCAAACCAAATTGAACATTGAGACTAGAATTAGCAAATTACCTCATTAGTAATTGCTGGCAGTGCCTTGCTATGTGCTATCATTGCCTTGCACAATACAGTTAATGCACTGTGGAAGAAGTTGATTGCAGACTTGTGCGAGACCAGAAATGCATCCATTGATCACTTTCTCAACCCTGCTCCAAGGGCATACGTGACACAGACTAGAAGATAGTGAGGACTGCAGATGCTGGAGAAGTCAGAGTCGATCAAGTGTAGTGTTGGACAAGGCACAGCAGGTCAGGCAGTATCTGAGGAGCAAGAGAGTCAACATTTCAAGCATAACTTTCCTGAAGGGTTGCTGCCTGACTTACTGTGCTTTTTCCAGCATCACACTTTATCAACATAAGTGACAGTGACCCAGGGATTATTTTCCATCTGCCTTTCCCTAACCCCCAGGTCATGGTAAACTCATCCATAAATCAGTGCAGCCAGATGGTCCACTGTCAAAGTGCTGGATATTGGTACTGAATGATATTAGACATTGCAGACAAAAGACAATTATTCCAATGCTTCAGTGCAGAAAAGGGGAGAAAGGATTATCCTTAACTACGTACCGCAGCTAGCCAGGGCTAAATAAAGTGCTGGGATTAATAAAATATTAGACAGAACTGCTCCATTATCTTTGATGATTCGGAAGTCTTTATGCAGAATTTTCTCTTAAGAGATTAAAAGTCTGATTTGCGGGCAAGAGGTCATGTCTTTAGATAACTAAATGACAGGCTAGGAAATGAGACATGTCAAGACCAGCATATTTGGCAGCGACGCTGAGAACTGGTCAGGAAGCTGTAATGCTTGTTAAGTTCATCTGACAACTTGATTAACTGTATGATTAATTTATGAACTATTTTATTGTCAATGTATATAGTTCACACTATGTACTGTGCACTGACCTATGCTCAGTTTAAATACAATGCCCAGACAACACAAGTGGTGAAAACTCAGTCAAGGCATGAGGAATAGCTAAATTGACTTGATTCGCTACATGTGGAAAGAACTGAATTTTTTCTCTGTCATTGCATCCCTATCTCATTCACATCATTTTTCTTTTAATTGGCTATTATCTCTGTTGGATTATTGTATGCAATTCCGATTTCCCTCCTCTAGGAAGGACGCTATGAAACTTGAAAGGGTTCAGAAAGATTTATAAAGATGTTGCCAGTGTTAGAGGGTTGAATAGGCTTGGGCCGTTTTCCTTGGAGTGTTGTATGCTGAGATGTGACCTTATAGTGGTTTATAAAATCATGAGGGGCAATGGATAGGGTGAATAGTCGAGGTCTTTTCCCTGGGGTAAGTGAGTCCAGAACTAGAAAGGGTAGATTTAAAATGAGAGGGAAAAGATTTATAAGGACTTAAGGGGCAATTTTTTCATGCAGAGGGTGATGCATGCATGGAATGAGCTGTCAGAGGAGGCGGTGGAGGCTAGTACAATTATAAACTAAAACACTTCATTTAGAGAAGACAGTGGAATCAGTGTCTACAAGGAAAGTTAGAGAACTAAAACTTGGAAAGTTGAAATTGATGTTCATTACAAAATATTAATTTTTTTTGGATATTTGCAGTCACCATAACCTTGGGCTCTTGCATTATCGTGTTTCTTCTCTGGCGCTCTGCCCATTCCCTCAGTTCATATCTCAATGTTAACCACCCATTCAATTTCCTTCTTCCTCTTCAGTTTCACTCGCAAGCTCTGCTTCAGTTGTTGACAGGATCCTCATTTCTAATTTCTGTAAACGTAAATGCACAGGATGTTGATATGACAATGCTGTGTCTTTAAGAAATGCGTTCTATCCTGTTTCTCTTGCTGAGAGGTATTGTCACAGCGGTGCTGAAATATCTCCTTCAGACAGGCAGGTGGTTAAACAGTTTTGGACTTTTTTTTAAAGTAAGACAAAAGAATCATGCCTGAGTGGGCTCAGGCTCACATAGACCCCCAAAAAACTTTTGTTTCTTTTTCAGTGAGTTGGTGGTTATTGTTGGCTGCTGGAACTGAGAGGTTGAGTGTTCTGTTGCTAGAGTGAAGATGCGGACAGAGAGGATTCTTCTAAAAAAAAAATCAAAAAGGGCAAATTGTTTTCTTTTGTGTTTCTTTCTCCTGGACTGGAGACAGACAGCACATGAGATTAGTAACTGTGTTGCTGAACTGCCTTTGTCAAAGGGTGCGTTTATGGGATGCTGCCTGTACTGGAATAGCTGATGATCCGTGGTTAAATAATACATTATTTTGTTAGGTATTTCAATAGAGTAAAGTTATGCCAATTCTTCTTTTATTGTATTTTAACTGTGAAATAGACATAGAGTTATAGAGAATTACAACATGAAAACAAACCATTCAGTCCAACTCGTACATGCTGATCAGACATCCAAACCTACTCCAGTCCCATTTCACAGCACTTGACCCACATAGTGTGATTTGATTAAAGATTAGTGATTGACCAATTGAATAAAATTTGGAACATAGCACCTTACACTTGCCATTTTAAGAATATAACACTTAAGGTCTAGGCTATCTCCATAATATACTATGGGGGAGGGGGGTGGGAAGGGAGGTGGGTGGGTGGGGGTGGAGGGGGGGGTTGTCTGGTCTGTTCCAGAACACAGGTTTGGCCACAGATGGAATTACTGTGTGCAATTCTGGGTGCCACTCTATAGAAGGATGTGATTGCATTGAAGATGATGCTGTGCAAATACACTAGGATGTTGACCAGGCTGGAATGTTTCAGCTACAAAGAGAGACCACATGGGCTATAGTTGTTTGCCTTGGAGCACATTTGGCTGAGGTGGAGGACCTGTTCGAGATCTACAGTGTTATGAATTACATACATAGTGTGTAGAAGAAAACTTTCTGATTCAGTATGTGGACGTACCTACTAGAAAAGGTGCAAAACTTGACCTACTCTTGGGAAATAAGGCAGGGCAGGTGACTGACGTGTCAGTGGGGGAGCACTTTGGAGCCAGCGACCATAATTCTATTAGATTTAAAATAGTGATGGAAAAGGACAGACCAGATCTATAAGTTGAAGATCTCAATTAGGGAAAGGCCAATTTTGACAGTATTAGACAAGAACTTTCGAAAGCTGATTGGGGCAGATGTTTGCAGTTAAAGGGATGGCTGGAAAATGGGAAGCCTTCAGAATCCAGAGAAAGTATATTCCTGTCAGGGTGAAAGGAAAGGCTGGTAGGTATAGGGAATGCTGGATGACTAAAGAAATTGAGGGTTTGGTAAAGAAAAAGAAGGAAGTATATGTCAGGTTTTGACAGGATAGATTGAGTGAATCCTTAGAAGAGTATAAAGAAAGCAAGGGTATACTTCAGAGGGAAATCAGGAGGGCAAAATGGGGACATGAGATAGCTTTGGCAAATAGAATTAAGGAGAATCCAAAGGGTTTTTACAAATACATTAAGGACAAAAGGGTAACTAGGGAGAGAAAGGGCCCCTCAAAAATCAGCAATGTGGCCTTTGTGTGGAGCCGCAGAAAATGGGGGAAATACTAAATCAGTATTTTGCATCAGTATTTACTGTGGAAAAGGATATGGAAGATATAGAAAGTAGCTAAACAGATGGTGACAGCTTGCAAAATATCCATATTATAGAAGAGGAAGTGCTGGATGTCTTGAAATGCATAAAGGTGGATAAATCCCCAGGACCTGATCATGTGTACCCTAGAACTCTGTGTGGGAAGCTAGAGAAGTGATTGCTGGGCCTCTTGCTGAGATATTTGTATCATCGATAGTCATAGATGAGGTGCCTAACGACTGGAGGTTGGCTAACGTGGTGCCACTCTTTAAGAAGGGTAGCAAGGACAAGCCAGGGAACTATAGACCAGTGAGCCTGACGTATGTGGTGGGCAAGTTGTTGGAGGGAATCCTGAGGGACAGGATGTACATGTATTTGGAAAGGCAAGGACTGATTAGGGATAGTCAACATGGCTTTGTGCATGGGAAATCATGTCTCACAAACTTGATTAAGCTGTTTGAAGAAGTAACAAAGATGATTGATGAGGGCAGGGTGGTAGATGTGATCTCTATGGACTTCAGTAAGGCGTTCGACAAGGTTCCCCATGGGAGACTGAGTTCATGGAATACAGGGAGAACTAGCCATGTGGATACAAAACTGGCTCAAAGGTAGAAGACAGATGGTGGTGGTGGAGGGTTGTTTTTCAGACTGGAGGCCTGTGACCAGTGGAGTGTCACAAGGATCGGTGCTGGGTTCTCTACTTTTTGTCATTTACATAAATGATTTGGATGCGAGCATAAGAGGTAGAGTTAGTAAGTTTGCAGATGACACCAAAATTGGAGGTGTAGTGGACAGCAAAGAAGGTAACCTCAGATTACAACAGGATCTTGATCAGATGGGCCAATGGGCTGAGAAGTGGCAGATGGAGTTTAATTCAGATAAATGCGAGGTGCTGCATTTTGGGAAAGCAAATCTTAGCAGGACTTATACACTTAATGGTAAGGTCCGAGGGAGTGTTGCTGAACAAAGAGACCTTAGAGTGCAGGTTCATAGCTCCTTGAAAGTGGAGTCGCAGGTAGATAGGATAGTGAAGAAGGCGTTTGGTATGCTTTCTTTTATTGGTCAGACTATTGAGGACAGGTGTTACGAGGTCATGTTGCAGCTGTACAGGACATTGGTTAGGCCACTGCTGAAATATTGTGTGCAATTCTGGTCTCCTTCCTATCAGAAAGATGTTGTGAAACTTGAAAGGGTTCAGAAAATATTTACAAGGATGTTGCCAGGGTTGGAGGATTTGAGCCATAGGGAGAGGCTGAACAGGCTGGGGCTGTTTTCCCTTGAGCATCGGAGGCTGAGGGGTGACCTTATAGAGGTTTACAAAATTATGAGGGGCATGGATAGGATAAGTAGTTTCAGTCTTTTCCCTGGGGTTGGGAAGTCCAGATCTAGAGGGATTAGGTTTGGGGTGAGAGGGGAAAGATATAAAAGGGACCTAAGGGGCAACTTTTTCATGCAGAGGATGGTATGTGTATGGAATGAGCTCCCAGATAAAGTGGTGGAGGCTGGTACAATTGCAACAATTTGGATGGGTATATGAATAGGAAGGATTTGGAGGGATATGGGCCAGGTGGTGGCAGGTGGGACTAGATTGGGTTGGGATATCTGGTCAGCATGGACGGGTTGGACTGAAGGGTCTGTTTCTCTGTTGTGCATCTCTATGACTCTATGACTCCATGATAGGAATAAACCTTTCCCCTTATCAGAAGGGTCAATTTACCAGGGGTATGAATTTAAGGTAAGAGCAGGAGGGTTAGAGGGATGAAGGGAGAAATTTATCTGGAAATCACTGCCTGACAGGGTAGTAGAGATGGAAGTCGTCGCAACATTAATGAAGCAGTGGATAGGGAAGAAGGTTATCTCAGAGCAGAATGAGACCTGGATCAAATGGGCCGATGGGTTGAGGAAATTAATTTAGAGAAATATGAAGGTTTGCATTTTGGTAAGGCAAATCAGGGCAGGACAATGGCAGGTCCCTGGGGACTGTTGCTGAACAAAGAGACCTGAGGGTGAAGGTTCATAGTTCCTTGAAAATGGAGTTGCATGTAGACAGGATAGTGAAAAAGGAATTTGGTATGCTTGCCTTTTATTGTTTGGTACACTGAGCTCAAGAGATGGGATGGCATGTTGCGGCTGTGTAGGACATGATTAGGTAAAAACAATGACTGCAGATGCTGAAAATCAAATACTGGATTAGTGGTGCTGGAAGAGCACAGCAGTTCAGGCAGCATCCAACGAGCAGCGAAATCAACGTTTTGGGCAAAAGCCCTTCATCAGGAATAAAGGCAGCGAGCCTGAAGCATGGAGAGATAAGCTAGAGGAGGGTGGGAGTGGGGAGAGAGTAGCATAGAGTACAATGGGTGAGTGGGGGAGGAGATGAAGGTGATAGGTCAAGGAGGAGAGGGTGGAGTGGATAGGTGGAAAAGAAGATAGGCAGGTCGGACAAGTCAAGGAGACAGTAACTGAGCTGGAAGCTTGAAACTATGAAGGGCTTTTGCCCGAAACGTTGATTTCGCTGCTCGTTGGATGCTGCCTGAACTGCTGTGCTCTTCCAGCACCACTAATCCAGTAGGACATGATTAGGCCACTTTTGGAATATTGCATTCAATTCTGGTCTTCCTGCTATAGGAAAGATGTTGTGAAACTTGAAAGGGTGCAGAAAAGATTTACAAGGATGTTGCCAGGGTTGGAGGATTTAAGCTATAGGGAGAGGCTGAATGGGCTCGGCCTATTTTCCCTGAAGCTTCAGAGGCTGAGGGATGACCTTATGGCATTGCATAAAATCATAGACTGAATAGCCAAGGTTGTTTTCCCAGGGTAGGTGAGTGCAACCCTAGATGGCATAGCTTTAGGGTGAAAGGGATAAGATTTGGAAGGGATCGAAGGGGCAATTTTTTCACGCCAAAAGTGGTGTCTGTATGGAATGAGCAGCCAAAGGAAGTGGTGAAGGTTTCTACATTACAACAATCAAAAGACGTCTGGATGGGTCTATGAATAGGATAGGTTTATGAGCCAAGGCTATGAGCCAAGTGCTGGGAAAGGAGATTATAATAGATAAGTGCTTGATAACCGGTGTGGACGCAATGGCCCTAAGGCCCTTTTATCACTTTGGAATACTCCTTCAGTCTATGGCTATCTTTCTCTCACTGAAATTACCATCATTTTAACTTCAAAACCTCTGTTGTGTCTAACATGCTCATTTGCCTTTCTGTTTACATCCAGCTGATCTTTCACATCCTCTGTCATAGCCAAATTTCAAAATTGCTGTACCCCTCTCATCCTCTTTCTTCAAAGTCCAACGCGTGTATCTGTGCAGCGCAACACTATCCTTAATAAATTACAGAAATTGGGTCATCATTGAACATGCTCTTTGTCCCTGTCTACATGCTGGCGATATCTATTTATGCATGTGCATTGGAATGTTCATATCCTTAAGATACTGAAAATCTAATTTGGGGTTGTCATTCTAAAGACCAATTTTCTGGTAGCCAACATCCCACTGGCCTGCTGAGTAATACAAGTGACAAGCCTCTAGCACTAAATATGCATTCAAATGAGCTAACATTGTAGTTTTGTTAGTGGCTAGCTCAGCATCCCAGCGTGTCTATGTTGGTGTTGCAACAATAGCACAGTGCATTACAAGAGGAGGCTGTATTATTGGTTCCAATGTCTTAACTAACTGCTCTTTCAGAGGAATTTTATTTGTCATGTTTTTCACCTACTCTTAATCTTGGCATCTATTTTAACAATTGTCCCTTCTTGGCTCAATGGCTAAAGGCTAATCTCTCAACCAATTGGGAGTCACATCATTCAGGTCTGACTTGATTATATCAACAGATGAACTCCTCTGAAATTTTGGGGCTTACCAACATGTGGAAAGCAGCAGGCTGAGATTATTGTCAGCTTGCCACCTAGAAGCATAGAAAATAAGAGCAGGATTAGGCTATTCAGCCCTTCGAGCATGCTCTACCATTCATTATGATCATGGCTGATCATTCAACTGAACTCACTACTCAGCTGGGAACACTGGGTTGCTTAAGTTAAATGTAGAGAAACTTCTTAAAGCCAAAATAAATACTAACATGTAAGTTTTAAGTATACAATTCTTTTCATTTTTCACCTGTGACTGTGTTTTGTAATCTTTAGGAACTGCTTATTAAAATTTTGGCTGCATTTTGTTTTAAAGTCCAACAAGAAAATCGAGTAATGCCAACCCCTGTATTGTTGCTGTCCAGCCTAGTTAGGAAGCTTAAGTAAAAAAATTGGGTGAAGCTACATGCCGCAACTAGTTATTTTGACACTGAGACTCTGAGGATTAGTCAGGTATTAGTTTTTGAAATGATGACATTAATTGCATTTGGCAACATATTTAATTGGATCAATGGCTTGAAGAATATCAGCAGGTATACAGCTTAACCACATACTGGCTCATTTAGAGGTTAACCCCTGGTGCCTGCAAACAGACCTTCCAATCAAAGGAGATTTGTTTTGAAGTTCTTGGCTCAAACTGGGCGCCAAGGATCTGAGTCATCTTCGAAATAGCTAGAGACAGAAGATGGTGGCAGTGACATGATAGAAGGTGTCAGGCTCTGTGCCCATACACCCCTGCTCCCACTCACCTAGCCAGCCGCAGTCTTCTCTGTTTTGTTTTTTGCCTTTTCTTCATTTCTTAGTTCACCTTTTGTATCAAAGTTCACCTGTGGCGGAGGAGGATGGTTGCAAGGGCCCATTGCGGTGGTGACTGTGTGGCGGATCCGGATGTCCATTCCTCATCTCCATAGTGGCTATGGCTTTCTCAAAGGTTTCATCATCGGTGGGTCCAGTCCTTTCCACCTGTTGGCGGTGTGGCGATTTTGGCGTTGGAGGCATGGTAGTTTCACTTCCTTTCTCGTGGCTATGGTGGCTTCAAGTCACGACTGAAGTGGCGACAGCTTGGGTGATGACCCTTCTTGTAATGACAGCAAAGCAGTGGCTTTGGTGTTGACTTTGGCAGTGGCAGGGTGATAGGTCTGGCCCAGAAATCCTTGCTTTGGTGGCTTCAGGGGCCACTTTGGTGGTGACATCCCACAGAAACCTAAAAGCTGTGGAGAGAACAAAAGATGAACTTTGTCCTAACTCTGTCTCAATTATTTCTTTTTATAATATCTGTAATAAAAATAGCACCAAATTGTGAGGATTTATATACATCTCACTGTACTTTCATAAATACAAGCGACAATAAGTTGCTATTTTATTGTACTCAAATTACCAAACTGCTTCTCGTTTACTGAAATTTGGGTTTGTCATGAATCCTTAACTTATTAAATTCAATGCAACCCAAGATATATGTATAAAAATGCTGCAAGTGATTTCCCTCATAATTCGGAATGTCACACTTAAGATGAGGACTAATTGGAGAATCCATGTCAGTTCTTTCAGGACTGTTCTTTGACAGATTTTCCAGTAATTGAACTGGAAACCATCTCTACCTTCCAGTTGAGGCATGCATGCCCACACCCACATCATGAACAGTAAGGAAACATAATCTTCTGTCATTTTATATTCTAGAATTCACTGCACTGACATGTTAGTAATGATCCTTGTCCTGTCCCCGAGCATGTACTGATATCACAGCAATCCTTGTTTATTTCTTTGCCCACATTATTCTCACAGTTATAGTTGTGTACATGTGCTAATATCATGAGGTGTACTGTAATGTTGCCATTCAGGTACAATATTGACATGCCAGCATCTAGCTCTGCACACAAAGCAATAACCACTTATGGTAGCAATAAGCTTTCTGCTAAAGGTGATTCCACCACCGATGTAGTTTCGGAAGCTTCGTCACAGGGATTTCTGCATCCCCAACAGCTGTCAGATACAACCTATCAGGCTTGTTTCACCTCATCCGAGTAAATACTGAATGCTAGAAGACATCAACAATCAACAAGCAGAAGTGCACATGCATATTGAGCAAAGCACCTCGCCAGCAAAACTCATTAGACACAATCACCGCGTTCACTGAAGTGCTTATATATTTAGTTAATGTCTCTTGCAGACCAACAGTTCTCACCAGAATCTCAATGCAAAGTGGTCAAATATTCCGATGCCCCCAAACTAGGAGGGCAGTTGGTACTGCAAGAGGCACCTTAGGAATTACAAAATCAGTTGAAATATCTACATGGGCAGTAGATTAGCAGATGACAATTTATGAGAAGTGTAAACTGTCATCTCTCAGAAGGGGAATATACAACATGTGTATTTCTTGTATCGCGCTGAAATAACCAAAGATGGTTTAAGGTTTGTTCTCCTTCAACTTGTTCAATGAATGAAGTGTAATAATTAACAATAAGGCAGACAAGACAAGACAATGTTAATCAAAAGAGATAATTGGTCAATTATAGTGCTCTGATCAAACACTAACCTGAATACCACAGTCAAATGTGCTCACCAATTAACATGAGAAATATTTAAGTGCTGGAGACATTGCAACATTGTTTTCCCAGAATCATGCCTGGACAGTAAGGGTTAAATTAAATGAGGAGTTAACGCAAACTTGTTGTGATGTCTGGAGTTTAGATACTTAAGGAGTGATTCAATCCTAATTTTCAAGCTGTTAAGGTGAACAAATATGACAGATTGAAAGAAACTCCTTCTGACCTTTAGGGAATTCAGGATTAGGCAGTGTAGTCTAAAACTTAGAACTACAACTTTCAGGAGTGATATTAAGAAACAGTTACATATGAAATGGGTGATAGAACTCTGGGCTATTGTTCCACAATTGGAAATTGGCAGAATTTTGTGAAGTAAATATATTAAAACATCTGTGACAAAGGTGGTCATATGGAATTGGGTCACAAATCATGCATGATCTCCCTGAATGGCATAAGGCTTGAGGGATGAAATCGCTATCCCTTTCCCTTTGTTATATGATGGGTATAAAGCTGATCAAAGGTATCAATGGTCATATTAGAGATAATATTATTTAAATGTATGAGAGGTCAGTCATTTAGGACTGAGATGAAGAGAAATTTCTTTGCTCAGAGCATTGAGAATCTTAGGAATTATTTACTTCAGAAGATGATGGATGTTCTATTGTTGAGTATACATTAGCAACATCTTTTAAGGACTAAGATGAAGTGCTGGATCTGGACACCTGTCAGCCCTTGGCTCAATTGGTTTGCTTAGTACCATGATTGTAATTTTGCTGAGTACCTCCTTTCTTCTGTCTCCTGATTTAGTTATTACTGTCATTTTTCTATCTATCATAAAGACAGAAGTAAAATATTTGTTCATTCTACCTATTTTATTATCTACTAATTATTCCAGATTTCTCTCGAGAAGATCAACACTGAGTTTACTCACACTTTTCCTTTTTAAATATTTCTAGAAACAGTTAATATCTGTTTTTACCCTCCAAATTAACTTCACCTACTACTCTAATTTCTTTTGCCTGATTAACCTTTTTGTCATTCTCTGCCTCGAGCATAAGCTCAAAACGTCAGCTTTCCCGCTCCTCGATGCTGCCTGACCAGCTGTGCTTTTCCAGCATCACACTCTTTGACGCTGATCTCCAACACCTGCAGTCCTCACTTTCTCCCAGTTATCTGACCTGTCATTCATTTTTGCAGACTTACATGGTTTTCCTCAGATTTGATACTTTCCCTAACTTTAGTGAACCACTGATAGTAGGTACACACTTTAGAATTTTTCTTTATAGTTGGAATGTACTTATTCAAAATAATCTGAAATACTGCCTAAAATGTCTGCCTCTGTGACACCACTGATTTTTTTCCCCTCGTTGAGTGAGCCAGTTCAATTCAGTTGTCTCAGCTTTCATGCCCACATATTTACCTTTGTTTAGGTTTAAAATATTAGTCTTAGACCCTATTTCCCCCTTTGAAATTGGAAATAAAATTCAATCATATTGTGATTACTGCTCCCTACATTAATTAATTCGGTCACATTACGCAAACTAAGTCTAATATAACTTGGTCTTTGGTCAGTCCAAACCATGTTGCTCTAAAAACATTTGTCAGAAAGCATTATTTGAACTCCTCATCTAAGCAACTTCAGCCAATCTGATCTTCCTGTTTTTATTTTAATTGAAGTCACCATGTTTATTCCTGTCCTTTTATTACAAGCACCCAGTATTTATTCATACCTGCTTTATCATAGAACCCCTACAGTGTGGAAACAGGCCATTTGGCCCAACAGGTCCTCACTGATCCTTCAAAGAGCATCCCACCCAAACCCATCTCCCTATCTTAAACTTCTCCTGGCTAACATACCTAACCTACACATTCCTGGGCCCTACAGGGCAATTTTACATGGCCAATCAACTTAAATTGCTCAATTTAAAAGCTTTTTAAGATAATTTAAAAGATAGTAAAAGCTTTTTTAGGTATGTCCAAGGCAAAAAAATGGTTAGGACAAAAATTGGGCCCTTGAAGACAGAAACAGGGGAATATATTACTGGGAACAAAGAAATGGCAGAGGAATTAAATGGGTACTTCAGATCTGTGTTCACTGGGGAAGACACAAGCAATCTCCCTGAGGTAACAGTGGCTGAAGGACCTGAACTTAAGGGAATTTATATTTGCCAGGATTTGGTGTTGGAGAGACTGTTAGGTCTGAAGGTTGATAAGTCTCCGGGACCTGTTGGCCTGCATCCCAGGGTACTGAAGGAGGTGGCTCGGGAAATCGTGGATGCGCTGGTGATTATTTTCCAGAGTTCAATAGAATCGGGGTCGGTTCCTGAGGATTGGAGGGCGGCTAATGTTGTGCCACTTTTTAAGAAGGGTGGGCGGGAGAAAGCAGGAAATTATAGACCAGTTAGTCTGACCTCAGTGGTGGGAAAGATGCTGGAGTCTATTATAAAGGATGAAATTACGGCACATCTGGATAATAGTAACAGGATAGGACAGAGTCAGCATGGATTTATGAAGGGGAAATCATGCTTGACTAATCTTCTTGAATTTTTTGAGGATGTAACTCGGAAGATGGACGAGGGAGATCCAGTGGATGTAGTGTACCTGGACTTTCAGAAAGCTTTTGATAAAGTCCCACACAAGAGGTTAGTGAGTAGAATTAGGGCGCACGGTATTGGGGGCAAAGTACTAGATTGGATAGAGAATTGGTTGGCTAATAGGAAACAAAGGGTAGTGATTAACGGCTCCATTTCGGAATGGCAGGCAGTGACCAGTGGGGTACCGCAGGGATCCGTGCTGGGACCGCAGCTTTTTACAATATATGTAAATGATATAGAAGATGGTATCAGCAATAACATTAGCAAATTTGTTGATGATACAAAGCTGGGTGGTAGGGTGAAATGTGATGAGGATGTTAGGAGATTACAGGGTGACCTGGACAAGTTGGGTGAGTGGGCAGATGCATGGCAGATGCAGTTTAATGTGGATAAATGTATGGTTATCCACTTTGGTGGCAAGAACAGGAAGGCAGATTACTACCTCAATGGTATCAAATTAGGTAAAGGGGCTGTTCAGAGAGATCTGGGTGTTCTTGTCCACCAGTCAATGAAGGCAAGCATGCAGGTACAGCAGGTCGTGAAGAAGGCTAATAGCATGCTGGCCTTCATAACAAGAGGGATTGAGTATAGAAGCAAAGAGGTGCTTCTGCAGCTGTACAGGGCCCTGGTGAGACCACACCTGGAGTACTGTGTACAGTTCTGGTCTCCAAATTTGAGGAAAGACATTCTGGCTATTGAGGGAGTGCAGTGTAGGTTCACGAGGTCAATTCCTGGAATGGCAGGATTGCCTTACACGGAAAGACTGAAGCGACTGGGCTTGTATACCCTTGAGTTTAGAAGACTGAGAGGGGATCTGATTGAAACGTATAGGATTATGAAAGGATTGGACACTCTGGCAGGAGGAAACATATTTCCGCTGATGGGGGAGTGCCGAACCAGAGGACACAACTTAAAAATACGGGGTAGACCATTTAGGACAGAGATGAGGAGAAACTACTTCACCCAGAGAGTGGTGGCTGTGTGGAATGCTCTGCCCCAGAGGGCAGTGGAGGCCCAGTCTCTGGATTCATTTAAGAAAGAATTGGATAGAGCTCTTAAAGATAGTGCAGTCAAGGGTTATGGAGATAAGGCTGGAACAGGATACTGATTGGGAATGATCAGCCATGATCATATTGAATGGCGGTGCAGGCTCGAAGGGCTGAATGGCCTACTCCTGCATCTATTGTCTATTGTCTATTGTCTATTGTCTAATTTCAGACTGTGGGAGGAATCCAGAGCACCCAGAGGAAACCCAGGCAGATACAGAGAGAATGTGCAAACTCCACACACACATTTGCCCGAGGGTGGAATTAAACCCAGTCCTTGGCACTGTAAGGCAGTAGTGCTGAACACAGAGCCACTGCACCACCCCAACATTATCCAAGATTGTTGTCCCTGTTAGGAGGCCTGTAGACCAATCTAGCTAGTGACTTCTTCCCCCTGCTGTTTCTTATCTCCTGATCCCACACCCTGATCTCTTGTACCAAGGTAATCTCTAACCATTGCTTTAAGAAAGGTGGGAGAGAGAAAGCAGGAAATTATAGACCAGTTAGTCTGACTTCAGTGATGGGAAAGATGCTGGAGTCTATTATAAAGGATGAAATTACAACACGTCTGGATAGTAGTAATAGGATAGGTCAGAGTCAGCATGGATTTATGAAGGGGAAATCATGCTTGACTAATCTTCTTGAATTTTTTGATGATGTAACTCTGAAGGTGGACGAGGGAGATCCAGTAGATGTAGTGTACCTGGACTTTCTGAAATCTTTTGATAAAGTCCCACATAGGAGGTTAGTGAGCAAAATTAGGGCGCATGGTATTGGGGGCAAAGTACTATCTTGGATTGAAAGTTGTTTGGCTGACAGGAAACAAAGAGTAGTGAAAAACGGCTCCATTTCAGAATGGCAGGCAGTGACCAGTAGGGTTCCGCCGGGATCAGTGCTGGGACTGCAGCTTTTTACAATACATATTAATGATATAGAAGATGGTATTAGTAATAACATTAGCAAATTTGCTGATGAAACAAAGCTGGGTGGCAGGGTGAAATGTGAGGAGGATGTTAGGAGATTACAGGGTGACCCGGACAGGTTAGGCGAGTGGTCAGATGCATGGCACATGGAGTTTAATGTGGATAAATGTATGGTTATCCACTTTGGTGGCAAGAACAGGAAGGCAGATTACTACCTAAATGGAATCAATTTAGGTAAAGGGGCAGTAAAAAAAAGATCTGGGTGTTCTTGTACACCAGTCAATGAAGGTAAGCATGCAGGTACAGCAGGTAGAGAAGAAGGCTAATAGCATGCTGGCCTTCATAACAAAAGGGATTGAGTGTAGAAGCAAAGAGGTTCTTCTGCAGCTGAAAAGGGCCCTGGTGAGACCACACCTGGAGTATTGTGTGCAATTTTCGTCTCTAAATTTGAGGAAAGACATTCTGGCTATTGAGGGAATGCAGCGTAGGTTCACGAGGTCAATTCCTGGAATGGTGGGACTACCTTACGCTGAAAGACTGGAGCGACTGGGCTTGTATACCCTGAGTTTAGAAGACTGAGAAGGGATCTGATTGAGACATATAAGATTATTAAAGGATTGGACTCTCTGGAGGCAGGAAACATGTTTCCGCTGATGGGTGAGTGCCGAACCAGAGGACACAGCTTAAAAATACAGGTAGACCATTTAGGACAGAGATGAGGAGAAACTTCTTCACCCAGAGAGTGGTGGCTGTGTGGAATGCTCTGCCCCAAAGGGCAGTGGAGTCCTAGTCTCTTGATTCATTTAGGAAAGAGTTTGATAGAGCTCTCAAGGATAGTGGAATCAAGGGTTATGGAGATAAGGCAGGAACAGGATACTGATTAAGGATGATCAGCCATGATCATATTGAATGGCGGTGCAGGCTCGAAGGGCAGAATGGCCTACTCCTGCACCTATTGTCTGCTGTCTATTGTCTATTGTCTAAATCCCTTCCTTGATTGAACGTCTGGAGATGGGAGAGATATTAAATAAATATTTTGCATCAATTTTTACTGCAGAGAAAGAAATGGAGGCTAGAGAACTCAGGAATAAATATTGATGTTTTGAAAACAGTTCACATTACAGAAGAGAAAGTGCTAGAGTTCTTAGAAAATATAAAGGTGGATAATTCTCTGGGACCTGATCTAGTGTATCCCAGGATGTTGTGGGAAGTTAGGGAGGAATTGCAGGGCCTCTTGCAGAAGTATTTTTATCATCTCACCTCACCACATGAATGGAGAGTGGGTAATGTTTTGCCTTTGTTTGAGAAGAGATGTAAGGGGAAGCCTGGGAACTACAGAACTGAGAGTCTAACTTTGGTGGTGGGTAAATTGTTGGAGGTAGTTCTGAAAGATTCAGTTTATATGCATTTGGAGAGGCAAGGCATGATTAGAGATCATGGTGCGTGGTTTTGTGTGAGGGAAATCATGTCTCACAAAGTTGATTGAGTTTTTTGAGAAAGTAACCAAGACTGATGAGAGAAGGGGATTGACATTGTTTACTTGGACTTTAGTACAGCCTTTGCCAATGTTTCACATGGAAGCCTAATTAGCAAAGTTATATCACATGAAATTCAGGGTGAGCTTGCCAGTTGGACACAAAATTAGCTTAACAGCAAGAGAGAGGAGAGTGGGCTACAGTCAGTACTTTGGGTTTGTCTGAAGCACTATGTTAGGTTACGTGTAGTTGTAACTGTAACCTTGGTTACTGGTTTTTGTCTGCATGACAGTTTCTCATGATGGTCTAGACTATTCAAAGCTTTTACCTTTAAACTTTTGCTACCTCTGATGCATGCTGGTTAATTTGGTCAAGCTGGAGCTGTATTTTCATATTAATGCCCAAAGCAGTCCCTCACTTTCTCTTATTATGTGGAAAAAAACAGCCCAAACAGGTCACAATCAGCCAGGCCGGATGAACGGTTCTGGACATTAGGCTCTGCACCCATTACAAGAAGAGATTCCTAGACCTGGCAGAAGTTTGGGATCCCTCCTGTGGGAATGCCAAGTCATTGATGTCCTGCCACTGAACAAAAATCAGTCTTCATTCCATTGAAACTCTCACTTTAACCCTGCTGTGAATCTCAGTCATTGTGCACCACTTCTAACCACTGGCCATTGTGTCTTGCAGATACCACCAGGATGTCCATCACTGCTGCAGCAAAAGGATTAGCTCATCCAGAACTCACAGCCTTGATGTCTGCGGACCAGAGTACAGAGACTTCAGAGGAAGCATCGAGAAGGCTGCTTCCTACTTCTTGCACCTTCCACCGGCTCAGATACTGTGGGGTTATTCCTACAAGAAAGTTTGGCAGCACAATCGGGTAAACTCATTGCAACAGTTCCACAGCTGGGCAGAGAAGAAATGCCCTTGTGACTGGCACTTGGAGAACTGACTGAGAGTAGGCACCTGCTCAGCCCCAGGCAGGAGAAGACCCTGTGGGGTCGATAATCAGGGACTTGGTCCACATGCACAGGGAGGATCGGGAGCAGTGGTCAGGAATATGGGAGGCATGGCCCTCACTGTCCTGAAGCTGGAGCAGTGCAGTGAGTCAATCTGAGTGTCTGTCAGCCTCCATGGAGAGGTTGGCACTGCCATGGAGAGCCAGGCCCAGCTCCCTCAGGGTCTGCTGGTGAGGTGGACACACCTACATTCCATCACCCTGGTTACTGAACCTCAGGACTGAAGACATAGCAATCCGGGACAGAGAAACTGGTGTGCACTCCAGATGCCCTTTTCTCCCCAGGAGACATTTCAAGCAGAGGAGAAATCACTTGCCAAAATCTCCATTCAGGACACTCCACCTCCATCCAGCTTCCCTCTGAAACATGGAGGCTCACACCAAGGACAGTCCACTTACCCCAGGCAAGAAAACCTTTTCAAGGGTAGGCCTTGGTATACAGCATTGGGACCCCCTGACTGATGGGTACCTCCATGGATGTCAGTGAGGATTGCTCCCCAAAGGCTTTGAGACATGGTTTTCTGCTTGCTGCACATGCGGTATGTTTATCATATAAAAGGCAGGAACATCATACTATCATCTACAATAACTACTTTGCTTGTTGCTTTCCAGTTAAATGACTACCGGTACCATGATGCTATGGAGAGTTTGTTCTCCCAATGGATAACAGAGACTGAAGAGGGATGTCATCCAACCCAGCAGGAAAAAACATCTACCTAATATTCTCTTATGCAGGAATGGAAGGTAGGCTATCTACCTTTCCAAATGATTCAGTGGACCAATCAACACTGGATTAGTGGTGCTGGAAGAGCACAGCAGTTCAGGCAGCATCCAAGTAACTTTGAAATCGACGTTTCGGGCAAAAGCCCTGTTTTTACCCCAGACCAATCAACACGTAGACTTTTCTTTTTTTGTTTTTTTCTCCCCCAGTAACCACCGCTGGTGTCGTTAGTTGTGCATTTACAAGCAAAGTCCATTATGGACAATGCAAGCCATCAAAGATGAGGGTATAAAGAGTGCAGGAAGGGACTAAAGTCAAAATGGAGCTGGGGAGGAAAATAAAGCACTGAAACCCCCATGGTACCCACCTCTCTCTAAAGGCATTGAAAACATTAACCAGCACCCAGACACAATTGTGATCCAGGGCAAACATGGCAGTAGTAAATAATTGTAATTCATGCAGCTTTGGCTCAGAGCTTATAAGCTGGAGGCTGCAATGCATCGGGGTGGGGGGGGTGAGGGTAAATTTATTTTAATTCTTTGAATGAGGAAGCAGTTAGAGTTAGGGTTAGAGTTGATCCTAACTCTGTAACCCAGTCTGCCTTTCCTGGGTGCAAAAGATGTGAGTTATTAAGATGTTTATTGATATGTGACCATAGTGTCAGCATTTTTATTGGCCACAGATCATGGTTCAAAATGATGTTAGCCTGGACACACATTGGGGTTTAAGTGTTTCCATTTCATTGTGTGTACATGGATATTTTCCATACCTATTTTGTGGAATTTCAAATTGCACGCACTATGTCAGACAGTCATTGCACTCAGGTTTTGTAGGCATTTAGACAACAGTTACTGTTTACTTCACATGAGAGAGGTTTGTTACAATCGAATTTCTCTTCAATGGAATGTCCCAAAAATGTTATTTGCACTTTAACATCCTGACTGAACAAGAAGGTTGCTTCTAGCCTTGGACAGTCTTGTGTGTATTAGATGACTGGAGAAAAGTCACCTGACCCCTGGCCTCCATCTTGTGTCAAGGTAAATTATCTATTCTTATTTCTGTCTCTCTCAAATAAAGTGTCCGCTCTTTTTCATAAATTTGTTGGTGTTATTACATGGGCATAGTATAAGTCAGTGCAGTTTGAATAGATAGATTCAGTAATAAGCAATTATGCCAGGGACAGTTCTAGGCCAATACACAAGCCTGCACAAGTGATATGCAGCATGATGCATGTAAACAATGAATGAACTGTAGGAAAGATATATCTTATGTTGATGTAGCTGAAGTAGCCCATTTGTATCTCATAGTTGTTAGTGTGGAGCTGCTCTGTTCGAATTGGAAAATGCACAAACCTCATATTCTTTCCTCATTGCCATGACTCTGGTATACATTAATGAAACATTTGTTTCTAGGTGGTTGTAAACACAATAGCACAATGTGAAGCAGGCATGTGTTCCATTTATCCTTCAGCTCTTAAATGCGGTCTGTCCTTCTTAAAGGATAGCTGCATTGGGACAGAGGTCAGAAAACAACTGAAACATAAGCATTCAAGATGACAAAAAATGGAGTATCAGCCAAAATGGGCAGCACGGTGGCTCAGTGGTTAGCACTGCAGCCTCACAGCAACAGGAACCCAGGTTTGATTCCTGCCTCAGGCGACTGTATGTGTGAAGTTTGCACATTCTCCCCATGTTTCCTTCAGGAGCTCCGGTTTCCTCCTATAATCCAAAGATGTGCAGCTTAGGTGAATTGGCCATGCTAAATTGCCCATAGTGTTCAGTGCATTAGTAAATATAGGGTAGGGGAATGAGTCTGGATGGTTACTCTTCAGAGGGTCAGTGTGGACTTGTTGGGCCACAGGGCCTGTTTCCATACTGTAGGGAACCTAATCTTACTGGGCTCTAGGATTCACAAAAGCAGTTAGGAATAGAGTTGGATTGAAGGAAAGAGATCATTTTATGTATAACACCAAGAGGTTCTCTTTGTTTGTCCTCAGAAAAGAGTGGAAGCATTGGAAGAGCAAGATATTGGAACTGATGATTCAGGAAGCTACTTGCTTGCTGAATAATGTTTCTAGTGGTCCTGTTGTTTTCATTGAAGGCCTGCTTTGCCTGCTGATTTACATGGAAAAGTGCAGTGTTTGAATGGCGAAGTCCCACAGCTGCCATTCTCTAGTTTCTACTGGGAGCCCAAAGAAAATGTGTAGAACAAACTGGTGCAAAAAAAAAATCATAGCAGTTGCAAGACTGGAGGTGGCATTCATAGAGATGAAGGTCTTAGCCTGTTTACCAAATGTACATTTATCAAACAGCCCTTGCTGTTTCTGTAAATCACCCCATTGATATTGAGAAGTTGCATAGCTATGTGGGTGCAATCCATATCAAAAAATATCAAGTCCCCTGGTGAGGGCAGATGTCTGTTCTCAGGATCCCGCATCATAACACCAAAATGTAATTCCAAACTCTTTTAAAAACATTGGACATACAGCCAAAATCTGACTAAAGCTGTAAATTCGGTGGCTACCTCAAAAAAGAAAGAGATTCTAGAATGTGATTCTTGATGAGGTGCAAAAGAAGCTTAACAGTCAGAATGCAATACAAACCAAATTTGTAATCTTCTGAGAATATCTCAGACTGTGAGCACAATAGTGAAAAGAAGACAGCAGCCTAGATGAGCATCTTCCTCCCATTTCAAAAGGCTTGTGGGAGATGGTGGCATAAGATAATATCATTCCTGATGAAGGTCTTTTGCCCGAAACATCAATTTTCCTGCTCCTCGGATGCTGCCTGACCTGCTGTGCTTTTCCAGCACCACTCTGATCTAACCTAAGATAATATCACTGCAAGAACAGACTTTGTGCCTTTAACAAAAACTGTCACATTTCAGTGAAGAAGGAGGTCGATGGGAAGGCAGAACTGTGAACTGTAAATATATGGCTTAGTTTGAGGCATTCAGAAGCCTTTAATGATATATTTGTTTTAGTTGTTTATAGTGCAATGCTGTACTTGGCCATTGAGTAGCACGGTGTGTAGTGTGGCCCTTGAGTGTGCGAGCAAATGGTGGAGACTGTTTCGCGCGCAAGAGGAGGTCACGTGGAGACTGTTTCGCGGGCAGAAGGAGGTCACATGGGGTCAGACATCCGGGAATGCGAGAAGGTGGAGAATGAAGTCAGATCAACAGCCAATCAGAAGATAATCCTACCTCAGTGATTGCATGACGTTTTGTACTGTATAAAAGGTCAGGGACAGGAATAGGTCGGACTTCGTGAACTGACACACTTTGCTGTTTGTCAGGGACAGGAAGTCCCAGACCCAGAGCTCTGTATATTTTATCCACTTACTGCTAAAATAAAGTAAGAGTTTGAGACCGAATATCTTCTCCTATTGCTTCATTGAAAAGAACACGCAGGACTCGGCTCACACATAGAGGAAAGTAAGCTGGTAGATTGAGCCAAAGTCCAACAGAACACAGGAAATTTATAGCTTTGTCAATGACACTACTCTAACAGAATGAAATGCCTGCGTGGCAAAAGAAGAGGAAGTGATGAGTGGAATGTGATATCTGTTGTACAGAGTCCTGCAGAGATGGTCAGCCATCTGTCAAGCATGACCACTGGTAAGGAGTTTACTTTCCTCCTCAAGACTTATTCATGAGGAGGCAACCAGTGATCCACAGAGCTTAGCATAGCAGTCAGTCACTTTGCTTTCGATATCTGATTTTCTTTTCTGCTGGAAAAACAGGCACCCTGCAAAATATAGGAAAAGCAAATTAGTTTTGAATTTTCAGCTCTTGTAGCATTTACACGTAATGTAATTTACTGTTGCATTTGCTCCTGTATGTTAAGAGCTTGACAATGTTGCTTGTGCATATGCACTGTTAGATATCTCAAAGCTGAAGGATTAATGCGTGGTAGGTGGTTGTATGGTTGACTCTATGTGGCTGCTTATTGCTGCAGATAAGTACTTAGCTCCATGGCTACATGTTCTTCTTCTTCTTCAACTATCCAATAAGTTGAAATATTAAAGTTGAATTTGCCACAATTGCCATCATCATTCCCCAAACCCAAATTAGTTGTTTCTTCTGCATTTCCAAGTACTTTTTCTTTGCATAGTTGAAGAATACAAAGTTAGTGTTATAGTACAGGCACATTGCGAGTATTAGTTGGTAATCGTTCAGTAATTGCAACTTATGTTGCAATTTGGTGTCTCAATAGCATGCCCCATAATTAATGATTCAATGGTGCATTACAAAGGGTGAATAACTACATATGATCTTTCTTTTCAGGTGCATGTTTGAACTAGTGAGCTTTTCTCCAGCACTAATGTTGAGATCCATTTTATATTAAGTTATTAAGCATTGTTAATAGCATTAGCACCCTATAACCAAGCAAGCTCAAACGTGTATGCTTTGTTTCGCTATCTTGATTAGCTCCAGGCACTGTTAAGCTTTCCAATGAAGGTCATTTCCAAAAACTACTGCAAGCTGCTTAAAAAACTTTAAATTAAGCACCTGCCACATTACATTAGTGGTGGGGTAAGGCTGGCCGAGGTATCAGACAGGTCAAGATCAAAATCAAGACAAACTAAGAGGCCACCCCTCAGAGGAGTTGCAAATTTTAAGGAATTGGCATGCATGTTGATTGAGAAAGTAAACATTGTCAAAAGCTTCAGGCATCAAAGAGAGGTACACATGTGGGACGATTATGACCTTTCAGTGCTTCCTGATTTCCTGTAAGGATTAACTGAGTCATTTTAAATTTGTTCCATGGTCTATAATAGATTAGTTGACCTCAGCAATATCAGCTTGATCTCAGCAATTTACAATACCATGTGTACTTTCTTCCCCATTCACTTTTACAAAATATTATCTCCTACTTGTTCTATATTGAACTGTATCTATCACCTATCCACCCACCCATGCCTCCAGCCTATTTTGCGGTAAGACTTTCAATGCCATTGACACCTTAACGTAGCACATCAGCAGAGCCTAAATGATGGTGGATTTGATCACAGTTTTCATTTTATAATTTGCGTATCATTATTGTTTCCATCCTTGTGGAATGCCACTCACTACAACTTTACAGTATCTAAGAAAATTCTTATCATTACACCATCCAACCAGTTTTAACCATATGGACACTATTATGATACTTGTAAATATAGACTGCCAAATTTTAATATTCACCATCTGACTGTTATATCTTTATGGACTAATTTGTTTTTAGAAGTGATAAATATTGCACTCAAATGGCTGCTGGAATCACCCAACCAGAAATCCATTGTAAAATACAGGAAATCATGTATACTAAAATTACTAACTTACACAAAGTTTCTTAAACCTGGCAATTGAGTCAAGTGTCAAGAAACTCAAATCTGTATCTCCTGTTTAAATCACACTTGTATGATAATTTTGCACATTCGGAGAATGAAAGACTTACCTCAGATTACAATGGGATCTTGATCAGATGGGCCAAGGGCTGAGAAGTGGCAGATGAAGTTTAATTTAGATAAATGTGAGGTGCTGCATTTTGGGAAAGCAAATCTTAGCAGGACTTATACATTTAATGGTAAGGTCTTAAAGAGTGTTGCTGAACAAAGAGACCTTGCAGAGAAAGTTGATAGCTCCTTGAAAGTGGAGTCTCAGGTAGATAGGATAGGTAGATAGCGTTTGGTATGCTTTCCTTTATTGATCAGACTATTGAGTACAGGAGTTGGGAGGTCATGTTGTGGCTATATAGGACATTGGTTAGGCCACTTTTGGAATATTGTGTGCAATTCTAGTCTCCTTCCTATTGGAAGGATGTTGTGAAACCTGAAAGGGTTCAAAAAAGATTTACAAGGATATTGCCAGAGTTGGAGTAATTGAGCTATTTGGAAAGGTTGAATAGGCTAGGGCTGTTTTCCCTGAAGTCTCAGAGGCTGAGGGGTGATCTTGTATATGTTTATAAAATCATGAGGGACATGGATAGGATAAAGAGACAAAGTCTCTTCCGTGGGGTGAGGGAGTCCAGAACTAGAAGGCATAGGTTTAGGGTGAGCGGGGAAAGATATAAAAGAGACCTAAGGAGCAACCTTTTCATGCAGAGGGTGGTATATATATGGAATGAGCTGCCAGCGGAAGTAGTGGAGGCTAGTACAATTGCAACATTCAAAAGGCAGCTGGATGGTTAAATGAATAGGAAGGATTTGGAGAGATATGGGCTGGGTGCTGGCAGGTGGGACTAGGTTGGGTTGGGATATCTGGTCGGCATGGACGAGTTGGATCAATGGTCTGTTTCCGCGCTGAAATATCTATATGACTCTATCACTCAGTGAAAAGCCAGCTTGGAAATACAAAGATGCCTGACTCAGGAATACACATTGAATTCTATTACAACAATTGCCTTCGGACAGCAAAACTGAGAGAAACAATTATGAACTGGTAACCGTAAGGTTTTCTTTCTTTTTTCTCTCTCCCTCCCCCAGTATCACTCATTATCTTTGAGGACAGTGTATTGTAAAATACCAAATTAGGAAAATAAATCAACAAGAATCATAGAATCCTGACAGTGTGGAAGTAGGCCATTTACCACACCGCCCTTCCGAACAGCATCCCACCCAGACCCACCTCTCCTACCTTATCCCTGTAACTCTGCATTTCCCATGGCTAATCCACCTAACCTGCACATCCCTGGAAGCTTTGAGAAATTTAACATGGCCAAAAAATTCAAGAAATATCTAAAAACTTCCTCACTGCTAAGGATACCAGTCGACAATTAACCATCTATGGTGTCAGACTTAAAATCTCATAGTTCAAGCATCCTGAGAATGTTTAAAAATAAGTTGTCTTTATTCTTAAAGTCTGTGCCAGACACTTCATTCTTCCAAACTTGGGCAGCATGGTGGCACAGTGGTTAGCACTACTGTCTCACAGTGCTAGAGACCCAGATTCAATTCCCACCTCAAGTGACTGTCTGTGGGGAGTTTGCACATTCTCCCTGTGTTTGCGTGGGTTTCCTCCCACAGTCCAAAAATGTGCAGGTTAGGTGAATTGGCCATGCTAAATTGCCTGTAGTGTTAGGCGTAGAGGAAATGGTCTGGGCGGGTTGATCTTCAGAGGGTCAGTGTGGACTTGTTGGGCCAAAGGGCCTGTTTCCACACTGTAATTAATTCAATCAAACTTGTTTTGTGTGTGTTATTTTCTCGTAATAAAATTCTTTCTTTCACACAAGGAAATTTTGTCATTGGCTTTTTCATTTTGATCAAGTAAAATGATTCTTTAAATTAATTTTATTAAATAAGTGAGGTAATAGTATGCAATGTGGTTGACTTTTAACTGCCCCCTGAAACAGTCAAGCGAGCCACTCAGTTCAAGGGCCAATGAGAAATGGAAAGTAACTGTTCATCTGTCCACTGACACCCACATTCTAGGAAAGGACAAAATATTCAGAAGAAACATCTTCAGCTTCAAGTGGTAATAATGTAGAACTATAGCAAGGTGTAGTTGAAGTGAATAGTATGGATGTACTTCAGAAGAATATAGAAAAGGATATGAAAGAGAAGGGAATAGAAAGTGATGGTGGTAGATTTAGATGAGAAAAGATCGAAAGAAACCTGAGTAGAAAAATATTCAGGGTCAGATGCTGGAAATCTGTGCCCTATATGTTATGAATTGCTATGTATACCATTTTGTTCTCTTATATATTTTCTTCACATTCTGCCATTCTTGCTCTGTTTTGTTAACTTGCCATTTTTGTAAATTCCAAGACACCTTGTGTTTGACCAAGCTTTCATAGCTTAGTCCCCATATACATTTTTTATGCATTTGTTCCCAGAACCCAAAACTCTTTCCTCCCTTGATGATAAGCATTTGATTATCAGCCTTCCCTTTAGATTAGATTAGATTAGATTAGATTACTTACAGTGTGGAAACAGGCCCTTCGGCCCAACAAGTCCACACCGCCCCGCCGAAGTGCAACCCACCCATACCCCTACATCTACCCCTTACCTAACACTACGGGCAATTTAGTATGGCCAATTCACCTGACCTGCACATCTTTGGAGTGTGGGAGGAAACCGGAGCACCCGGAGTAAACCCACGCAGACACGGGGAGAAAGTGCAAACTCCACACAGAGAGTCGCCTGAGGCGGGAATTGAACCCGGGTCTCTGGCGCTGTGAGGCAGCAGTGCTGATCTATGATTTTATTTGCACCTCTCTTATGCCATTTCTTTATGACAAGGTCCTTTTGACTTTGCTTATCATGTTTTGTATCCAATGAGAATTGTTTTTCTTCTCTTATCCTTACGCGATAGTTGATTTTTATCACATGCTCAAAATGGGTCTGGAATTAGTGAGATGAGTCTACCCAAAGCCAGCCTCACAGACTAGAATCAATCTCAGGTTCACAGTTTATCAACATCAGTTGTGGTAATTAGTAGGCAATTAGTAGATTGTCGCACAAGGCAATTAATAAATCTACAGGCCCCATGAGAGATAAAAGTCAGTGGTAAAAGAAGGAGATGGTGGTGGTGTCGGGCAATGGTATGCAATGTGTGAGACTGCATACCTGTTCCACTTGAGCCCCACAATGATCCAAATTCCAACATCCTCCCATCTCCTAAAGAGTCCCATTTATTCTTCAAATAGACTCTGATCAGCAAATGCAAGCAACTTCGTGCCTTTTGAACATTCTATAAAAAGGCAAAATGGGTGGGTTAACATTGAATGGATGTCCAAACACTAACTGACCACATTTTTCAAATATATATCCCTCAAATTTAGAATGTTAATTCTCATCTCAAGAATTTTAAGGATACTTCATTAAATGCAAATTTTATGAGAATTGAAATCTCCAAGTGTCCATCTATTGGGAAAATGATATGATGAGGATATTGTCTTCCATCTAAGCTAGAAAGATTGCTGATCTTGGAAATGACAATGTATTTTCTGTGCAATGATAGTTATCCTTCTGAGGGTGTGGTTAAAATAGCTAGCTAAGAAAGTGTACAGAGGGCATTACCCTAAATGTCACCTAAGTTTCTGGAGTTATGTTGTTTTCAAAAATGAGAAAACTTCTCATGCCCATTATATGCTGCTCATCTTCTCACTTTATAACTCACATAAGCAAATCTAAATAAAAAAATACCACAAATAAGGCCATAACAAAGGTTGAGACAATAGCGTCACAGGGTAATAACAACCAATCAGAGAGGGACATTAAAACAAAGAACAGCATGGTGGCTCAGTGGTTAGTTAGCCCTGCTGCCTCACAGCACCAGGGACCCGGGTTCAATTCAAGCCTCGGGCCATTGTCTGTCTGGAGTTTGCACATTCTCCTCATGTCTGTATGAGTTTCCTCTAGGTGCTCCAATTTGTTCCCATAATCCTAAAATGTGCAGATTAGCCGAATTGGCAATGCTAAATTGCCCATGGTGTTCAGTGATGTGTCGGTTAAGTATGTTAGTCAGGGGTAAATGTAGAGTAATAGGGTCTGGTTGGGATACTCTTCAGAGGATTGGTGTGGACTCATTGGGCCAAAGGGCCTGTTTCCACACTGTCGGGATTCTATGAAATAACCTATACTCAGTGGGTTAATTTGAAGATTAATCAAGTGACTTCTCGGCTTTTGACCTTTTCCATCCAAGTACTCAGAGAGCAATTGCTTGTCTCTGAGATTTACAACAATGAACGAGACATCTTCAGGCCGAGAGAACAAGGGCAACACAGCTCGGAGTCTGAAGTTTAATGTGTTTTACAGGAAATCCCAAGGAGGAGCCTCACAATTTTGAGTGAGGGAATAAATCTTGTCAACGCCTCAAGGATTTCGTGAGAGTACTCATGTGGGATGAATGTAACCTTTTCAGTGATTACTAAGTTAAATACGTTCAGTTACTGAGTCATTTCAAGTTTGAGCGCCGATCTTTATGAGATTAGCTGATCTCATCTATATCAACTTGATTTCAACAATTTTACAGTTGAGGTGAGGTGTTCTGTCTTTCCCTATTCATGCTTTCAAAATATTACGTCATTTTCTGTACAATGAATTGCATCTCTTACTATCTGCTCATGCTGCCAGTCTGTCCAGGCAGGGTCAACATTTGCCTTGAAGCCTTATAGAACACCATGTACCACATCTTTATCATCTGTTCGAACACTATCATCTTTATCCTCTACTCATTATCTTCCATCAAGTTTCCTGCATGAGGCCACATTTCTGTTTAATTTTAGGTAACATTATCCTGGCATAATTCTCTTCCATGTTATCTTATGAAATGCTTTTGAAAATCTATTAAAAACTGTATATACCACACTTACTGTAAGTACTTGCATTAATGAATTCTATAGGACTTGTCAAGCTGGACTAATCTCTGGATATTTATTAAGGTCTTACCTTAACCCAAGTACTAAGTAATTTCATGGCATATTAGAATTAGAATGCCTACAGTGTGGAAACAGGCCCTTCAGCCTAAAAAATCCACACTGACCCTCCGAAGAGTAACCCATCCAGACCCACTCCCCTACCTATATTTGCTCTTATATTACACACTTTAATATTTTTGAAACAATTGAAATAACGTAGTTTCCTCACATCTTTGTCTCCTTTGATGCAGGATGTTACATTGGCATCTATCCCTCATAGAGTCATAGAGATGTACAGCATGGAAATAGACCCTTCGGTCCAACGCATTCATGCTGACCAGATATCCCAACCCAATCGAGTCCCACCTGCCAGCACCTGGCCCATATCCCTCCAAACCCTTCCTATTCATGTACCCATCCAAATGATTCTTAAATGTTACATTTGTACCAGCCTCCACCACTTCCTCTGGCAGCTCATTCCATATACGTACCACCCTCTGTGTGAAAAAGTTGCCCCTTAGGTCCCTTTTATATCTTTCCCCTCTCACCCTAAGCCTATGCCCTCTAATTCTGGACTCTCCGCCCCCAGGGAAATGACTTTGTCTATTTTTCCTATCCATGCCCCTCATAATTTTGTAAACCTCTAAAAAGGTCACCCCTCAGCCTCCGATGCTCCAGGGAAAACAGCCCCAGCCTGTTCAGCCTCTCCCTACAGCTCAAATCCTCCAAACCTGGCACCATCCTTGTAAATCTTTTCTGAACCTTTCAAATTTCACAACATCTTTCCGATAGGAAGGAGACCAGAATTGCATGCAATATTCCAACAGTGGCCTAACCAATGTCCTGTACAGCCACAACATGACCTCCCAATTCCTGTACTCAATACTCTGACCAATAAAGAAAAGCATACCAAACACCTTCTACACTATCCTATCTACCTGCGACTCCCCTTTCAAGGAGCTATGAACCTGCACTCCAAGGTCTCTTTGTTCAGCAACACTCCCTCAGACCTTACCATTAAGTGTATAAGTCCTGCTATGATTTTCTTTCCCAAAATGCAGCACCTCACGTTTATCTGAATTAAACTCCATCTGCCACTTCTCAACCCATTGGCCCATCTGGTCCAGATCCTGTTGTAATCTGAGGTAACCCTCTTCACTGTCCACTACACCTTCAATTTTGGTGTCATCTGCAAACTTACTAACTGTACCTCTTATGCTCACATCCAAATCATTTATGTAAAGGACAAAAAGTAGAGGACCCAGCACCGATCCTTGTGGCACTCCACTGGTCACAGGCCTCCAGTCTGAAAAACAACCCTCCACCACCACCCTCTGTCTTCTACCTTTGAGCCAGTTCTGTATCCAACTGACTAGTTCTCCCTGTATTCCGTGAGATCTAACCTTGCTAATCAGTCTCTCATGGGGAAACCTACCGAACGCCTTACTGAAGTCCATATAGTTCACATCTCCTGCTCTGCCCTCATCAATCTTCTTTGTTACTTCTTCAAAAAAACTCAATCAAGTTTGTAAGACATGATTTCCCACGCGCAAAGCCATGTTGACTATCCCTAATCAGTCCTTGCCTTTCCAAATACATGTACATCCTGTCCCTCAGGATTCCCTCCAACAACTTGCCCACCACTGAGGTCAGGCTCACCGGCCTATAGTTCCCTGGCTTGTCTTTACTGCCCTTCTTAAACAGTGGCACCACATTTGCCATCCTCTGGTCTTCTGGTAACTCATCTGTGAAGATCGATGACACAAATATCTCAGCAAGAGGCCCAGCAATCACTTCTCTAGCTTCCCACAGAGTTCTAGGGTACACCTGACCAGGTCCTGGGGATTTATCCACCTTTAACCATTTCAAGATATCCAGCACTTCTTCCTCTATAATCTGGACATTTTGCAAGATGTCACCATCTATTTCCCTACAGTCAATATATTCCATATCCTTTTCCACCTTAAATACTGATGCAAAATATTCATTTAGTATCTCCCCCATTTTCTGTGGCTCCACACAAAGGTCGCCTTGCTGATCTTTGAGGGGCTCTATTCTCTCCCTAGTTCCCCTTTTGTCCTTAATATATTTGTAAAAACCATTTGGATTCTCCTTAATTCTATTTGCCAAAGCTATCTCATGTCCCCTTTTTGCCCTCCTGATTTCCCTCTTAAGTATACTCTTACTTCCTTTCTACTCTTCTAAGGATTCACTCGATCTATCCTGTCAATACCTGACATATGCTTCCTTTTTTTTTAACGAAACACTCAATTTCTTTAGTCATCAGCATTCCCTATACCTACCAACCTTTCCTTTCACCCTGACAGGAATATACTTTCTCTGGATTCTTGTTATTTCATTTCTGAAGGCTTCCCAATTTCCAGCCGTCCCTTTACCTGCGAACATCTGCCTCCAATCAGCTTTCGAAAGTTTTAGATTTTAGATTTAGATTTCTAAAATCTAAAACTTTCGAAGATTAGATTTTAAATTTTAGATTTAGATTAGAAAGTTCTTGCCTAATACTGTCAAAATTAGCCTTTCTCCAATTTAGAACTTCAACTTTTAGATCTGGTCTATCTTTTTCCATCACTATTTTAAAATGAATAGAATTATGGTCGCTGGCCCCGAAGTGCTCCCCCACTGACACCTCAGTCACTTGCCCTGCCTTATTTCCCAAGAGTAAGTCAAGTTTTGTACCTTCTCTAGTAGGTACATCTACATACTGAATCAGAAAATTGCCTTGTACGCACTTAAGAAATTCCTCTCCAAATAAATCCTTAACACTATGGCAGTCCCAGTCGATGTTTGGAAACTTAAAGTCCCCTACTGTAACCATCCTATTATTCTTACAGATAGCTGAGATCTCCTTGCAAGTTTGTTTCTCAATTTCCCTCTGACTGTTAGGGGGTCTATAATACAATCCCAATAAGGTGATCATCTCTTTCCTATTTCTCAGTTCCATCCAAATAACTTCCCTGGATGTATTTCCGGGAATATCCTCCCTCAACACAGCTGTAATGCTATCCCTTATCAAAAATGCTACTCCCCCTCCTCTCTTACCTCCCTTTCTATCCTTCCTGTAGCATTCGTATCCTGAAACATTAAGCTGCCAGTCCTGCCCATCCCTGAGCCATGTTTCTGTCATTGTTATGATATCCCAGTCCCAAGTTCCTAACCATGCCCTGAGTTAATCTGCCTTCCCTGTTAGGCCTCTTGCATTGAAATAAATGCAGTTTAATTTATTAGTCCTACCTTGTCCCTGCCTATCCTGACTGTTTGACTCACTTCTGTTCTCAACTGTACCAGTCTCAGATCGATCTCTTTCCTCACTATCTCCCTGAAAACAATCCTAACCTACTCAACCGCTCTTCATAGCTAGCACCTTCCATACCAGGCAACATCCTCAAAAACCCTCTCTGCACCCTCTCCAAAGTGTCCACATCTTTTTGGTAATGTGGCGACCAGAACTATACACAGTATTCTAAATGCAGTCAAACCAATGTCTTGTACAATTTTAATATGACCTGCCAGCTCTCATACTTAATACTCCATCTGATGAAGGCAAGCCTATCATATGCCTTCTTCACTGCTGTATCCACCTGTGCAGCCAACTTCAGAGTACAATGGACCTGAACTTCCAGATCTCTCTGCTCATCAACTTTTCCCAAGGCTTTTCCGTTTACAGTATAGTTCACTCTAGAATTAGACTTTCCAAAATGCAATACCTCACATTTGTCTGGATTGAATTCCATCTGCCACTTCTCCATCCTACTCTCCAGTCTATCTATATTCTCCTGGTTTTTTTGACAGTCCCCTATGCTTTCTACTACTCCACCAATTTTCTTGTCATCTGCAAACTTACTGATCAGACTACCAATGCCCTCTTCCAGATCGTTGATGTATATCACAAACAAGGGTTGCCTCAGCACTGACTCCTTGGAACACCACTGGTCACCTTTCACCATTTCAACAAACTCCCTTCACCTACTACTCTCTGCCTCCTGTTGCTCAACCAGTTCTTTATCCATGACGCTGGAACAGCCTGCACACTATGTGACTCCACTTTCTCCATTAGTTTACCATGGGGAACCTTATCAAATGCCTTACTAAAGTCCATGTACATGACATGCACAGTCTTTCCTTCATCTATCAACTTGGCCACTTCCTCAAAGAAATCTATTAAGTTGGTAAGGCACAATCTCCCCCATACAAAACCATGTTGCCTATCACTGATAAGCCCATTCTCTTCGAAATATAAATAAATTCTATCCCTCAGTACTTTCTCCAGCAACTTTCCCACCACTGATGTCAGACTCACTCGTCTGTAGTTACCTGGAATGTCCCTACTACCCTTCTTGTACAGGGGGACAACATGAGCAACCTTCCAGTCCTTCAGCACCTCACCTGTATTTAAGGATGCAACAAAGATATCTGTCAGGGCCCCAGCTATTTCCTCTCTCACCTCCCTCAGCAATCTAGGATAGATCCCATCTGGTCCTGGGGATTTATCCACCTTAATATCCCTTAGCCTACCCAACATATCGTCCCTCCTCATGTCAACATGATCCAGAGTAAACAAACTTCTATTTCTCATCTCAACATTCATCATGTCCCTTTCCTCAGTGAACACTGATGCAAAGTAATTATTGCGATACTCACCCATTTTCTCAGGTTCAACACACAGCCTTCCTTCCTTATCCTTTAGTGGACCAACCCTTTCTCTAGTTATCCTCTTGCTTCTTATATATGAATAAAAGGCCTTGGGATTCTCCTTAATTCTGCTCACTAAAGCTATTTAATGACCCCTTTTAGCCCGCTTGATTCCTCGTTTAAGATTGGTCCTACTCTCCCGATGTTTCTCCAGAGCCCGTTCTGTTCTTACCTGCCTGGACCTTATTTACACTTTCCTTTTCCTCTTGGCTAGTCACATGATTTCTCCTTCCCAATAATACTTAAACTGGATTTTACCAGGGTCACTTATACCTTATTCTAGCTTTGATCAAAATCTGGACAGAAGAGCTGAATTTAAGAGGTGAGGTTAGAATGACTGCCCTAGGGCCCTCTTGTGGAACAGTAGTAGTGTCGTTACCCCTGGACAAGGAGGCATGGGTTCAAGTCCAATTTATTCCTGAGGTGTGTAATAACATCTCTGAGGAGGCTTTGATTAGAAAAATGTAGTAGTGAGAAAAGAATAAAAATGGACATAGAACAGTACGGCACAATACAGGCCCTTTGGCCCTCGATGTTGTGCCAACTTTTTATCCTACTCTACCTTTCATTTTATTATCATCCATGTGCATATCCAAGAGTC
The DNA here is from genome assembly GCF_047496795.1 of Chiloscyllium punctatum. Classification (NCBI taxonomy): domain Eukaryota; kingdom Metazoa; phylum Chordata; class Chondrichthyes; order Orectolobiformes; family Hemiscylliidae; genus Chiloscyllium; species Chiloscyllium punctatum. Next base: position 16,258,585 of record NC_092775.1, read on the forward strand.
ATTTAAATGTCCCTAGTGTATCTGACTCTACTGCCACCTCTGGCAGTGCATTCCATGCCTTCACCACTCCCTGTGTAAAGAACCTCCATAAATCACCATAAAATTATGTACCCCTGTGAAAGCCTTTTCCGCCATGCGAATAAGTCTCTGTCTGTATACTGCATCTATGCCTATCATCCTCTTGTACATCTCTATCAAAATGCCTCTCACCCTTCTACGCTCCAATGAGAAAAGCCTTAGCTCCATCAACCTTTCTTCATAAGCCATGCCCTCCAGTCTAGGCAGCATCCTGGTAAATCTCCTCTGCACCCTCTCTATAGCTTCTACATCTTTCTTATAATGAGGCAACCAGAACTGAATACAATTTTCCATGTGTGGTCTAATCAGAACTCTATGGAGCTGCAGCACAACCTCATGGCTCTTAACTCAATCCCCTTCTAATGAAAGCCAACACACCATACACCTTCTTAACAACTCTATTAACTTGGTTGTCAAGATCCCTCTGCTCCTCCACACTACCAAGAATCCTGACTCTAACCCTGTATTCTGCATTCAAATTCAGCCTTCCAAGATGAATCAGTTCACACTTTTCCAGGTTGAATTCCATCTGCCACTTAACAGCCCAGTTCTGTATCCTGTCAATGTCCTGTTGCAATCTACAACAGCTACCCACACTATCCACAACTCCACCAATCTTTGTGTCATTGTCAAACTTACTAATCCACCCTTCCACTTCCTCATCCAAGTCATTTCTAAAAATCACAAAGAACAGAGGTTGCAGAACACCACTGGTCACCGAACTCTAGGCTGAATACTTTTGATCAAAGTTTGGGAGAAGATTTGTAGCTCGGGTGCTCGTTGTTGTGGTTCTGTTCGCCGAGCTGGGAATTTGTCTTGCAAACGTTTCGTCCCCTGTCTAGGTGACATCCTCAGTGCTTGGGAGCCTCCTGTGAAGCGCTTCTGTGCTGTTTCTTCCGGCATTTATAGTGGCCTGTCTCTGCCGCTTCCGGTTGTCAGTTCGAGCTGTCCGCTGTAGTGGCTGGTATATTGGGTCCAGGTCGATGTGTTTGTTGATAGAGTCTGTGGATGGCACTCATCCACAGACTCTATCAACAAACACATCGACCTGGACCCAATATACCGGCCACTACAGCGGACAGCTCGAACTGACAACCGGAAGCGGCAGAGACAGGCCACTATAAATGCCAGAAGAAACAGCACAGAAGCGCTTCACAGGAGGCTCCCAAGCACTGAGGATGTCACCTAGACAGGGGACGAAATGTTTGCAAGACAAATTCCCAGCTCAGCGAACTGAATACTTTTGATCTACCACCACCTTCTGTCTTCTATGGCCAGCCAATTCCGTATCCAGACAGCCAAATTTCCCTGTATCCCATGTCTCCTTACTTTCTGAATGAGCCTACTATGGGGGAACCTTATCAAACGTCTTGCTAAAATCCATGTACACTACGTCCACTGCTCTACCTTAATCAATTTGTTTTATCACATCCTCAAAGAATTCATTAAGGCTTGTGAGGTATGCCCTGCCCCTCTCAAAGCCAAGTTGACTATCTCTAATCAAACTATTGTTTTCCAAGTAATCATAAATCCTGTCTCTCAGGATCCTCTCAAATAGTTTGCTCACCACAGATGTAAATCTGACTCGTCTGTAATTCCCAAGATTATCCCTATTCTCTTTCTTGAACCAGGGAATAACATCTGTCACCCTCCAATCATCTGGCACTACTCCTCTGGACAGTAAGGATGCAAAGATCATCACCAAAGGCACAGCAATCTCTTCTCTCGTTTCCTGTAGTAACCTTGGGTATATCCCATCTTCCCCAAGGGACTTATCTATCCTTAAGTTTTTCAAAGTTTTCAGCACATCCTTCTTCTTAACATCAACCATTACAGCACATCACCCTGTTTTACACTGTCCTCGCAAACATCAAGGTCCCTCTTAGTCGTGAATACTGAGGCAAAGTATTCATTCAGGACCACCCCTAAGGCCTCAGACTCCAGGCACATGTTGCCTCCACTATCCTTGATCAGCCCTATCCTCACTCTGGCCATCGTCTTGCTCCTCACATAAGCGTAGAATGCCATTTCCTTAATCCTTCCCTTCTATCATTCCTAAGTCCTTTCTTCAGTTCCTTCCTGGATATCTTGTAACCTTCTAGAGCCCTGTCTGATCCTTGCCTCCTCAATCATAAGTAAGCTTCCTTCTTCCTCTTGACTTCACCCTACCAACCCTTCCTTGCCTCAGTGCGACAAACCTATCTAGCACTATCAGCAAGTTTTCCCGAAACAACCTCCACATTTCTGTTGTTCATTTCCTTGAGAACTTCTGTTCCCAACTTATGTTCCACACGTCTTGCCTAATAGCATTGTAATTCCCCCTCCCCAGTTGAATACTTTCTCATATCGTCTGCTTCTATCCCTCTCCATGATTGTAGTAAAGCTCAGAGAATTGTGATCACTATCACCAAAAGGTCTCCAATCAAGAGATCTGACACCTGCCCTGGTTCATTGCCAAGCACCAAATTCAATATGGCCTCCCTTCTAGTCGGCCTATCTACATATTGAGTCTGTGAGGAGCTGGAGTTGGGTGTACTTCTCATGGGCAAAGTTAGCAGGGACAATAATGGTGACCCTTACCTCCCACATTCTGCAAGAGGAGCATGCAAATACCCTACCCTCCATTCCCACTGCTCTAAATTGCCAAGAGAGATTGAATTTTTTTTTAAAAACTGCCCATTGACCAACATGTTAAATGCCTGAGCTTAAAAGCTAATTAGACAGAGTCCAAGTGCATACCTTTCTAATCAGAGTTTTATTTCTTTGCATGTTTCACAAGCTCCAACAAATTAATCAATCTGTTCAGATATGCTCTGACACACCTCCAGGGTAGGTGGTACTTAAACACCTTCTGACTCTAAGGCAAGGACACTACCACTACACCACAACACCCTCAACCAACACTGATTACTCATTACATACATACATTGACATTTTAAATGACTTATTCAGCCATGCTATGGTACACCTCTGGTGCAGGTGGAGCTTAAACCCATGCCTTATGCCGTATCACTCAGAGGTAGGGGCAGCACCATTCTTCCAAAAGAATCCTTCCCCCCACAAATCTACACTAAGGCAAGTGCTCACCCAAATATCCATTAATTAATTTGCAATTATTATCTGTTTCCAAGTTTCAGTGGTCTCAAGCATCTCTGTCAGAGCTTATGGGATGACAACTTAACACAGAAGAAAACTTCCACTGGTTAGTTATACTGAGCACATAGAAAGATGGTTGAACCTGTTTCAGGATAAGTATCTCAGGCCCAGAGCATCATGACAGGAGTTCCACAATATAGTTTCCAAGGTCCAATCATTTTCTGTAACATCATGACCTGCTTTTCTCAAAAATCAGAAGTGGGTTATTCACTGATGTTTATACAGCATTCAATTCAGTTTGCACCTCCTCATTTAATGAGCAGACCACACCCAGGTACAGCAAGACCTGAACAACATTCAGACTTGACAGAATGCATGACAAGCAACATTAATATGACACAATTATCAGAAAATGACTGCATCTTCCAAGAGAAAATTTAAACATCTTTCCTTCACATTTAATGGGGTTACCATCACCATCATATTCTGACATAACCATTGGCCAATAACTACAAGAGCAGATCAGAGGCTAGAAAACCTTTGGTGAGGCAATCATCAACTGACTCTCCAAAAACTATCCACCAATTATAAAGTGTATGTAAAGAGCAAGACACAACAATCCTCATTTGTTCGGATGAATGCAGTTCCAAAAACACTCAAGAATCATAGTATCACCCAAGAATGAGCAACCTACTTGATCCAGCTTAAATTTCACTCCCTCCATCACTGACTCAGAGTAGTAGCAGCAATGCGTACCAATTACTCAATCCACTGCAGCAATTCACCAACACTTCTTTTGCAGTACCTCCCAAACCCTCATGCTGTATTACTTAGAGGTTCAATGGTGGCAGGCACATGGAACATCATTACTTGTAAGTTCCCCTTCACATCATACAATATTCTGACTTAGAAATGTAGAACCATAAAAATATAGAAAGGTTTAAGCACAAAAAGAAGCTTCTTACCCATCATATCTGAAGTGGCTGAACTCACCACCTATTCTAATCTCATGAACAATACCTGGTTCTTGGCCTTGCAGGGTACAATGCTTCAGGTGCAGATACAGATGTGGTTAAATAAGTTGAGAGTTTTTGCCTCAACCACGAATCTGGTCAGAAAGTTTGAGACAACCATCATGTTCTGATGTAAAATGTTTCTCTTTATATCTCTTCTAATCCTTCTACCAATTAAATCAGCACCCCATAGTAATTATGACACACTTCCAGGGTTGGTGTTACTAAAACGCACACCTTCTGATTCTACCACTACACCAGACACCATATGACATTTGACTGAGTGTGCCATCAGAAACCCTAGCAAAATTGTTAACAGGAGGAATACTTCCACTGGGTTAGTTATATTGAGCACATAGGAATTTGGTTGTGCCTGTTTCAGGATGATCACCTCAGGCCCAGAGCATCACTGTAGGAATTCCATAGAGTAGTATCCAAGGTCCAATCATATTCAGTGACATTACTGATATTTCATGACATCAATGCTGTGGGAAACAGAACTTCCCTATACACTCTGAGCCTCACACTTCAATTAAATCACTCCTCAGCCTCCTCAGTCAAAGGAAAATAACAATACCCTATCAATTGTTTTCCACATATCTGCATATTTTCAAGTCCTGGCCACATTCTTGTAAATTTCATCAGTACTCTATCTTTATCGCTTGCTCTCTCTCCCTCTCTCTGTCTAGAGAGAGAGAGAGCAAAGTATCCTTCCTGCAATCTGGTGATCAGAACTGTCCACAAGACTCCAGCTTTGGCCTAACCCAGTCTCTTATATAGTTCCAGTATTGTATCTCTGCTTTTGTGTTCAATAGTTCATCCAATGAAGGAAAGCAACACATATGCCTTCTTCACTATCTTATCTCCTGCCACCTTCAAAGACCTGCGTACATGCATTTTAAAGTCTCTTACTTCCTCTAACCTTCTCAGTACCTTTCAATTTATAATATATTCCCAAACTTTGATTGCCCTTCCCAAATGCATAATTCGCACTTCTCCCGATTTATTTCCATTTCCCAGCTTCCTGCCCACTCAGCCAAAACATTAATATGTTCCCGTAATCAAAAGGTACTGTCTTCATTGCCAACTACCCAGCCAATTGTTGTGTAATTTGCAAATTTCTCAATCATTTCTCCTACATTTAAGTATAAATCATTGATATATGTCACAAAAGCAAGCAACTCAAACTGAGCCTTGGAGAACATCTCTGGAAAGCACCTTCCATTCACAAAATCATCTGTCAACCATTACCCTTTGCTTTCTACTACTGAGTCAATTCTGGATCTAATTCACCACGATTCTCCGTATCTTAACAGTCTGCTATGTGGAATATTGTCAAATGCCTGACTAACATCCATACTGACAACATCCACTGCACCACCCTTGTCTATCCTCCTTATAAATTTCTCAAAAACATTTAATTAAGCTAGTAAGACACACCCTTCATATAATAAAAAGCATGCTGTCTATCCCTGATGAATCTATGCTTCTCCAAGTAATAATTAATCATTTTTCTGAATATTAATTCCAATACTTTGCCCGGCACTGAGATCAACCAGCTAGTACCTACTTGGCCTATTCTTCATCACCTTTTAAACAAACTGTCCAATTTGTGCAGATCTCCAACTCACTTGTACCCCATCTGTATCGAGTGAGGATTGAAAAATTATCAAAATCATGGGACTCTGGAATGCATTTCACTTTGTGCTTGATTGCATCTTTTAACAAAGATGTTTTAAATGCCACAGACGTTTTGGATGTCAAAAGTGAGCTGGCATTCCTTGTGCCAGCATTGCTTTGACATTATTATTGAAAGTTGTAATATGTAATATTATTCCATTGTTAATAAGCAGTTTAAATTTTGCTGCTCTTTATAATGCTTTCAGAAATCACTGAAGCCATGTTAATTGGTAGGGAGTTTGATATGATATCACATTGTTCCATTCCTATTCACCCAAGAGCCCTCAAAACAAGGTAGAATCCAAGAGAAAATCCTAATTTCCTTTGATCTTCTTCCCTCTCTTCTGCCAAAGTTCTTGTGATTAGTTTACCCAAAGTTGGAAGAACATATTCACTTCAACTTCCCTTAACTTAGAATCTACATGGACTAGTTTGACACGTACCTCAACTATTTCTAGACTTTACAGATCCCACCTCTGTGAAAACTAACGCAAAGTGCTTATGTAACATATTTCCTTTCTGCAAGTTGGTGGCACAGTAAAACACTCCTGCCGGAGCTCCTCTGCTTTGCCTGTTCTTTTTTTTTGCTTTTTTAAAATTTTTTTCTATCTTGTTCTCTCCCCTTAGCCCCAGAGGTGAATCCTGGAACAGCAGCAGGTGGGGAGATTGAGTCCCAGAAGAGTGAGGGCAACACATGGGTAGTGAGTCCCGGGTGGAGACTGGCGCTGGAGGCTCCTGGAACTTACCTTGGAGCAGCTGAGTGCCTGTACACAGTGGTCTGGAGGCTTGGAACGAACAGAGATGGGACTGGGGTCTGGCCTGTGCAGTCAGAGTTGAGCTGCCACTATGTAATGTTTATTTGAAATTTTTACCTCATTGTAATGTCAATCCTTTAACTATGTCTTATTTCTAATTTAATTTTTAAACTCTGTACAGTAATGCAACTACTTTTTATTCCTCTTTTGTATCCAAGATTTGTACCTAGGTACTTGTACCTAAACAGACCCAGACAGACACTCAGAGCAAGCGCAGATCAACTGGCAGAGATCTTCTCTTGGACGCCTTCAACCTCCCCCTGCAGCAGGCCACTGTTCCTGCCTGTTTCAAGAGGGCCAACATCATCCCTGTGCCTAAGAAGGCTCATGTAGCATGTCTCAATGACTACTGCCCAGTGGCCCCTACGTTTGGTGGTCATGAAGTGCTTTGAAAGGCTGGTCATGGCATTAATCAACTCCAGCCTCCCCACTACTCTTGACCCTCACCAAATGCTATCGAACAAACTGATCCATATCAATTAAATATGACTTGCCCTTCACTCCTCTTGACACATCTTGAACACCAAGAACAGCTACGAGAGAATTCTGATCATTGACTACAACTCAGCTTTCAACACTATTATCTCCATAAGACTGGTTATTAAACTTAGTGATCTCGGACTAAGCCCAATCTCTGCAACTGGATCCTCAGTTTCCTGACCCACAGGCCACAATCAGTGAGGACTGGGGGCAATATTTCATCCTCATTCACACTCAACACTGGAGCCACCCAGGATTGCGTACTTAGCCCCCTACTGTACTCACTGTATACCCATGACTGCGTCACCAAATTCTAGACTAATGCCATTTACCAACACCACCATAGTCGGTCAAATCTCAGATGGCAATGGAACAGACTACAGACGGGAAGAGGAAGACCTGGAAAAATGGTGCACTGAGAATAACCTAGCTCTCAATGCCGACAAAACCAAGGAACTCATTATTGATTTTCGGCAGGATGTTACTCATGTGCCCCTACATATTAACTGTACAGAGGTGGCACAAATGGTGATGTCAAGCTCTTTGGAGTGGTCATCCACAACAACCTTTCTTGGATTCTTCATATGGACACACTAGTTACAACGGCAAAACAATGTCTCTTCTTCCTCAGGCAGCTGAGGAAATTGGCATGATGGCAAATACCCTTGCCAATTTTTATAGGTGCACCATCGAGAGCATTATCTGGATGTATCACTGCATGGTATGGCAACTGTACCATTCAAGATTGGAGACGGTTAAAGAGAGTGGTGAACTCGGCCTGGATAATCACAAACGCCAAACTCTCATCTATAGAATCCATCTACCAGGCCCGCTGTCAAGGAAAGGCCACCAGCATTCTTAAAGATCCATCCCACCCTGGCAATGTTTTTCTACAACCTCTGCCATTGGGGAGAAGGTACAGAAACCTGAACACATGCACCAGCCAGTTTTGTAACAGCTTCTACTCTACTGTTGTTAGAATACTGAATGGACTCACAAGCTCTTAACGTTCTCCTGTACCTGTTTTTGCTTTTGCCGCTGCTTACCTATTATTTACTATGTATGCTACTTAACTACGTGACCTGCCTGTGTTGCACACAAGACAAAGCTTTTCATTGTGCCTCAGTACACATGATAATAAATTCAAATCAATACCTCAGATGGCATCATAAGAGCAGACATTATAAAAGCTTTTAACTATACATCTACAATGGAGTACACGTGACAACAAAGGATATTCCATTCTTCAAGCTTTAATGTTATGTTGCCTCCTAAACCTATTGGAAATCCTAATCTTAATTTAGTTCTTATTCCTCATTGTACAAATGTGTCTAAAAGAAGCTTCGTTTTTAGTAACTCTTTTTCCATTTGCTTTAATTCTTCCATTCTTAGAGTCATAGAGCGTAGCGTCCTATAGCACGGAGACAGGCCCTTTGGCCCAAACTGGTCCAAGCCGACGAAATTGTCCATCCACGCTAACCCCATTTCCCTGCACTTGGCCCATATCCTTCTAAACCTTTCTTATCCATGTATTTGTCCAAATGTCTTTTAAATATTGTTAATGTACCCGCCTCAACCACATCTGCTGGCAGCTCATTCCACGTGTGTACCACCCTCTGTGTAAAAATGTCGCCCCTCAGGTTCCCTTTTATTCTTTCCCCGCTAACCTTAAGCTGATACCCTCTAGTCCTCAATTCTCCAAGCTGACAAAAAAGACTGAGTGCATACATCCTATCCATGCCGCTCATGATCTTTTACACTTCTATAAGCTCCCCTTCAGTCTCCTATACTTAAAGAAACTTCAATGTCCCCTCTTTGTAACTTTCCAGTAGTCTGAATATTGTTCAATCTTTCATATTTTTTTTACTGGAATATGAACACTTATGTTTGGAATTTGACTGAGTTTCAATTGTTCCTCTATTGAATCCTAATCTCTTCCTTTCATTATGAATAAGAATTTAGTTTGCAGCCTCTCCTTCTTTTAATAAACTATTTTCCATTGTTATTCTAAGGATTTTATTTGCATGTCTTTCCTGCCATTAAATTATGTCTCTTTTTATGCTACTGTTTAATTTTTGCTCATTAAGAACTCCAATTCTGCTTCCACTTTCTTACACGAGTGGTTTTCGTTGTCAGCCCAAAGCAGGGTACATGATTGGCATAAGTCACCAGTCTTTTTGTCCGCGCTCTCTCAAAAATAATAAAGAAACGAAATAGAGGAACAACCATTGAAATTGGCTCAACATGATACAATGAGCATGTTGCCCTTTACCTAAGCAAGGATTGCTGATCTTAGAAACTGAAATGTCACATCATGCAGTGGGAGGTGTAATTCCGAGGGTGAGGTTGGGAATGCCTATTTGGTGCAGTGCACAGACACCATTACTTAAATCTGACATAAAGGCCCTTGAGTTGTTTTGTTTTTAAAGCTAAAAGCCTTCCCACATCAACAAGTCTTGACATCATCTGACTCTAAACGCCACACAAAAAGTATCTAAATAAAGAAAGGCCGCCAAAACAATGTAATGGGTTAAACTGAAGCACTACCTCCTTGAGCAAATAGCAGTGAGCTAAGAGGCAGAAATACATTGCGCAACAATTTTTTAAGGTTATTCATTAATCTTTAAGGGTTTGGAGTTTCTAATTAATTCTCGTTCGTCGGCATGTACTGTCCTGAACATGACTCACTTCAGAGTTCATGTAATTGACTGAAGTCTACCATGTAATGATATTATACCAAGAACATAAACTCAAATGCACTCGTTAGATCCTTGCCAAAGGCTGCAAAACTGCCATTCTGGATATTTTTTAAATAGAACTCACAACTCCATAAACAGGCCTTCTCATGGCTGTCACTCTGATTTTATTTTTTGCTGGAAACCAATTCCTAAATGGTGTTAGAGAAATTGAATGCCACATTAACAGAATATCAACAGCTCCTTCTGCTTGGAATAGTCTCATAAGATTAGGATTTACGTTGTTAATGTATTCCTAAATTTAATTTTGATGTTTTCCATCCTTTATATATAGTTCTGTTTCCTTTTTTATGTGTCAATAAAAATATAAGGAAGTAAAGTTTTGATTTATACAGCACTCTTGATGAACTCAGAATCTGCCAGATAAGAAATGCAACAGCCAATTTGCACACAGCAATGACACTCCCCTCCCCCCAAACAACAGGGAGATAATGAGCAGATAATCTGTTTTAATGAGGTTGATTAAGAGATAAATAGTGGCCAGGCCACACATGCAGCAATATAGTACACAACTCTTGGGTGGCGATGAAGCAAACAAAACCTGACACTCGTCTACTCTGGGTCACATGCATAACATGCATAGCAAATGAAATTACTATGTGTTTGTAAAATATTAATAAAAGCACCAGTGCAAGTTGTTTTCGACAAATTAATTTTAAGACAAAATTGTATCAATCTGTTTACCTCCAAACTATGTAGCTTATTATGAGAAAGTTTATTATTACGGAGTTTTCACATTCTCCCCGTATCTGCATGGGTTTCCTTCGGGTGCTCTGGTTTTCTTCTACAGTCCAAAGATGTGCAGGCTAGTGGGAAATTGCCCATAGTGTCCAGGGCTGGGTCTGAAATGCAGGGTTACAGGGGTAGGATGGGGGTGGGTTCTTTGGAAGGTCAGTGTGGACTTGATGGGCCAAATGGCCTGTTTCCACACTGTAGGGATTCTACAATTCTTTAGAAGGGTTCGTAGTTCATTATGACAAAAACAGGAAATAAATAGCGAACTCATCTAGGAATCTCTTCCAAGGAAAAGAACAGCTATGAAGCCACTTAGCATTTAACTCCATGATACGTTTCCAATTCTTCATCAATGCCTTTCTCTTAATTTTGCAAATCCAGGTGGTTGCCCATGAAATGTCATCATGAGAATTCTGCAATATGCATAATTTAGCTAGCTTTTAGGAAGAGTTAGTAAAGCTGTTCTACAGGATGCAAGCATTTTTCTCTCACTACATGATGTGGCAGAATCCACAAGCGTGACACATCCCTATAGAGACAGTCATCTGTCCCAGTGTCAAATCAGAATCCTGTAGTGGTGATAGGGGTTGAAGCTGGTTGACTGAAGGTTCGGTGAAACCCTGACTTTGCCCCTTATCAGGACAGCCTAACAAATCCTGTTCCTCTCAGGTGCTTAATAGGCCAAAGGAATGTGAAATCCAGCAGAGCGTGGGACTCCTGGGATGCCTGCAGGTAATCATGCAAGGGGCAGCCTGAAAAGACCATTCAGTGAATTGCCCGCTTAACGGTCTCAATTGGCAAAAGTGCAGGAAGGCTGTTCATGGGCTATCTCAGCCTGCAATTAATCAGGGTGTATGTCAAAGGTGTGAATGTGTGTTTGTGTTTGTGCGTGTATGCGGACATGTGTGTGTACACATGTATGTGTGCATGTGCATTTGTGTGTGCCTATGGGCATGCATGCACGTGCTCATACATGCGCGCGCGCGTGTGTGTGTGTGTGTGTGTGTGTGCGCGTGTGTGTAAGTGTATGTGTGTTTGCAGATTGTGTGTGTGCATGCATACACGTGCAAGTGTGTGTGTGTGTGCAAGTGTGTGCGCATGTGTGTGCATGCATGATGAGTGTGAGCGTGTGTGTGGTGTATGTCTGTGGTGATTGGGAGAGGTGCTCTACCCACTATTATATCATTTGATTAAGTGCTTTACACCAGCAAACAATTCAAAGGAGAAGACACAGGAATCTGGGCCTCTCTTTCAATTCAGTTATATTGAATGTCCCAAGGTATATCATGTGAACTCCCCTGACATGATATGATCTGAGCACTTTATGGAATCTTACAATGTTTAAAGTGGACATTGAGCTCTTAGTATCTATGTCAGCTCTTTCAAAAAGCAAGGTACGTTGGCCCAAATTGTTCAGCCAGCACTGGAACCATTGCATCTAGTGCTGATTAGTCAAACATTTGTGCATTTACCTGGTTATGCTTAAAAGGATCTGACTCCTGATGTTGCATCTTGCAAGACATTCCTTCAGTGTAGAAATCCACACAAAAAAGGATCAGCGCAGAGCCAGAGGTGGTGAATCTGTGGAAGCCATTACCACATCAGGTTGTGGAGGCCAAGTCATTGAGTGTACTTAAGGCAGAGATAAATAGCTAATTGACTGGTAAATAGATCAAGGGCTACAGGGAGAAGGCAGGAGAATGGGATTGAAATATATATCAGCCATGATTGAATAGCGGAACAAACTCAATGAGTCAAATGGCCTAATTCTGCTCTTATATCTGTTATAGACCAGGCTAGACCCACCTTAAATTTTTTAAGAAGGTAGCCTAGAGCCTAACTTTTCTTCTTTTAAAGGCAGATGTGAAGTGGGTGTTCCAGGTGTGATGCAGCTGGTCAAACCACTTGGCTTTAAGCAAAACAGAATTTATTTAAACACTACAGTTGAAACACGAACATAAGAGGACGGAATTTAGAATAAGTTAACTATTGGAAAACCTAACCAACCCGATACAGCAACTTAACTAAGGAACAGTTCCAATCCAGTGACGTCCCATAAACACACCCCTTGGCAAAAAGGTCAATTGAAACACAGATTCTTACAGGAAGCAAGGAACAACTTCCAAAGAGATTTCAGAGAGAAAACTCAGTCAGGAATCTTCACTAAAGCTTGCAGCCTTCCAACATAACATGACTACTACAACAAAACCAAACTAGAAAAACCTGAACAGGGAGAACTGACCATTCCCTTGCCATTGTTAAACTAGACATTTCTGCACCTCTGCCTTCATGACCTCCCTTGAAAAACACCAAGGACAAGACAGCTTTTTTTAAAGTGACAGTATCATCACATATCTCATGATCTTATGGTCAGGAGATAGTCATGCACTCAGGGGCTGTATGAGGGGTTGGTGGGATTCAGTAGTGTAGTTGCCTCAAGGTTAGGCCAGGTTTCAATCTGTCTAGCATTGCCTGAGTAAGTAACTATCCAGTAAGTAATGTGGAAGTACTGACTCAATTCTCTGACTCAAACTCAGAGTTGGAGGCATTTATGGTCTTATGCTTCTTTTGACAGCACTAGCTGGCATGTGGTAAGTTGAAAAGCTGAATGCAAATGTTGGTGAATTAGAATGTGGGTGAGTGAGTGAATGGATAAGTAGGTAAGGTGAATGAGTGGGAAGGTGAGTGCAGTGGGTTAGTCGTTAAGTTGGGTGAGTGAGTGAGCAGGGTAGGTGGGTGAGGTGGTCAAACAGATGAGATGTATAAGTGAGTGGATGTGTACAGAGTCAAGTGGGTGAGTGGGTAAACGTCTGTGAGAGGGTGCTTGTGTGGGTATGAGTGTGGGGGTGTGTGTGTGTGTGAGGATACAAGAGAAAGCTTGAGTATGAGAGAGGGTCTGTGTGAGTGTGTGGGTCTGGAAGAGTGTGTGTGTGAGAGAAAGAGAGAGAGAGTGTATAGTGTAGTGGGGTCACCTGTAGTGTGACATGAACCCAAGGTCCCGGCTGAGGCCATCCCCATGGGTACCGAACTTGGCTATCAGCCTCTGCTCGTCACTTTGCGTTGTTGCCTGCCCCGAAGTTCGCCTTGGAGGATAGTCACCTGAAGGTCAGAGGTCGAATGTCCCAGACTCTATGCTGAAGTATTCTCCGACTGGGAGGGAACACACCTGCATGGTGATTGTTGTGCGGTATCCATTCATCTGTTGCCGTAGCGTCTGCTCAGTCTTGCCAATGTACCATGCCCAAGGGCATCCTTGCCTGCAGCGTATGAGATAGACAATGTTGGCAGAGTCACATGAGTACCTGTCGCGTACACGATGGGTGGTGTCCCCACATGTAATGGTGGTATCTGTGTTGACACTCTGACACATCTTGCAGCATCTGCCATGACAGGGTTGTATGGTGTTGTCCTGAAGGCCAGGCAGGTTGCTGTGAACAATGATCTGTTTAAGGTTTAGCCATTGTTTAAAGGCGAGAAGTTATTGGGTTCTGATTGGGTTGAATGTAAATTCTAGTATCTTCAGTTAGTGTGCCCTTTACTGAAGCATCTTGTAGGTTGAAATTAAAATTGGTGGTTTGTGAATGGAGATCCTGTTCTGTTAGGTATAGATTCCCATGCTATGTATAAAATGTTATACTATAGATAAGTACGAACAGAGTAAATCAGGTCTACTTCTGCTTCTGTTGTACTGACCTTTCTGTACAGCTGTATGAATGTCCCGCAAGAAAGGACCATGCCCATTCAATACTTCCTGTGAAGTTCGATGGTGTATGAAATGCTTATATTATACTGAAAGAGCAAGATTCTCCAATCACCCTCCAACTGCCATGCCACTCCTCCAGTGATGGAGCTCAGCATTTCAAGCTGGGACTCCCGAACTCTGCATCCTCAGAAATAGGGAGAGACCTTCCATTGAGTCCTTCTTCAGAGCGCAGGATCCTCAACAAGCCATGCCTCCTCCCTACAGCACATGCTGTCCTATTCTGCTAATTCTTCATTCTCAAATGCACTAAAAAGCTTTGAGGTGTTTAACAAGCTGTTCAGAGTGCTGGTGAATAAATGTGAGCTAACTCAGGACTTAAACATGGATTTAATGAGTCTAACATTTTATGCTAACTGTTAAAGTAAGTAAGAATTAAAACAGAAAGTGCTGGAGGAACTCAAAAGTCTGGCAGCATCTTTGGAGAGAGAAACAGAGTAAATGTTTTAAGTCCAATATGACTCTTTATCAAGACTCCATTTCTCTCTTCATAGATGCAAGCAGACCTGTTGAGTTTCTTGAGCATTTTTTGTTTCTGTTTCAGATTTCCAGCAGCCGCACTATTTTGCTTGTATTTGAGTCTCGGTCAGACTGTAAGGTCCCTTTACGTTTTACTGATGTTACACTGGACTTTGAGATCTGCACATGGAAGCAACCTCCAGGACCACAAGGCAATGTGTCTGTAAGCTGATTGGCCTTTGTGCGGCATGCAAGCGCTCTCTGAATGGCCACGTGGCTACACAACCCAGTGGGTGGAATTATTCATCGAATGCTTAAAATTTCCAGGCAATTCCTGAGGAGTTAACACACTAGACCTGATGTATATCTTTGGGTTTGCATCTGACTATCCAGAGATTGGAAGATCTGCACCAAAGTGTATAAGAACTTTCACAGCCAAGTGTGTTACAAAATGCATTACAAAAATGCATTACTTTTCAAATGCAGTCAATTATTGCACTCATAGGAAATCCAGTAGGAGGTTTTACAAATGGCAAACACCACTAATGTCAATGCGATCTTGTCCAGACAACCTTTTCTCGTAAGCGTTATTGTTTGAGGTTATACATTGAGAAGGAGATCCTTGCTCTTTTTCAAACTTCTGTTGTTAAAAATTTTAACATTTTAAAATGTTAAAATCTTGTCTGAAAATCAACCCCTCTGAAAGTGTTTCAGTACTATCCTGGTGAATCAATCTCACTTTTGTGCTCAAGTCACTGGAGTGAGACTTGAACCTTCTGATACTGAAGAAAGGGTGCTACCCGCTGAAGCACAGTGACATTCAAATGCCATTTTGTGCTTGTTGGACAGTGGGACAGTCAGCTCAGTTGTCTGCATGGCTAGTGTGTGATTCAGAATATCATCAACAGTGCATTGGCTTGTTCTGACTGGTGTAGACGTGGGCCCTGTCCATTGCCCTATTCCTGAGAGGAACCCTAAAACTAATTCTAATCTTAACACATGAGAATGGAGGGCAATGGCAAACTGACAGTGACAGAAACAAACTTGAAATCAGCTCAGGACGAAGGATGAGCAGAGAATTTACCTCCAGGTGGAGCACACGTGACATGGCTTGCTGTAGATATGGGACAGTTGCAAGGTGACTGAGCTTGCCAACAAACCTGGTGGCATGCTCAGAGGAACTCCCAGAGTCTAGGTGTGGTTCTTTTACACTTGTGCTGTAATAACATGCTCGCTGCCTTTGAAACTGTGAAAACATAGACCTGCCATGTTGAACTTGCCTTAAATCAGGTCTTGCTTAGGTGGCAGAAAATGGGCCTCTTTCCTTTGTGGCTTGCAGTAAATAATCTTGTTGCTGATCAGTTCAATGCAGTTCCAGTCAAGGCCCTTACTTTAGCAAAACAAAAACAACCCTATGCCCTCTGATTAGCTGAGCTGAAACATGGGCATGGATCTTACAAAGGTTGCATACCCCAACCTACTGTCAGCGTGCCACCCAAAAGCACAGCTGCTCCATAGTGATACTCCAGTTAATTCATTTAGAATGGGATTTTTCCAATCGTCTGCAAGAAACACTGGCCTTCTTGAGTTTGTTGGCCAAATTGATTGGTTGCCTGCTCTGTCGTGCTGCAGCACCAGAACCGCAGAGTGGCCACTGCTGGGAAGTGCAGGCAGTCACGAGGGAAGAAGTATCATGGATCCCAGTGTTCAGGTGAGCTTGGTTCAGGGGTATTTGGTTAGGCCCAGCTGGTAAACACCAGCAAATAGGGTGTGAGTAGAGGCAGGAAGCTGTGAAATGAAATTTTAGAGGCTAGGAAGGTTTGAATCATGGGTCTCTGATGAGAATAGAGTATTCCCCTCATAGAAATACTCTCCTTTCTCCAATACAGTGAAAGCCACTGCGCTATCTTGCCTCTGCTTTCAGACAGGTGCCCATTTTATATATAAGTGTCTGTTATGTTCATCTATGCTGATGGCAGTGAGAGGAGTGTGGGAGGGGTTGTACAGTCCAACCCTTTAATGCAAATATCACAGTGTTCCTGGCTAGTGGAGATCAAATCCACTGATGAGTTCAGTTGGAAGCCGAGACACATGAGGCTGGTACTGAAGTGCGTGTTCTGAAGATTAGAAGCCAGACATTAGCAGCAATCCTGTGTGTGCAGCAGGTCAGTAAACCCTTCCTTGGATCTCTGGCCTGTGGCCTCTGTAGCAGGGCTCTGAGATTCTGAGCCTGATCAGGGATTTTGGTTACCTGCTGTTTGACAAAATGGCAGAGTAGACTCGATGAGCTGAATGGCCTCACTTCTACTCCTATTTCTTATGGTCTTATAAATGTCTTCAAGACAGAGATTGATAAATTCTTAATCTCACAAGGAATTAAGGGATCTGGGGAGAATGTGATTAAGTGGTGTTGAAATGCCCGGCAGCTATGATTGAATGGTGGATTTGACTCAATGGGCCAAATGGCCTTACTTCTACTCTTACTTCTTATGGTCTTATGGACAAGGCTGTGGGAGGCTGATTCAATTTGCCAAGCCACAATCCAAAATGGTTTGACCACATATTGGAAGCTTCTTCACTCTCATGAGGTGAAAATCTTTCCTGAACATCAAAAGGAGCAACTGGGATGGGCACTAATTACCAATCTTCCCAGTAGGACAACATCTCCAGAATGCTGAAAAAAGAGAGAAAGGAAGAAAGGAAGAAAATGAAAGAAAGAAAAAAAGAAAGAAAGAAAGAAAGAAAGAAAGACAGAAAGAAAAGAAAAATCATAGATGCAGGAAATGGACAGAAGAGCAAGGAAAATTCTGAAAAGCCTCAATGGGTCAAGCTGTATCTTCAGAATGAGAAACAGTGCAGATCATCTACCTGGTTTGTATTCATTTTTGGGATTTTGGCAAGGCTAGCATTTCATTGCCCATCCCTGACTGCCCCTGAACTGAATAGCTCACATGGCCATTTCACAGGGCTGTTAAACTTTGTCTAGGGAAGGAAACTGGTCTGGCCTACATGTGACTCCAGATACACATCAGTATGGTTGACTCTTAACTGCCATCTGGGCAATTAGAGATGGGTAACAAATGGTCTAGATTTGAGTGGTGCTGGAAAAGCACAGCAGGTCAGGCAGCATTTAAGGAGCAGGAAAATCGACATTTCGGGCAAAAGCACCACTCTAATCTAGACTCTGATTTCCAGCATCTGCAGTCCTCACTTTTGCTTGGGTAACAAATGGTGCCTAGCCAGCAATGCCCTCATCCTGTGAATGGGTGGAGTAGAGTACCTTTCACACTCTCAGCTATCTTCCCCACAGCCCCACCCCCGTCCCATTTAGCTCTCCACCCCTTAGTTCACAGCCCCATTTCTGATGAAAGGCTTTTGCCTGAATCGTCAATTCTCCTGCTCCTCGGATGCTGCCTGACCTGCTGTGCTTTTCCAGCACCCCACTCTCATCTCAAGAGTAAAATAGAGTAGCTTTCATTTGTCATTTCTATTATATATAACTGATACAGTAAAAGTGATACAGCATTCCTCTACTACCGAGGGTGCTATGTGGACAGCACAAACTACACGATCATACACAGCGTAAAGTGCATAAGAGCAAAACATGCAAGTTACAGTGTAACAGAAGGATGATAAATAATAGACATTTTTCTAGCAGCAATACAAAAGAATTTCACATGGGAAATAGCCTGATTATACTGTGTTAAGGAGCTTGGTGGCTTGGGAGAAGAAGCTGTTGCACAATCTGGCTGTGAGAGACTGAATGCTTCTGGTATCTTCTGCCAGATGGCAGGAGGGCGAAGGTTTTGGGTGAGGGGTGTGTGTGGTTTTCCACAATGCTCTTAGCCTTTCGGATGCAGTGTGTGATGTAAATGTCTGTAATGGAGGGCAGAGAGACTCTGATGATCCTCTCAACTGTCTGCACTATCCATTGTAGGGTCTTATGATCTGAGATGGTAATAAATAAAATGAATTTTTGTGAAAGAAGTAAGGACCATACATGTCGAAAAGTTTCAGCCAGAGAGTGGTTGGGATGTCAAATACATTGCCTGAAAATGTGGTTGAGCCAGGTTCATTTGAGGCATTCAAGAGGACAGCAGATAATTAATTGAATAAACAAATTTTCAAAGGAATGAGGAGAAAGGAGATTGAAGCAAGGTAACAATGATCCTTTGAAGAGATGTTTCCAGCATGATGGACCAAATGGCCTCTTTCTATGCTGTATGAAGTCTGTAGGCCAGAACAGAGTGGCTTTCCCTAAGGATGTTTATAAAGCCAGATGGATTTTGTGGGTTTTTAAAATAATATAACGTAGTTTCTTGCTCACCATTATTAAGACCCTTAACAAAAAACAAAAATCCCTGGAGACACTCGGCAATTCTGGCAGCATCTGAGGGAAGCATGGTTAAGATTTTAAGTCCCATGACTTCAGCAGAACCCACTGTACTCAAATCATTAACTCTGCTTTCTATCTCCCACACTGAGTTTCTCCAGCAATTTCTGCTTTTGTTTCGGATCTCAACCATCCACAGTTCTTTGTTTTATTTAACTTTGACCCATATTGTCTGCCAGATTTTGTTTTTGCTAACACAAGGAATTTCAGGTAGATATTTTCTGCTCAGAGATGTCATGCCACATCTCTGGAGCAGGTGAGTCTTGAACTCCTGGCTCAGAGGTGGGGTCACTGTCACTCTTCCTGAGTTTATTAATTGAATTTCAATCCACCTGCTGCCATTCACCAATCCCCAAGGGAATAGCCTGGGCCTCCTGATTACTAGATTAGTTACATTGCTGCTATTTCACCATCCATGCTGTTTAACCTGCTGAGTTATTCCAGCCTTTATTTGCTCTGATGTCTGGTCAAGGCTACCATCTTGTGATTTCTAGATGTGACAATGGGCAACCAGCAAGTCAAAGCAGGAACATAGGTAGGTGGGCATTTCCAATGTTGGAGCTGGAGACATTTTGGACTCTTATCTGGAGGAAGAGGAATGGCCATTCGACTGAGATCTTGGCGGAGGTGATCTGCATGCGATTTCACTTGGCCCAGCAGTGTCACAGGCTATCTGTTTTGCAAAAGATAAGAAGCGGGTGGAAGGGAGGCGCCTGGACATCTCCAATGTGGGAGCTGGAGACAAGATGGACTCTTATCTGGAGACCGGAGGCGTGAGTTGGCGGAGGTCAAAGATGAAAGTTGCAGCCGACATCAAAAGGATTCACAAATGGAGGGTGTTGTTGTTTGGTACAGTACAAGACACAAAGCCCAAATTTCAGGCTGATGAAAGTGAAGTTTAATGGCAACTTCGCTGAGTGATCTGTGCTGAGGGAGAAGGCACACGATGTAAGTGTGTGGGCCGCTAGTGGTTTTGCACAAATGCCAAATTTCAGTGATTTGTCAATGATTCACTCTGTTCTGTTGGGTTGCACTCGCTGGAACGTTCCTTTCCAACACTTTAATTAATATTATAGTGATTGAAAGTTGAGAGCTCCGTCGTAACTTTTGCGCAACTTCGGCTGAATTGCAACAACAGGTAATAAAATCCATTGGCGGTCGTGCAAGCAACTGATGCAACCCATCTTTATTATTAGAAAATAAACGAACATGAAAAAAGGGACCCTTTCCTTTCGTAATCGACGACCTGTCCATGAAATCCCAAGGACAGGAACGCATTTCGTTTTGTCGATCAGAGTTCATTTCTCTGAGTTAAAACGCGGCCGATTTGAGAATCTATTGTACGCAATCCCTTAAACGGTGTGATATTAGCGGAGGAAAACTCCCTCCCGAAGGAAAAAAATTGTGAGAGTGCCCGTTTTTATTTTCTCTCTCTGTCCTAACTTGACGAACGCAATAGGCGGTAATTCGGGTGCACTTTGCGAATTTGAAAATGCAATTTCGTTCGCCACACATTGGCTGTGAATCAAAACGAGCTTCCTCGGTGTTTGGCCCCAGTTGAAAGGGGCAGATGAGCAATTCTGTAGAAAGTGTCGAAGGGGGTAGGTTTCTGAATGTTACGAATTTGAGGTTGAGCTGTCTCCCTTCGATCCGCTGCTCTGTTTCAGGTAAAGGGCCCGCTTCGGTGTCTACCTCACCGGTTCCTTTTAATCCGTGGCACCGTGACAGTATTTTATTCGTCGTATTTCCGTCGGTCGCAAGTTTGCGTCGCTTTGGTTGGGGGCAGAGCGCAGGGGAACCGTTCCTGCACAATCCTGACCAGTAGCTTTGGCCTGGCCGGGGGGGGGGGGGGGGGGAGGGGGAGGTGGTTGGGGGGGTGGGGGGGGGGAAGCAGAGACTAAGCGAGAGCACACTTGGGGCTGCAAATTACCACCAAAGCACTGTGGCAAACTCAGTCTCTTCCACACCACCCCCCCTCCCCCCTCCCCCCTCAAGCCCACCCTGGGATCCGATCCCACCCCGTCCTTGGCCGGTGAACTGACTCAAGGCCGCCCCCTGTAGCTCTGCTGCGAAAATGCAGGTTTCATTGAGGAGCGCCACTTTTCTGGTTCGCGTGTGCTGTTTCCTTCGGGCTTGGGTACGGGGTGTGTGGGGGCTGGGGGGGGGGGGGGTATTGCGATGTCTAACACGTGAAGGGGTGGGATGGGGAGATAGAAAGAGAGAGCGAAAAAGCCACAGATCAGGACGAAGCAAATTTGGACAGAGAGAAAGCTGTCCCTTCCCCACCCCGTCCCAGTTTGATCTGCCGGCAGTGACAGACAGACATCAGAAAGAGGGGAAAAAAACACATTCTGAGTATTTAGCAGCAGCAAACATTAAACTCCCAAGAACGGCGTATTCACAGGCTAGGCACATCCGCAGAAGCATAACTAGCTGTTCCCCAGCAATTTTCCCTATTTTTTTTCAAATAAGACATTTGCTGTTGGATCTACCTTTGCATTCATTTTCGGACATTAATTCAAATAAAAATAACCACGGATTTTACCCAACACAGAAACAAGGCGCCGATATGGTGCTGTCGTGTGTGCATTTCACTATTGGCCAGTGTCTCTTGACGCTTGAGTTTAAATCCGTGCATTTTTTGAAAAAATACCAAAGTTTTCAGCAGTAACACCCTCTTGACCTCTTTTGGATGGTGCTGACTACTCCCGCCGCCCTGTCCTTCTGCGCTCATGTGGAATAATTTGCTCACACACGCTCCCCTTTGCCTTCACAGGAACCAGGCGCACATTTGATGGTGCGATCGCCAATCGGGTTAAGACGAGTCGCTTCGGCATCAAGAGAGGTGTCCTGCATAAAACTGCGATGAATTATTGAAGAAAGCATTCCCAACACAGTACAGTAAATCTAACCACTGAGCGGCCCAGTTATCCCCCTTCATGTACTCATTTCCCCGCGCGCTTTCTCTCGCTCAGTTTCTCCTTCTCTTGCTCTTCAAGTCTTATTTTTTCCTCACTTGGGCATTCACCCCCAACCCCCCCAACCACACACATACACACACACACCTCCCGACTTTATGCCCACTGTCGTTTCTTCTGAACCAACACGTTTAGAGTGGCAGCAATAACTGGGGACAAAACAAAGTTCAACTTGTCTAACCCGTGTTACAAAATATGTATAAAATAGCAGTGGTTCGCGCCTGGACTTTGCTGTATTTCTGTTTACTCAAAAGACGCTCTCGAGTTTTGTTTTAAATTCCTCAATTCTCAAAGATTTCGGTGGTGTCGAAACGACAACGGAATGAGATTGTGAAGTTTAACGGGGCGAATGTGTATTCGGTATTAATTAGAACCCCTTTTGTGAATGTTTATCTAAAAAAAACTCCGGGCTGGGTCCACACTCCATCCACTCTGCTTCTGTGCAGAAATTCGGTATTCCATCACCCTGTCCTGTTCAATTCAAATTCCATTTCACTAAAAGACTCCGAAAGGATAAAACGGTTTAGTTTGACCAGCGATTTCTGCCTGATATCCAAACTTTGATAACAAAGCGCTTTGTGAACAGTCTGATTGCTGTAAATATCTGCAAAATGGTCCATGAACGAGAAGGGGGCCGGGGAGGGGGGTGGGCTCACGTATGTGACAGCATGTGTGTTGTGGTTGGGTAACGTGTGAGAGGGGGGTCTCGTTTTACTTGTTTGATGTTTGCAAACTCATTGTGTGTCAGGGTGCACTGTGACGCATTGGCCTGAGTGAGTGAGTGAATGTGTGTGTGAATGTGACTGTATCTCATCACCTTTGCTTCTGTTGTTTAGAGTCTGGATGCCACGAATAAGCGTAACTGGCGGGAGATGCTTCCCTGCCTCTCGTATGTGAACATCATGTGTGTGTGTTAGTATCAGTATGTGGCGATGTTATGTGTTACTGTCAGTGTTAGTGTCAATTATATGACAGTGTCAGTGTATGTTAGTGCCTGTGTGTAAGTGTCAGTGTTTTGTTTAACGTCAGTGCCTGTTCGTACCAATGTTAGCGTGTGTTAGTATCAGTGGAGTGTTAGTGACAGAGCCTGTTACTGTTAGTGTCAGTGTGTGTGTTAATGTCATTGTGTGGTGATGGCGTGTGGTACTGTCAGTGTGTGTTAGTGTCAGTGCGTGACAGTGTTAGAATATGTTAGTGTCAGTGTGTGTGTTAGTGTCAGTGCCTGTTCGTGTCAGTGAATGTTGGTGTTTGTTAATGTCAGTTTGTGTTAGCGTGTATTCGTGTCAGTATGTGTTAATGTATGCCCGTGTGTATTAGTGTCAGTGTGTCTGTGTGCATTAATGTCAATGTGTCTGTGTGTGTAGTGTCAGTGTGTGTTAGTGAGTGCCTCTGTCAGGGTTTATCTCTCTGCGTGTCAGTGTGTTGGTGTGTCTGAGTGCGTGTGTTACTGTCAGTGTCTGTTAGTGTTCACGCATTGTTTGAAATTGAGAGCTCTGCAATACAAAGATCTAGTCACTTATCTACTCGGGACTAGTGCATAGTGATCAGAAAGGGGGCGGAGGGGTGGGAGTTGGCTGTTGGGGGGCATTCGCAAGTATTGCAGCCGCGCTTAGGGCTCCCAGTTTTCCCAGCTCCAAAGCCTGAGGTCAGGGGAGAGAGACAGAGAGAGAGAGAGAGAGAGGGGCAGGAGGAGGCTCAAGCATCCCGAGCAAACACGCAGGTGATTTCCATTTCGGTTAGAAACCTAGTCAATCTGTAACGGGTTGTGAGTAAACGATGAAAAAAAATGACCCCCTTGTAAGATAGCTCAATCTCCTGTGTTTAAATAGCCCACTATTAATCTGATTTAGCACGATTCGTCTCTCCATCTACATACACGTTCTCCCTTTCCTGTATTTATAGATAGTCTGAGGCATCTGCCTGTATCCTGTTCACCCCAAAGTTCAGGACGGAGTTAAAGCTCTCTTTCTTTAATTCCTGGAGAGAGTGTCCTTCTCATTCATCTCTGCTGGGCACGTGTAGCGTCGACCCTGCCCGGGAGAGGGATGGGTATTAAAATTATAGTTACCGTCCACTACATTTTTGTAGGTGTTTAAAACTTGACAGGCGAGATCAGGCGGAGCAATGAAACCCCACGCCTGACATTGAAACCGATCTCTTCGCGATCTCGGAAACATAACCCCTGAAAGCCCAGAGGAGCCTGGGATGGCGAGGAAAGGGGAATAAATATTTACAACTCACCCCAATAGAAGATAACGTGGGAGCGGGTGCGGAGTTGGGTGAGAGCCAAGCTTGGAGTCAAACGGGTTTCCCTCCAATAGCAGTTACATTTAAATATCCTCTGTAAACAAGCGAGCACCTATCCATAAAGATTTATTCACACCGTTCATTCTCAGTGAGATGGAATTGAAGAAGCAGCGGGGTCAATTAATTCATTTCTGACATTATCCCGGGAAACCACCAGGACTGATCTCGATGAGTTTTGTTTGTCACCGACTCTTGCTACTCTTAAGGTCGGGTCTGATAACTCTCGCATTTGGTTCTAACCCCACTCTTATCATCCTGGAGCGGGAAGGAATTTTCGGCACTCAAATCTCGTGTCCTGATCGCTGTCCTAATTTATTCTGGCGCCCGATCCATCCCAACCCGCGTTAACAGAGCACAACTGGAAAATCACCACTCACACGGCCCCCCTTTTTTTTTAGAAAAAGCCCTTTTAGTCCATTTACATCCCAACGCAAAGTCGGTTACAACTGAAATAAATTTATCTATCCCAGGAATAGGAATAAAATTATACCAAATATGTGTTCGAAGCCATGGTCCATGGGTTCACTTTTTTTCAAAAAGAAATCTAAGTGATATATCATGTTGTTCTCTGATCGCTAATTAGCGTGTAACTGAGTGACAAGTCTCAATTTCAATAATTTATGATTAAATGCTAAGATACTGTCTCTAAATAGATTTCACATGATAGATTATATATTTTTAATAGTCCCTTTACATTTGTAAGCACCTGTCACCTAGCTCTGACTGTGAGGATATTGTTTGAAACTTTTTTGTTATTGTCAAAGTGACTATTTCCTCGCTCCCTTGTCGAGTTGTAAGAGCGACGATGGATGGAAATAAGACTTTTTTTTTAGTTTTCTCAACAGCTGACCCGTTCTTGCTGTCCCGGGATTCGCAGGAACGTGGCTCGGAAAGTTTGAGTGTACCAGTGACTGGGCAGCAAGATGCTGCAAATGCTCATCCCACACATTCTCCCGGGCCAATGTTATCGCCGCATCCCCGTCCGCTTCGCTCGTTCTTTTTGTTTGTTAAATAAACGCAGAGCAACTTAAGCGACACATGTCCTCGGCTGCCTGTAATTACTTCAACTGGGTTTTGTGGAGAGGGGCGATGCTCAGAGTCAAAGATACACCTTGTTTTGCGGAAAGAGCTGGGAATTCGTTATTACACATCGCTGCGCTGGGCTCACGTATCGAACATTTTAAAAATATGTAATGATACAGAAATCTACCGTGGTTTTCGTAGATAACTAATCGTTACACCACCTAAATCTCGTTCATGTAAATCACAGCACAACTCCAGATTCTGTATCTATAAACATAAAATAAGACAGTTCAAAAAAATCCAAAGATAACTGGATATGGTTCATCTCCAATTTGTAACTGTTTTAAAATAAAGGAGTGAGAAAGCTATTGTGAAGGATTCGCACAAGCTGAAAGGACTAGGAGGTACCAGACATATTGGAGTACCGAATATCTCCACAGATAGACAATGCACTAGATGCTAACTACCTACTGAAGGCGTACCCACGAATATTTGACATGACG
Source organism: Chiloscyllium punctatum (assembly GCF_047496795.1). NCBI lineage: Eukaryota > Metazoa > Chordata > Chondrichthyes > Orectolobiformes > Hemiscylliidae > Chiloscyllium > Chiloscyllium punctatum. Next base: position 16,284,661 of record NC_092775.1, read on the forward strand.
TTCGCTGTTAGTAACTGTCATACCAACCAGTCATAAGTTTAATGCGGGTTTCAAAATGCTTCCCTGTCCCTTTGCCCCTCCTTTTGTGACCATTGTTTGAAAACTGGCCCTCTCTGTCCGTCCTGAGGCAGCAGTATCTGAGGGACGGTGCTAACGGTTTCCTGTGCTGCTCGTTCGCGTCTCTCGCTGGCTGATTTCCGCGCTCTCTCCCTTTTCCCCTGCGCCCTGATCTGAACACACGGGGTCGCACTTTGTAGAGCTTTCCTTGTGCCTGTGAGTCTGTGCTGAAACATGCCAGGCCAGTCAAGCAGCCAAATGCTGTGAAGCATGCGTGCAAGAACCGAGCAGCCAATCGCCGTTTTGATTTCTTTTAAATGTCCTTTAATTTACAACAAGCATTGCACCGAGTGGGGGGGGGGGGGGGAGGTTGAACCTGCAGGCAATATTTTACTGCCCGTACCCTGGGAAAACTGGAAGAGGGAGGAGGGGTTTGCTAAGTCTGTCAACGTAGGGGAAACAGTATCGATCCACCTGGTGCGAGGTAACGATTTTCTCTGGAGCTAAATTATAAAGTATACTTTGAGAATGGTGCCAAGTGGTTACCACCAGCTGCATGTCAACAGAAGGAGATTGCAGAGTTTTGATGACCTGAGTTTAGATATTTATTTGCAAGTATTTACAACTCCTTCGCAAAACGCGATGGAATTGGACCTTTGGTTTTAAACAACCTTAGAACGCCCCCAGCACCTCTCTCTCTCTCTCTCTCTCTCTCGTAGAGCAAATGCTGCACTTGGCTTCTGAACAGCGAGGCTCTAAACCATAGTGAGCTGGTCGATATTCATCTCCACGGTTAGTCTGCATTCAAACAGCGCGGCAAACCCAAAGCCTCATGAAAAACAAGGGACTGGATGTGGTGTCTGGATTGATGGAGTGCGTGCGAGTGGAAGGCTGAGATTCTAAAAGGAGTGAAAGAAACATATCAAGGAATGAAAGGGCGAGAAAGACCGAAAGGAAGGGGCAGTGTAAAGGAAAAAATCGGTGGGGAGACATATAAGAGAGGTTACGAAAGGCAGATAGAGTGAGAAAGCCAGAGACTGAAGGGGGCGGGGGGGGGGGGGGGGGGGGAGGGGGGGATGGTGGTCGGATATCAGGGAGAGCGAAGAAGTTCAAAAGAGGAACAGAGATAAAGTCAAAAAGAGAGTTAACAGCGGCCAGGAAAGATAAAAGAAACAGAATAATCAGAAAGTCAACAAGACAGAGGGAGAGCGAAGTACATGAGGGGAATATTCTGTCAAAAAAGAACAACAAAGCAACAGGGCATTAACATTACTGGGGTGAGAAATCGAACGAACACTAAGGTAAGGACCAGTGTGTATTGGGGGTAAGGACCAGTGTGTATTGGGGGTAAGGACCAGTGTGTATTGGGGGTAAGGACCAGTGTGTATTGGGGGTAAGGACCAGTGTGTATTGGGGGTAAGGACCAGTGTGTATTGGGGGTAAGGACCAGTGTGTATTGGGGGTAAGGACCAGTGTGTATTGGGGGTAAGGACCAGTGTGTATTGGGTTTATAGTCAATGTGCATGTAGTCAGTGTTTATTGACAAACATGACCAGTGTGTATTGAAGGATACACAGTCAGTTTGGTTTGGAACGTGGTCAGTGTATATGAGGGCAATTGTCAGTATGTATTGGGGTATTTGTTAATGCGGAGAAAGTGAGGACTGCAGATGCTGGAGATTAGAGTCGAGAGTGTGGTGCTGAAAAAGCTCAGCAGGTCAGGCAGCATCCGAGGAGCAGGGGAGTCGACGTTTCGGGCATAAGCTCTTCATCCTGATGACCTGCTGTACTTTTCCAGCACCACACTCTCGACTCGTATTTGTTTGTGCATATTGGGGTAATTGATAGTGTGTATTGGGGTAATTGTCAGTGTTAATTGGAGTAATTGTCAGTGTGTATTGGGGGTAATTGTCCATGTGCATTGGGGTTACGATCAGTGTGCAAGGTGTAGAAGAACCAGGAGCTTTAGGAATTGAATGGCACTTGGTGAAGAGTGGAACCCTTACAAATGGGGAAAGGAAGAGGTCGGTGGAGAGCAGCCATGGCCTCTGCAACTGAAGGCAGCGGCTGTGGGAATGAAGCCGTTATAACAGTGGCTGTGGAAGGATCCGAGTGGACTGCAATGTTAGACGAGCGGGGATGAACAGAGAGAAGGCTGAGTGTATATCCCTGTATTGTTCTTCGGGCCGAGGAAGACAATGTATATAACAATGTCATTGTTTTTGGACTATAGATGCTATGCATATGTCTCTACATATGTTTTAAGCTATTCATTTGTCTGTCTGAGGTGTGGGATGCCTCTGTATCTGTCTTTGGGCTAAGTATATGTTTCTGAATCTGTACTCTTGCTGGGCTATGTGTGTTTTTGGAACTGTCATTGGTTGGGAAAAGCTGTGTATGTGTACCTGTACCTACCTTTGGTGTGTGTGTGTGTTTCTGTATTTGTCAATGACCTCTGTAATTTTGGGAGGCTGGGGAAGGCTGTGTAAATGTATCTGTACTTGTTTCTGCATTTGTCTTTGTGCTGTGTACATGAATCTTGCCTGATTTTCTGTGTTTGAGAAAGACTGTGTATGTGTCTGTATCTGTGTGTGAGCTAGGGAAGGCCGTGTATATAATCTCTCTACATGTCTTTGGGCTGCGAGTTGGTCTCTGTACTTGTCTTTGGGTTATGAAGATGTCTCTTGTCTGGAGGAAGCTGTGTATATGTCAATGTGTCCGGTTTTGGGGATAGGGAGACTGTGTGTATGCCTCTGTATCTGACTTTGGAGTGTGCATTGATCTGTGTATCTGTCTTTAGCCTGTGTATATGCCTCTGTATCTGTCTTTAGCCTGTGTATATGCCTCTGTGTCTGTCTTTAGGATGAGTTTTGGACTCTGGAACTGCCTTTGGACTGGGGAAGGCTGGCTTGGCAGCTCTCTGCTGCCCAGCTGATTGTCAGCTGATTGGCTCTAATTGTCAAACTCCACTTCCCTTGTTTCTATCCTATTATGCTAATTCCTTGTCGAGGAGGCGCTGATTGGCGGGGGGCGGCGAGAGCCCCGCCTCCAGGGAGTGACGTCTGCCGGGGGGGTTATATACTCTTTTAAGAAAAAGGAGATTTGCAATCTGTGCTAAAAGCTGCCTGATCAGCAGCAGATTGGTTGTGGGTGATTTTTTTTTTCCATTATTTTTTTCTCTTACCCCCCTTTTTTTTTGCAGAGAGGCACAGCTGAGCCGGGAGAAACAGCAGCGGCAGCAGCAACCAAACAAAACCAGCAAGAGAAACGCTCCTGCTTTTCTCCAAAAAAAAACCCCAAGAAGCTTCTCGTTTTACTTGATCTGGTCCGGGAGGACAGAACTTAGAACTTGCACCGGGGGCTCGGCAGCATTGGAGGGGCCATTCCGGACAACTTGCTGGCCTCACTCCCTGCCCCCCCCCCCCCCAACCTCTCACCCCCCCCCCCCCCTCACCAAACCCCAACCTCCTCCTTCAATTCTGGTGCTTTTCGAGCTTTTTTATTTAAAACCCTCTCTCCCCCTCCTCGAGGGTTCTGTTTTTAATGCCCGCTCTTTTTGGCTGTTTTGCTTCTTCGTTTCGCTACCAGAGCAGCGGCAGCTGAATGTCAGTCCGGCCAGTTTAACAGAGGGATCGCTACGCGGTGACAACGAAGCTGAAGGCAAGCAGGGGGAAAAAAAAAGTCTTTCTCCTCCCCGCTGTGTCTCTCTCTCTCTCTCCATGCAACGCGCCGTTCAGAGAAGTTTTACTCACTGAGAACCATCCGTGCAAAGAGGCTGGGGGGGCGAGAGAGTGAAGGACCTCTGTCCGAACAGGGACAACCGAATCGAAAGAGAGAGGGAGAGAGAGAAGAAAGCAGGACGAGGGACTTTGAGAGTGTCGGGAACATCCAGAACCAGACTGCAAAGAAAAGCAATGACTACAGAGTTGGCCATTAATGCAGAGTTGCCTACCAGCCCGCTAGCCATGGAGTATGTCAATGACTTTGATCTGATGAAATTCGACGTGAAGAAGGAGCCCCTGGGAACTGACCGCTCCGGGAGACACTGCAACCGGTTACAGCCCGCGGGCTCGGTCTCGTCCACCCCTATCAGCACGCCGTGTAGCTCGGTGCCTTCCTCGCCCAGCTTCAGCCCCACCGAGCAGAAGACCCACCTGGAAGACTTGTACTGGATGACGGCCAACTACCAACAGCTGAACCCGGAGGCGCTGAACTTCAGTCCGGAGGACGCGGTGGAGGCTCTGATCGGGAACGCTCACGCTGTCCAGTTGCAACAGCAGCAGCAGCAGCAGCAGCAGCAGCAGCAGGCGGCCTATGATGGCTTTCGGGGTCACCATCACCACCATCACCACCATCACCAGTACCCAGGTGTGAGCCCGGACGAGCTGGGTAACGGTGCCCACCATCCGCACCACCACCATGGGCACCACCACCACCACCACCACCAGCAGCAACAGCAGCAACAGCAACAGCAGCAACAACAACACGGCTCTCCAGCGTCGGGCACCTCATCTCCCTCGCAGCAAATCCAGAGCTCCCCCCATCACCCGGGCCTGCACGCCGAGGACAGGTTCTCGGACGAGCAGCTGGTCAGCATGTCGGTGCGGGAGCTGAACCGGCACCTCCGGGGTTTCTCCAAGGACGACGTGATCCGCCTGAAGCAGAAACGCCGGACCCTGAAGAACCGCGGCTACGCGCAGTCCTGTCGCTACAAGCGGGTGCAACAGAAGCACCTGCTGGAGAACGAGAAGACCCAGCTCATCCAGCAGGTCGAGCAGCTCAAGCAAGAGGTAGCCAGGCTGATGAGGGAGCGAGACGCCTACAAACTCAAGTGCGAGAAACTCGCCAGCAATGGCTTCAGAGAGGCTGGGTCCACCAGCGACAATCCGCCGTCTCCAGATTTCTTCATGTGAGTCCCCTAACGCCTGCCATCCTCCATCTATAACACCCCATCCATATGCCTGCTTGAGAATTGTTAGAGAGAGCGAGAGCGAGCGAGCGAGTTACTTATCTACAACATTGCCCATCCATGTATTGCCTGTGTTGGTTTTATATATATATATATATAGAGAAAAAAATAGAAAACCTGCATTTAAAACACACACACACACGCATACACAAATTAATCCTGCATGCTGGACATGTATGGTAATAATTTCTATTTTGTACCAGTTTACTTTCCTCGGCATGGCGTTGTTCTTAGCTTGTGTATTTGAAAGAAGTTATCACAGAATAGTTGAACTTTTTACTGTCTGTGCAGTCCTCGGTTTTTTTTTAGCTGACGAATATAACAGCTTGTAAATAAATGCAGCAAGAACTGTGTCCATATGCACTGAACCATTTCAGCAGGCTGTGTTTTTTTTTAATGAATCTTTTTTTCGGGGGGGGGGGGAGGAAAGTTGTGGGCAATTTTCCGCTTTAACAGAAACCAACATTGTAACTTCTGCGCATCTTCTTTCTTTGTTTTGGTTACTTTATTTCCCTCGTTGTTTTGTTTGCTGCAGTTTTTGTTTTTAAAAAAAGGAAACGGACAGATATGAATATATACCATACAATTAGCAACAGTCTTTCCTTGTGCCATTAACGTGTTAATTTTACCTGGCGCTCTGAACATGGGCGGTGATTGCTTCAGAATTTAGCTGATTTAAGACTATGACACTTTTTTAAAATTAGTTTTTTTTTGGATACTCCAATTGTAAACTGTTCGTCACACAGTAGGAAGCTGTATTTGTTTTATAAATGCGGTTAATTTCCTAAATCCCTGCCAATTCTGGAGACAGAAAGAGAAAGGTCAAGTTTTGGGTTCTGTATGTTGTAAATCCAATGCTTGCTAACAAATAGACAGTCACTGTAGTGAGAATGTTTTAAAGTTTTTTTTTAAGAAATCTGAAATTGAAACTATTTTTTATTACTGACAGTGTACGAAGGCTCCATTAGCCAAGCTGGTCGGCTAAAGCCTTCTTTACACCAAAGTGATGCTTGATAATGTACTCTCTTTAATTCTCGATAGTATGCATTCTTTTTCTGTGTGCAAGATCAGTGTGTAAGAAGCACTGATACAGTGTGACCAAATTGAAAACTCTCTTTGTAAACCGCGCACTGCTGAGCGGATGCAAAACGGCGTCTGACCTAAGTGAGTTTTTTTTTAAAAAATGAATAAAATCTGTTAAGTTAACATGAATATAACTGGACGGCTTGAAAACATTTGTGCGTCTTTACTTTTTAAATATTGTTAAAGCATGATTATTTTTCTCCAGTCGAGAAGAGAGAAATAAAACATTGATTGTAGTGATTGAAACGACCTCATGCAGATTCATTAACTGCTCACAAAAATTGCTCCCATAAATTCTGAAGAGATCATAAGCAGACAGCTTATGGGAATGACGATGCCTTTCAATTATCTGTTCCGATCTGGAGTATGGTGGTGTTATCCAAAAAAAAAGAGATGGTTTCTGTCTTTTCTCTTTTGTTCTGTGAAGACTGTTTTTTTTTCTATTATATGCTTATTAAAGTCATTCAAATGGCATTTATTTTGACATGTGCTTCTCCGATGTCTTTTATTCTCACCTTCACTTGATCCTTTTTCTTTGTTTTGCTTATTATTGAAAAATAAATTCAAGTGTGCAAAAAAGTCAAGAGGCGCAGTCAAAGTGTATTACATAAGTTCAAATCTGTATTATTACTGTAACATACTCATGTGTGTAATCTCCACTCCTATTACCATTGTCACTCTGGGTGCCTACACCCCTACCATACCTTTGGCACTCCAGATCATCCTGACACTATGCCAAGAATTATACATTAAATCCCACAGCAATAGCAGATTTTTTTTCGTGTCACTGGGAAAATCACTGTCTTTAATCTGTAACATATTCAATCTTTTTGCTGTTATAAGGCTCGTACTTATACACAAGAGTTCAAATTTTGAATTTTGCTTTTTATTCGCATTTACTGGTTGAGTGTTATTTTGATGATTTTAATTGCATTCATTGCCAGTTATCGCATACTAGCTTGGGAAAGATTGGGAGGAATATTGTTTGTGGGAACTGCCAGTGCATATTAACGTCCTCTCATGCATGCATTGAATGAAACAGTGGGGCTAATTGAACAACAGTAATAAGAAAATAGAAAGAAAAGCCCCATGGTATGTTTAGCATGCTGTATTCTGTTTGAATACTATGTGGATGGAAGTTTTCAGAGGCCGGAGTTCGTTTATGTAGGAGGTGTTTATGCCATATCAGTTGCCATTATGAATTTTAATTTTCATTATGAAATGGACGTTTCTAATGGTGGGAACAGAGAAGAGGTTACCCAGTTTGCCCTGTAGTTAGCTGAGTGCCAATAAAGCATATTGTCTTTAATCAAAGTCCCAATGCAAAAAGATAGGTGGTTAATGCACAAAATCACTGCAATGCTTTTCCTAAAGGTCCTGCATTGCCATTCTGGTGCTTCGTTTGCAACAATTGTAAGCTTCATGTATTTGGTACGATTTCAAGGTTATGGCAAAGAGATGTGGACCTCTTTAATGTGTAATGCTGTAAATTGGATGAAATTCACGTCGTAGGCAGCATTTCAGCAGGATGCATTGATCGTAGCAGAAATCTGAGAGAGGCGGTAAATAGCTGATGCTTCAGAAAGTGAGCATTTAAACCCAGGCTCTGGAAATTTGCAAAACATTAGTGATAATTTATTTTTAAAAGAATATAAGGTAAGTGTGCAGAGTATCCTTAAAATAATTTTTCACAAATATTTTGAATTATTAAATTGGATTCTAAAACTTAATGCATCAAAATAAAACATAATAAAAACAGATAGTGAAAATTTAGCTATGAAGAAATTATTTTTTATACTGTTTTTATTGTCCAACTGGTACAAAACCACAGGGTTGCTTAAAGTCATGAAAGTGAACAGAATAGAAAAGAAAAATATAAGTTGTCAGCTCATGAGGTTGAATACTTTGGAGATTTTAGACAGTGGGTGTATGAAATGTTGTGATATTTAGCAGAATGCATTAGTTCCCTCCACTTGTGTTGTTGTGAAGTAACCATTTCCAGCTGTTTTAGGTTGTGCTTTCAGCACATTGTCTGCTTGACTTGCTGTAGTGAGCTGGTTGGTTACTAGTGTTTGACACTGAGGGGTCAGGACATCTCTTCAGGAGTTGCTGGTGTCAAATTACTGATCCTAGATACATAGGATCACTCAGCGGAGATAACGCTTGGCCCTGACTTCAATATGAAGAGGCTGGCTCCTCTGGGTGCAAACATTAGGAGGTGACACTGAAAGCGGAAGGTAGAAAGCAGTTCTAACATTACACTTACACTAGAACTTACATGATTTTTTTTATCCAAAAGAAACAATCACCACAGAAATTACAAAATAGTCAAAGCTTCTTCAGGTCAAATTGTTTTAATACTAGGAACTGAAACAAAGAAAAGAAAAGCTGAAGTCAAAAATCCACCACAACAGCATAGCTGACACTGCAGTGGTTAAGGCAAAACAATGTTTTTCCATACTGGTAATCTGCCTTTAATAAAACAACACTATATACAAATAGTAAGAAAGTAAAAGCATTGTTGCACATTAAAATTTATTTGAAGAATCAATTATTTAAAACTAAGGCCTACAATAATTCTGATCACCTTGCAAGACTCTTCCTCTTAAAAGACGTGCCACATTCAAGTTAAATTCTATTTTCCAATTTTACAATGGAATACCATCCATTTGCAAATGATTCCTCTAGATCTAAATATTGTTTTGCACTCCTTTTAGTTTTGAGTGAAAGAAAATTACATTGATGTGTCATTTTGCATATGCAAACTGCATTTTGGAAAAGAAAATCTGCTGGTTACATGTAAAGAAAACCCAAATTAAGGGACAGTGCTTGAGCTGGTTATTATCACATTTGAAAGTAATATTTAGTAAAGGCAGTTGCCATCTGTGGATCAGAGTGAGAGTGGGTTGATATATGTGCAATCTGTATACTAGACATGCCAGGCACCCTCAAATATCCTTTGAGGGGCAAATGCTTAGCATGATTAGATAGAAATGATCAGGACTGTTGCAATGTGCTTGAGTCCGATGTTTTATGTACCTAACCCAACCTGCTCCATCAGGGCATGTGGGAATACTATCCACTCAGCCTTAGTCCATTCTGCAGAGCTGCATAGCAATTTCTGCAACATCTTTTCACGATTAGGAACATTAACAGGAACAACGTCAGAACAGTGTCACACATTTTAAATTACTGAACAGTATTTGAATGGTTCTCATGTAAATTTGAAATGCTAACATTTACAGAAGGACAATAGGGCTTTTTGAAAAAAAATACATTTGGAGGTTTCAAATAAAATGTCTGGTGCACTGGATAGCGGACAATGCATATGAACATTCACCGTACGCAGTGAGCACAGAAAATGGAGACACACATGTTTTCCACCATGGATCTTTATTTTTCTGACAGTTAATTTGAAGGATAAAGGGGACTATTCCAGTTTACAAGAGTAACTATCGGGCAACACTGCATGCAAGCATTTGTGTTATCAGTATGATTAATTTAACATGCGACACAAGAGGAACATGCATCGTTGTTAACATAGTCTGCAATACACTGCTTGGAAGGTTAGTGAAAGCAAATTCACTAATAACTTTCAACAGGGAATTAGATATATATTTGGAAAGGAATGTAGGAATGGAATTACCCTATTCAGCTCCTGGAGCACATTGTCTTACACAATTTGATCACGTTTGATATGCAACCTAAGCCCAGATCCCCACCTTATATTCTTATCTCTTAATGCCTTTGGCTAACAAAAATCTATCAAATACAAATATAAAATTATCCACCGATTGAGCCACAATTTCTACTTGAGGAAAATAATTTGAAACAGCCACCATTGTGTGAAGAAACATTTCCTAGTTTCACACCTGCTAACCTTTGATCCTGGGTTCTACAAAGTGTAGCACAAATAATCTCTCCCAATCTGAACCCCTTAATGTCTTGAAGCTTCAATCAAACCACCCCTTAACCTTATAAACAAAGAAGAAAAGAAAATTTACAGGGCAATGGAGAAAAAAAACTCCAACAGATTTTGGTTTATTTAGTCAACTCTGTTGAAGTGTTTGCAGAGATATGATGGGCTGAATAGCTGCTTCTGTATGAGTTGTATGAGTTGTATGAGTTTTTGCTCACAAATTTAATAGAAATGATTTTCTGATCCTTGCTTCTGTAAAGACTGACAATCATTTGCTATCACTTTATAATTTTTCTCTGCTCTCAGCTGTTAAAGCATACATACATTTGCATGTGAACACAGTTGTGTTTTTTTTTGTTGATAACGACTAAGGGAAATGGTTTGGCATTGTTGCAGCAAGTAGTGTGCTAATGTTCAAGTCCACTCAGCAACTGGCATTCTCACTGTCTTTAGGACACTGCAGTAGTTGCCGCAGTCACTGTGCATTATGGTCACAAGCATCAAAATTCCCAGGGTTTGTTGTGGGATGCCGCACTGGATCAAACATTTGCCCTAATAATGAGCAAAAGTTGATGATCTGATTCTCATGGCATCACAGTCTAAAGCCTTTCACTGGGACTTTTATCATATTAAGTTCCTATGAACTACTAGCTTTAGACTGCGCAGAACGATTTCAGTGTATTTATGATGCCTTCTGAGTTCAAGCAGATGTATCTCCCCCCCCCACCCCCCACTCCACCTAGAAAGGAAGTATTCGTTTTCTTCCCATGCTGCCATGCAATGCTGCATTCATGTAAAATGATCTCTTAAGCCTGGCTTACACAGTTTTCATCATAGACTCACCCGATAAGATCATTAATAGCATTTTTTGTAATGAGCACATAAGTTATTTTTCCTGCACTTGCTGCGGAAAAAAAAAGAAAGTATCAAACATAATCATCTGATTTAATAACAATGCTGTAATTATTCCATCATTATCACATTGTTGCAAAGAGGATCAAACTACAAGGAATGAATGCCCTATTATCAAGTAGCGACTGCAACACTCAAAACTCACAGACATGCCAACAGTTTTTAAAAATTCATTCTCAGGAAGAGCATGTGAAGCATTCCCTGTTCGAACCCTTACAGTGAGACAGTAGTTGGAAGAAGGCTACTACAATCTTAAACAAAAAGAATGATGAAAGATTACTGAGTTTCTGTGCATTTAGTGATACAATGCATGAACAAACACACTTGGAGCAAAAACCTTAAGTCATGCTTCTTTTAGAGCCTTTAGGCTTGTTTAACTCACCTGCTATTCTCTCTTGGTTGGAATGGGCAGTGAGAGTGAAAAATAAGAAATCTGCAGGGTGAGACTGACAAGATTATGCTTTCACTAGTTTTTTTTTGCATGGGAGGTACAAGTGACTCATTGCAATTGACAACAGAAAAGACAAAATTCACAACTTTGTAGCAGACTGTGTTTTTCAGTAAGATGAGAGGTCACACTGGAAAAGAGCCAAGAAACATGTTTTAATAACAGACTGTAAATGGTGGCTTGAAAGAAAAATGGGACAGATTTTTTTTTGGCTGTTAAGATGACACCATACACAATTCACAAAGATTGCTTTCTAGATTTCATTACATATCAACATCCAAAATGATTGCAGTGGAAGGATTGGGTAGTGCTGTGAGCTAACATGCTATTCTGCACTGATGGAGTGACAGTCTATTTTGCTTTGCTGCCTTGTAAAAAGGCCCTGTGTGAAGTACAATACGGAGAAACTTTTCTTGAGGATGGCAATCTGCATCATAATACTGCCTACACGCAAACACTAATTGCTGAGGCTGCAGAGATGCCTGCCCTGCTGTGGGAAATGAAATACTTCACATGTGTAGTTGGGGTGTTTCTTGAAGGGAAGTTATTCGGCAGGTTAGAGAGGAGAGAACCTGATGCCACAAAGGCCTTTAGAGCTCCAAAATAGCATCTGGGATGTGTGTCCACATATATAGGACTAATTATAACAGGTTTCATATTTGTAATGGTGTCAGCATGGGGTCAGCGAGCATCCTCTAGGTGTATAGAGTCATAGAAACGTACAGTGCAATTCATCCATGCCAACCAGATCTCCCAACCTAGTCTAGTCCCATTTGCCAATGTTTGGCCTATATTCATCTGAACCTTTCCTATTCATATACCCATCCAGATGCATTTTAAATGTTGCAATTTTATCAGCCTTCACCACTTCCTCTGGCAGCTCATTCCACACACACACCACCTTCTGTGAGAAAAAGTTGCCCCTAAGGTCTCTTTTATATCTTTCCTCTCTCAGCCCAAACCTATGCCTCCTAGTTCTGGACTCCCCCTCACCAGGGAAAGACTTTGTCTATTTACCCTATCCATGCCCCTCATGGTTTTATAACCCTCTATGAGGTCACCTCTCAGCCTTCGAAGCTCCAGGAAAAACAAACTGCACAGACAGATCATAGCATCAATCGGCTTACACTGCATTTTGGAACTCATCAGTCCAGCTAACAGCATCTCTTTACTGCACACAGATGAACAAGGGAAAAGGAGCCCTGCCATTGCTTTTAAAGGCATCATTGCTAGTTACAGCTTACCTTACTGGTTGACTTCCTGACAGACTTTTAATAGCACAGATGCGGACATTTGGCCCATGCTGTCTCTGCCTGCTCTCCAAATGAGCATCTCATGTAGAGTCACACTCTTACCTGTAAGCCTGTACATTCCTCCTTTTGAAATAATCATCTTAATCCTTTCCAAAAGCCTCAATTAATCTCGCTGCACCATACTCAGACTGTTGCCATTATTACCAAAGTGTCTGGTGCTTTTAAAAGTTGTTTCAAGACACAAAAGCCTGTAAGGAATCTTATGGCAGATCCTGAAGAACTTTTTACTCACTTCAAGGCTTCTGTATAAAGCAGATACACTAGTAAATCAAGTTATTGCAAGAGGAGGAGCTGGAAGAGAGTGGGCTTTCAATAGGATGTCTTATCTGCCAGTGTAGCAATTTTCCTATCTGAACATTGGCTAGGAACAATGTATGAAATGTCTACATTTCATAAAGGACATCCTCACTGCCAAATGCCATAATTCCAATGTCATTGCAGGAGAAGGGCCACATTCCCAGAAAATGTGAAGGGAACTGTAGCAATTATTATTTATCTGTCTGGCTCCTTGTAAGTTGGAGATGAGGTATTTGCAAAATCTTACAGCTTGTCATCCACTGTTGCACAAGGGAAGTAACTGAGGCTCTCTACTCATTAAGAGCTAACTATATTTCACTCCCTTTTGCCACAGACATGAATGTGGTTTTGCTAGGACCTCAAGTTTCCCGATGGTGCACGGCTCTGCGACTTTACACTTGACATAGACTGCATGTCAACTCTGCCTTGTACAGGAATTGAAACTGATTCCACTCCCTTAACATCCAGCTAGTGAAACAACCAAATGCAGTGTCTGCAAAGGTCAATGGCTAATGTCCTGCTGGCAGGCGAGAAGCCATTATTCTATGGCAATCTACTCAAACATGACAATCAATACGTGACAATGGCTGTCTTTTGATGACTCCAGTGTGCAATTCACACACATTATGCATACAATGAAAGCCATGCTGCAACATGAAAAGTAATTGAGCAGGACACTGGCATGTTGAACTTTAGCCTCTGGATCTTTTTGGAGGGCCCTGCAGTATGTGGTAGAGTAGTCCGAGGATGTGGTGGTCTGCATGCTGCATAATCTGGGTGCCATGAGGGTATGGCCCTTAGCATGAGCTTAAAGGCAAAAAACTTGAGTAAAAGGAGGAAGTGGAGGACAGGAGGATGCAATCAAGATGAGTTGCTCTCTGGCAAGGCCATTCCTGAAATATGATATAGTGACTGCATCTCCAATTATTCAATAGTTCCACACTTTATCTTCCCTCTGTCACTGCCCATTTGGACACAATGCAAAATTAAAAGCAAACACAAAGCAATTGCTTCAAACATAATTTGTAAAAGAAATTACAGCACATTGTACACAAAATCAATAAATTATTCTTGTGCACCCCCTTGATACCTGTCTGCACATGTAGGAGCTTTTTGTCATGGGCAGCCTGAACAGCATGGTTTGGTGCTCACATGCAGTACTATCCCAATGACTGGTGAAGAGCTGCTCACTTTCAATGATGAAGTCTACGGATGGCTCTGATGACGATCTGGAGCAGCTCTGGACCTAGAACATCAGGCCGCAGGCTACATTTCAGTGTGAATGGCAGCAGTCTGGGCTGACTCGTTGTCAGGCCAGAGCAAGGGCACTAGTAGATTGCCCGTGGTGGAAAGTTGAATGCTGACATCCAGCATGTGCTCCCCGGAGACAGTGCCACTCTCTAGAGGCGTTGCTTCAGCAGTCATAGTGAAAGACAGATGGCTGGGCTGCTCTAACACCCTGATAGCCCCTTTTACATATTATAACCCACAGCCACAGTGGCAACAAGCTCACCAAGCACAACAATAGTCTAATCTTCCAGCGCAACATTCACACATTGGCTCCTGGTATTTGTGCTGAAATGGATGGATAGGATAAATAGACAAAGTCCTTTCCCTGGGGTGGTAGAGTCCAGAACTAGAGGGCATATATTTAGGGTGAAAGGGGAAAGATATAAAAGAGACCTAAGGGGCAACTTTTTCACACAGAGGATGGTGTGTGTATGGAATGAGCTGCCAGAGGAAGTGGTGGAGGCTGGAACAATTGCAACATTTAAGGGCATTTGGATGGGTATATGAATAGGAAGGGTTTGGAAGGATATGGGCCGGGTGCTGGCAGGTGGAACTAGATTGGGTCGGGATATCTGGTCGGCATGGATGTGTTGGACTGAAGGGTCTATTTCCATGCTGTACATCCCTATAACTCCATGACTCTATAACCAGATGCTATCCCATGTTAGAGCCACGTGTATGTGAGTAGAATTGGTCACACTTCCATGCTGGAAAGATGGGTTAGAAGTTTTGGATTAAAGCTGTGCTTGTTGAAGCTGAACTCCTCTCAGACAGGCTTCTTAATGCACCAACTGTGCATGCAATTTGATTTTTCTGTAGGCTTCCCCATCAAGGTGCTCACCTGAGTCTACTGTATTCCACCAGTGAGCTGGCACCTCTGGTATCCATGGATGGTACACTGGCTGAAGCCCACTCATTGCCCGTGCCTTGGCATGTGCAGATCTCATCTGTAATTAAATGTCCACATCTGGCTGGCATCAGCAGGGGAGAAATCATTTGACAAAGATGTGTTTTCACCTCTCCTTGCTGTTACTGCACTGTCTGACCAGGCTGCATCTCTTGGGCATTTGAAAGGAAAAATAAGGCAAAGCATAAAGGATAAGGTTGAGGTGAATTGGTTGCTGGGGGAGGGATGGGTGGAGAGTTGAAATTATGAGGTGCTTTGTTACAGAAGCCAGACTTTTGTAACTTAGAAGAGATTGTAGCTTGTGAGGAGAACAGAGTAGGAATATTGGAGCAGGAGAAATAGAGTTGAGGATACCAGTGTTTTCAATCATTTAAGTTGGCCACTGCCTCAGGAATAAGCAAACAATAACAGCCCCCATGATCTCCTCCAAGGATAATCAGATGAGCTTGGGCTCCTCTGGTTGGCTGCTGACACTTTTGGTTATTCAGCACCTGGTCCTCCAAGTGAGGTGAAAGCTTTGTACAAATCATTTATGATTGTTCAGCATGTGCAAGCCGTGCGCTTTATGTGTGAGTGATCCTTGCAGCAGTCTTAGGTTTGTGAGAGTGAGGTGAAGCCTATGAATGAGAAGTATGAGAAGTATGAGTCCTGATTAACGGACGTTGTTGTTAGTTGAATGATTGTGGCCTGGATGTGGACATGTGAACATTGTTTGAGGTGAGTGATGTAGTTGGTAGGATTTGGCATTCGATGGTGGGTTCACTGATCTTGACCACTGGTGTGATGTCATTGCATTTTGTGCAGGATTATATCCAGGTGCTTGGGCTAGATTGCCAGCATTGAGGGTTGTTGTGGTACAGTGGCACTTCACCTCCCTCTGAGTAAGGAGGTCTGGGTTCAAGTCCCACCTGTTCCAAAGGCGTGAAATTACGTCTCTGCACAGGTTAATCAGGAGCATGTCCACGTTGCTGGCCCTGACCTCCAGCTGTGTCAACTTCTAAGGCAGAGTATCGGGGAATCTCCTGTGATATCGGACATTACTCTTGCTTTCCATGTCCCCCTCCAAAGTCTCCAGGGCTCAAAGACCTGGGAGGCAGCTGTTACAATATGGCGTAGATCAGTTCTCCAAGTCAGATTGACCGCTTGCACGACAATCACAGGAGATGCAGGGCTGATTTAAACAGCCAGCTTTCACTCCTAAGAAATTATGATTTTCGGGTCCCCTGCTAACGTGTTGGTGTTACAGGGGTTGACAGGGCCAGGTAGAATCAAATTAGAATTCCGCCTGTATTAGGACATATATAAAAAAACGACGTCCATTGTGGGGAGTATCCAAATTAGCCTCTGAAGAGGTTTGCTGGATTCTGCCGTAGGGACGAATAAGTTTTAAAAAATGCTTTAAGAAACACCTTCAGTGACTCTCAACTCAGGCCTGATTAAAACGCGCACAGGCTGTTTGATGCGACTTTCAATCGCTGGTATATCGGCGCTATTGACAACTCTCAGGTTATTAACAATAATGTCTTGATTCATTGATTGGTGCATTCCATTATCCATTTGTCCAATCACCTGCAAGAAAATGTAATCTACCTTATGATTTTATATCTTGCGTTTACACAGATTCCCAATGAAATGCACCAGAAAACCACCAGTGCGTTCCATGCCCCATACCAGGTAATATGCTTTTCATTTGCTTGAGAATCTGGTCAGTTACTGTTCCAGATGTAATTTCAGAATATGCTTTATTTTCTGTCTACCATACAGAAAGAGGAACAACAAAATACAATCATTTCACGTGGGAGTAAATATATGCAGCCCTTTCTATGTTCACAGAACTGCATTGTGACAGAATGCATTGTGGTCTTAGTTAACGAGCGGTATCTTGTATAAAATGAATGCGTTATTCTGTTTAAAAAAGGTAACAGATCAAACGGGTAAAACAGTGTATTCATAAGTTAAAAGGTCTCAATTTAAACAGATCAATAAGTGCAGACGGTGAGACCAGGCAACAATATTCACCAATATCTGATTTGCCTGCGGATACCAATCAGAAAACGATTTTGTGTGCAGAGATGGTTGGTTTCTGCTTGTATATCTCAGTCAAACACACTGTAGTTGGCCACTTTTGAACATTCTCCTCCACTTCCATTAAAACAGCTTATGACCAGAAACAAACTATAGTCGGGGGCGGAAAAACATTGGTGGGGAATGAGTTGAGTGGCTCCCAACCTCAGAGTTGCTCTCTTCGTTAATGCCGACTGGAGAGAGGGTCCATGTAGATTGAGTAGATTAAAGTGGTCAGTTGTTTAGAATTCCTATCTACGGTATATAGCAGGATAGGGGCTAAGATTTGAGCAACGCCTTATGGGTTATCGGTCATGTTTAAGATGGTCAAATGTGAGGTGCCGTGCGATTGTTATGGGGTGGGAGAAATTAGTGTCCATTTTGAAAACTGTTACATAAGTTATCGAGCTCAGTTTTGATGTATATATGTGCACGCACACAGTAATGTAGAATACCAACTCAGCGAATGCAATGAAAAAAATCTCAGTAAAATAAAACGGGTAACCCCAATTACAAAGAATTCAGGCAAAGCGCAATCCAGAAACTGTGCAATTTGTCGCTCCTAATTTCCATTTCCCTTCATTTCTGCGGGTCAGAATGCAGCCGATTTTTTTTAAAACTGAAAGCACACACACATATATATATACACACACACAGAAAAAATATGCTGAAAATAACTCTGAATGTCATCTGATTTAATGATCAAATTGTTAATTTTATGAGAACACTGAAAAAATCCGATCCTCTTGCATTAAAGCTTGAATAAATTCATGAGCTTTCTGCATTCTGCATATTTCGCAGACAGGCCCACATCCATCCTGTTGTCGACAACTGCAACTGCAGTTAAATAAATCTGAACTGGCAAAAACAAACAGTAAGAGATGGCTCAGAGTTTTAACTCTGTGAGGGCAACTGTTCTATTTAAACTCCATATTATTAATTGCACAGCAGAAGATAAATTTCCCCCTCTTTCTAACTGAGTCCTTAAATACACTGGATGAAATTACACCGTAATTTTCATTTATCATTCGAAATTTGGAGAGAGCAAATTTGAGACGAGAGATTCAGGGATCAGGTGTGTTCATTTTTTTTTAATGGACGATGTTGCAACAAAGAGTTAAATTTACTGATGAGATGTAGAATGCTAGTCATAAACAGTGATACCACATCTGTCAAATTAGCTAAGGACATAGGCTGCCAGTGTCTGGCATATGTATCTACCAATCACACATGGTATTCATAATAGACAATGTAGCAGCTTTTCTGTGCATGTTAAGAATCTCTACCCTGTTATCTTTAAGTTCACCTTGCTCTCAACATGGAATAATACTTAAGCTAAGACAAAAACAAAGGTCACCACCATTTCAGATGAAGGTTGGGCTTAGAGGGCACAAGACCTGCTGAAGAACACCAACATTTGAAGGAGAAGTTCTCCAGGAATGAACACATTAGTCAGATGCTAGAACATTGGTCAGTTGGTGGCCTCCTTCAGTAGCCTAAATGTAGCAGGTGACCTTTTCAGTCTTCCCTGTGTCTGAAATTGTTCAGCTTGTGAATTTCGCTTCTGAGACTTCAAAACCAACTCCATGCCTGTAAAGTGCTCCAGGGTAAGCGAAGGTTGTGAAATGGTGCAGGAACAATTTTTTTTTATAGTTGTCTCTTCCGCATGATTAGTAAACATGGTCATTGTGTGGACTTCACTGATGGTTTCACCGGAATGGGATTCAAGGCCAGCTTTTCCTTCACGTTTTTCCAAATCAGAGAAACGTTTCCTGAGCGGATGGCAGCTTCTTGGGTGGTCGGGATGACATTGGCTCTGTTGATGATGCCAACTAAGCTTGCTTTCTGTTGTAGGAATCAAAGGATGAAGCAGCAGAGTCAATGCCAATGCTGAGCACTGCTGATCTTACTGCACCTTACCACAGTGTAGAAGCAGAAGTTGCTGGGGATGTGCAGCCATTTGGTTGGCATTTGCAAAGGGAGAGCTGTCCTTCTCTACGTTTGTATCATTTCAGGGTTTTAGTTCAGACATCAAACCTTAGCCTTTATTTATCGTAACTTGTGTCGGTTGTATTGAGTTTTCTGGATGGCTTCCAAGCCATCCAGAAGCTGTTAAGGAGTTCCAGTAGACTATCCACCACTTTATTTTTCAGTGGGATCAAGAGGCATACCTTCTGCTTGTTGGGGACTTGACAGTCTGATAATTTTGACTTCTGCATCATTTGGTTTGTTAGAAGTAAGTGAAGTTAAAGAAAATGAACAATCAGGTTGCAGCTCAATAATGTTCATGAGTTTCTTGTGCAATCCTGAATTTCTAACTTTGCAGGAAAATTCTAACAATGTAAGCCTTTAAGTCAAATGGAAAATTAGCCAAATGTGAGCCTGAAGGACTACATCAGTCACTGAAAATATTGTCCAAAATATTAGCTCAGCAGGAACAGTAATTTTATTTACAAGGATTCAGGCATTCATGTTCAACCACCCTTCTTAACTCAGAAAAGACAAGAATTATTGAATTTATATGCCAGCTTTCATGTTCTCAAGCTGGACCAAAGCAATGGCAGCCAATGAAGTACTTTTGATGCGTAGCCACTGTCATTACTTTGGAAAACACTACAGTCAATTTGTGCACAGTGACAAAAGAGTGACTAGCTAATCAGTTTAATGAAGTTGGTGAGACCAAAATATCAGGGACTACTACATTGCTTCTCTTTCAATAAACTATAATTATTTTATGTCGACTTAAGAAGGTAGATAGGTGCTCAAATTATTTCAATAAACATTTAAAAAGTGTAACCAATAGAAATTCTATTTTCTGCATCATCTTGAGAGAATACCCTCTCCATGTAATGTTCTTTCCTTTGTATTTTGTCACTAAGCACCACCCCCTGATTGTCAAAGGGATGGAAACACTTGGGACTGGAGTAAACTGACACAATGGCTACATTTGAGAGAAAGTGAAAGGATGCCTGGAGATCAGAAATAGGTTTGCTCCAAGCGGCCTTCGTCTGGCAGTAGATTTGTAAACCCATATTTTTTACAGTTGATATTAGGGTGATGACGATCTGCAATTATATTAATTCAGCCTGAACACATTAATGGGCTCAGCATGTCCTGTGGACTAATCCACTCTGACGTCTGTGTCAGAAGGTGTGCGTTCGTGTCTCACTTCAGAGATGTAATGTGGAGACGCTGGTGTTGGACAGGGGGAGACAAAGTTAAAAATCACACAAAACCATGTTATAGGCATCTAAAAGCTAATACTTCCAAATAAACCTATTGGACTATACCCTGGTGCTGTGTGATTTTTAACTTCAGAGATGTAAGCATAATAGTGCAAGACCGACATATCCAGTAGCATTGGTGGGGCACTGCACAACCGGAACATTTTAGATGAGAATTTAAACTGAAGCCTTATCTGTCCTCTCAGTTGAAATACAGGGCACTATTTCAAAGAAGAACAGAGAGATTCTAGCTCAGTGATTATTTCTGAACTAGCATCACTAAAAATAGATTATATGACATTATTTTATTGCTGTTTCTGCTTTGTGCAAATTAGATGCTGCATTTTCTAACATTACAAAAGCTCTGAGGTTATGAAAGGTGTTGCATAACATTTTATTTTCCCTAATGCAGATTTAATAGTAACTCAAACAAAATGTTTTGTTGATGGCAAATAGTCAAAGGCTATTAAAGTCAATAATTATTTGTAACTGTTTCATTTTTAATTGAGTACATTGAGAGTGTTTTGTGTTAAAAATGAATTATCTGTTAAAATGTAATGTTGGACCTGCAAAACACAAAGACTGGCATAGTGATCAGGAAGGAGAAAGTGAGGACTGCAGATGCTGGAGATCAGAGCAGAAAAATGTATTGCTGGAAAAATGCAGCAGGTCAGGCAGCATCCAAGGAGCAGGAGAATCGATGTTTCGGGCATAAGCCCTTCTTCAGGAATACTCAAAATAAGCCCCCCTCCAAAGATTTTTCTAAGAAGTAGAATTGTTAAGCTTGAGAAACATCAATAACATCCATTCAATTGATAACTACAAACAGTGATCATTCTATTTTGCTGGGCACAACTGATGCGTGCATAGATGCAATTTTGGGGAGTATTTCATGTGGTGTGTGTTCAAACTATATGTACAGTTAGTAATCCTTACTGATAGGTGCATTGTGAAGAAAGACAGGTTTAGAGTATCAGTTTACTAGCACTGGTCTGTAAATCATCTGAAAGAGCTACCTGTGTCACTTTCCATAGAAGGGTGTGAAAATGCTAACAGCAGATTATCTGGCTGCTTCCAAGTTTCTCACTTCTTAAGTGGCTGCATCACAGAGGGAAGAAGTTACACTTTACAAGACTGGTGTGATGCAATATAACCTGGCATCATTCATTCAGCAGCTTTCTCTCTGCATCTAAATTAAACAATCTCATACTGGTATTTTAATCATCTTCACTGGCTGATGTTATAAACTGCTAGGTTTATGGTACTGAACTAGCTCCATTACTGAACTAGTAATTCCAAAATTTGGACTAATAACCTAGTGGCATGTGAATTTAATTCACATTGGGAAAACTCGAGAATTTTGCATTAGTTTTCGAAAGAATTCTGGGAATAAAAATAATTGGTATCAGTAAAAGTCACCACAGAGCTGTTACACTGTTGTTAATAACTGTTGGCTAATATCCCTCAGGGAAGAAAACCTGTCTGTCTTGGCCTATATGTGATTTTAGTCTTTTTTTATGTCCCTGAAGTGGCCTGGCCAGCTATTCAATTGGATCAAAGCATTATACCTCAGGGCAATAAGGAATGGGCAACACATGCCTTTCCAGTGGTTCCCATTGTTGAGTATAAACAATAAGGCAATGAAAAAAGGCACATTTTCTCAAAGCTTTCTGTCTTGCACTCATCAGGACAATTCTCAAGAATAGCATTTCAAGAAGAATACCAGCATTTATACTGTACAAGAGAGTGAGTCATCCATTGGTATATTCTCTGTGGCATCATCTCTATCAACCATGTGCCAAACAATTAGCAGTGTGTTAGTTTTGCCCTCGAATTGGTATTCTCGTAAATTGTCCTGATGAGTGCAAGTTGATAAAATGCTTTTTTTACAGCAATGGTCGAGCTCTATACTACCAAATGTGTAATAATATGAAATTCAAATATATGGTAGGATGTTAATTGAAAGTCATCACTGGGGTTCTTATACAAACTTATATTTTGCATTTCTCAAATAGGTGAAGGTTTGAACATTACAAGACCAAATGCAAATGAAAATTTTGAGCCAACGTTTCACTAAAAATCAAATACAATATTGCTTTCCTTTTGCCTGGGATAATTGGTCAAAATCCGTTGTTCTCACACGTTATTTACTCCGTTAAAGCCGAAAACCTTTGCAAAACGACCTCCTAACCGGAGAGTCAAATGAAAACAGCTCACACCGAGCTAGCCCACTTTTGTATCAATCTTTTCCCCATGTTTGGCAAAATGAGCAGACTCCGAAGTAAGGTCGGAGGATTGCAACATGAATTGTTCATATCGGCTGCCGGACTTGCGTATTTGTCAGTTTTTTTTTCAGGACTTTTATTACGGGAGAGACTGCTTAGATTTTGTTGGATGCTTCCTGAGAGAGTGGGGGCAAACAGCGAATGTTAGGTGAGGGGAGATGGTTGTTTGACGGGGGGGGGGGGGGGGGGGGGGTGCGGTGTTGTCGCTGGTGACTTGAGAAATGGACCTTGCAGCAAATTACAGGCTGAAAGGGAGGTGCTGGAAATGACAAGCTGACAGTAGTAATTACTGTTTATACCTTTTTGAGGGTTCCAACTCCTCCCAGCTTGTCTTTAGGCCCTGCCGCTGATGCCATTGAGTACAATTCAGGTCGGTCAGCCAAACTCGTAAAACTGGTTCCTCTGCTTTTTTTTTCGCTTTGGAAGGTGATTGCTGGTATCTCAGACTGGCTCAGGCTTGTCAGACACAGCAGGCAACAAGGAGCCTGCATTAAATTTCGGCTACCAGCAGGGTTTCTGTTTAACCCTTATCGCTCCGATCTCACTTACTTTCCACAGAGCGAGGAAAGGCGATTACAATCAGGGCTGCAGTGATTATATTAGCTATATTGTCGATTGCTCAGTTATTATGAGAATGCTACAAGACTTGAAATATCTTACTTTCACTCCCCCCCCCCTTCCTCCTTATGTGATGCTAACGCAACTTTAGCAGAAGATCGGATTTTTATTTTACACTTGTCCGCCAAAAATTGCAATCATATTTGGGGCGTGTTCGCCAAGCTAAGTTGACAATTTTTAGCCAGTCTCAGATTTGCAATTTGATTACATCGCGTTTCACAAACTCTGTTGACGCTGGAGGAAGGTGACGATAAACTGGAAGCTTTACAAAGGCCTTCGGCCATGCACTGGATATAATGCGGCTTCATCCCCTGACCTTTTGGGATCGAATGTTATATTGAATCACACTGCTGACACTTGTAACATAATAATCCTACTCTGAATGGTTTTTGCAGCACAAGCTGCCTTTATAAGCACGCTTTTATATTGGTTTTAGTTTTAACGTCACCAGTGCTTTTAATTAGGCCGTGTCCCCTCCCCTGTCGGTCGCCTGACTCTCCCTCACGTATTGTGTACAGTTATATCGCTTCAGGGTTGACCTGCTGCTGGGTTTAAACCTGCATTGCTCCCAATAAGTGCCACAAGTTATGTAAATATATTGTGAGCAGGCTAAGCCGCTGTTTATCAGCGTTTTTTCCCTTCTTTCTCTGTCACATCACCCACCTCAGCACCCACTTCATAATTGATTAACCGAGATCAGGAACTTAACGGGGTTATTTTTGACGTTGTGTGACCTGTCAAGTGGGTAATAGCAAGAATCGGCAGCCCAGCTCAACAACAGTACACTTACATATCCCACCCACCCCCCCCTTTACAGCAATATCCCAAGCTCAACAACAGCAGTATCAAATAAGATTTTGACTTGGCCACTTGTTAGGTAGGGAATTACTATGTTAGGTTAGGTGAGGGAATTCCAGTGTTTAGAGCCTATAGGCAGCCCAAGGCAGTTCCCAATGGTGGTATGATTAAAATCAGCTATAGTGAGAGGTTGGGTAGGCTGGAACTGTTTTCCCTGGAACGTTGGAGGCTGAGGGCCGACCTTACAAAGGTTTATGAAGTCATGAGGGACATCGATAGGATAAATAGAGTAGGTATTTTCCCTGGGGTGGGGGAGTCCAGAATGAGAGGGCACAGGTTTAGGTTGAGAAGGGAAAGGTTTAAAAGAGACCTAAAGGGCAACTTTTTCACATGGAGGGTGGTGCGTATGTGGAATGGGCTGCCAGAGGAAGCGATGGAGGCTGGTACAATTATGGCATTTAAAAGGCATCTGGCTGGGTATATGAATAGGAAGGATTTAGAGGGATATGGGTCAAATGGTGGCAAATGGGACTAGATTAATTTAGGATATCTGGTCAGTATAGACAAGTTGGACCGAAGGGTCTGTTTCCATGCTGTAAATCTCGAGGACTCTATTCAAGATGTCAGAATTGGAGAAGATCAGAAATCTCAAAGCAGTTGGAGGAGGGAGGGAGTCCATTCTTCACCTTTCCTTCTAACATTGCATCAACTTCATAAATAGATTAGAATCTGTCATCACTATTGAGAAAAATCAGTCTGACAGACCATGGGAGTCAAGCTCATGGTGACACATTTTGGTGGGAACAACTCATGAATCAGACACAAAACATCACAATGATGGAATTTCATGTGAAAGATTGCAGTAATACAGCCTGGTTTACACAAAGCCTGAAACGTAGATGCAAGTCATTTGGTCCAAGTGGCCTATTACATCTTTTATTCACCACACAAGTCTCCTGCGCCAGTTCATCTAACCCCATCAACATATTATTCACTGCCTTTCTCCCTCGTGCTTATTCAGCATCTAGTTTAATATAAAGCTGTGCAATCACTGTTAACATTCACATAAATTCCTCTCCATCATGATCAGAGCAGGTTGATTTATTTTTAAATGATCGGTTCATACACTTAACAAAAGGTTGTTGCATGATGTGTCAAGAGGTTTACAAAATCATGAGGGGCATGGGTAGGGTAAATAGACAAGGTCTCTTTCCTGGGGTGGGGGAGTGAAAAACTAGAGGGTTTAGATTTAAGGTGAGAGCGGAAAGATTTAAAAGGGACTTAAGGGGTATTTTTTTCCACACAGAGGGTGGTGCGTGTATGGAATGTGCTGCCAGAGGAAGTGGTGGAGGCTGGTACAATTATAACATTTGAAAAAGCATCTGGATGAGTATATGAATAAGAAGGGTTTACAGGGATATGGGCCAAATGCTGGCAAATGGGACTAGATTTGTTTAGGGTATCTGGTTGGCATGGACGAGTTGGACTGAAGGGTTTGTTTCTGTGTTGTATATCTCTCTGACTCTATGACTCTAAGTATGCCTAAACCATAGTAATTCTTTAATGCTAACTCAAAATGCATTTTAACTTTCTTTTTTGCTGGAAACTTCCTTTAATTTCAAAACATTAACATTTGTTATATTTATAGTATTCAATGCATATGGTGAGTATAGATGACGCATTGTGATAATTAGACATTGACAAGAGTATACTGAGTAGCCAGGGCTGTGAATGACCCTGGAGGCTGATTTCAGGAGGGGCATGTTAAATTTGCAGTACTATGCCTGATTGCCACCGTAAAAATCAGATCCAAATGATTTGCCAGTTTCCTGAGCCACACTAATTTCTAATGATAGGATTAGAATCTGCATTGCTATTTGATCAATTAAAATAAATGAATTATAAATCCTGGATAAACCTTCATCAAGCGTAGTAACAAAATGTCAAAAGAAGCACTTCCTTCAGAAGGAAACAGGAAATTTATTTGAATTGTAAAAGGTGCTCCAGATTGGACTTAATTGCATCAAGAAACCAGTAGATTGTTTTGCCACAGCCTTGATAAGAAACTTGAAAGGAAGTTTTTATCATTTGAAAAGGAGCTGGGGAGCTGTGTCAGTACGATTAAAATTTGCTTGGTGCAAAACTGCCAAATCCTGCTGTCATCTGGGAGAGCATCAGAAGACAGTGGTGAGGTAAATTACTCTTCATGCATGTTGCAAATACTGCACGTGGTTAGTCTCCCATAAAATACACAAAACCTTTTTTTCAAAAATGAAGTATTAAAATATTTTCACCTGCAGTGGTTTTCTTCAGTGAAAGTCTGCAATTTAATTTACAACTCCCATTGCAAATCTTTTCCATTTAGTCGTTTTATTTGATGTAACTCCTGCTTGTCCATTTCAAGCTCATTCTGTCTTGGCGTACACATACGTATTCAGTGACTGAATTGGCATGCAGTCTCAGACTGGCACTAACTGGGCGTAAATTGTCTAAACAGCTATCCTCAGTGCAAAGACTATAATGAGAACCTGATGCTGTGCTCTGGCACGCAGTGGAGATGCATTGAGTGTATAATTTACTATTTCATGGTGCAAAAAGCGAATAGGCAGCCTCAGGGTTATATTGGGTGAGAACCCAACACTGCTTGGTTCAAGAAATGATTTGGGCCTTTGGGGACATGCTAAACAGGAACTTACAATCTCATGGCTTTTAAGCTGACTGCGATGACCCTCAAGTACATATTAAGTGGATAATTTGATACCTTCTGGTACATGAACTGAATGACTGCTATATCAGTGCATCTGATCGGATTTAGTGCTACATTCTTTGAACTCTGATTTTCTTTTAAACACTAAAAGGTCTTGACGACGTATAGGTATCAACCGTCCTTAAGTATCTCAACTATTGTTTGAGCTATGACTGTGAAAGTTAGCAGGCCTTTGGAAGTGATCATGATGTGACCTCACCTATAGGTTCATACTTAGTTGCATTGAAGAGTTAATTGTTTGATTTTCTTCATTAATTGTTTGTTCTGTCGCGTGAGATTAATTGTAGTAATGTCATTGCATCACTGAGATCAACTAATATAGTAAGGATTGAAATTACAAAGTCAGACATTTATAATAGTGTCTTTCATGACTGGCAGATAACTTACTGCCAATGAAGTGATTTTAAAATGTTGTGGTGTTGGAAACATGACATAAGAATATAGGAAATCCATTATCAAGAAGGGCAGTCCAATAGCAATTTCCTCTCCAAAGCTAACATGTTTAGTCAGTGAAGTACTAATCACTCAAAACTATCTGCACTGTACAGGGCACGCTACTCTCATGTCTTAAACTAGTCTCCTGAAACAACTCTCTTTGAGACTCAGTCAATGGAGTAGACTAGGTAAAAACAATGACTGCAGATGCTGAAAATCAAATACTGGATTAGTGGTGCTGGAAGAGCACAGCAGTTCAGGCAGCATCCAACGAGCAGCGAAATCAACGTTTCGGGCAAAAGCCCTTCATCAAGGGCTTTTGCCCGAAACGTTGATTTCGCTGCTCATTGGATGCTGCCTGAACTGCTGTGCTCTTCCAGCACCACTAATCCAATGGAGTAGACTCCCTGGAGAAGAGTGGAAGCACTTTAGGGATGTCTTCAAAGCATCTTGAAGAGGTCAAATATCCCTACCAACTGACTCAAAGGAAAAACTGTTTTGTAATAGAGCAAAACTGAGGAGGCTTAATCAGGACAGCACTGAACACTTTGAGGGATTTCATCAGGAATTTGCAGAGGCAAAATCAAGATACACATCTCTAAATAACCCATTCACTCAACATTTCAGGCACAATCTGCCTCACATGTGGCAGAGAGCTTGCAGATCTTGCAGAATGATTCTGAGGAAGGGTCATCTGACTCGAAATTTTAACTCTGATTTCTCTCCACAGATGCTGTCAGACCTGCTGAGCTTTTCCAGCAATTTCTGTTTCTGTTTCTGATTTAGTGTCCGCAGTTCTTTCGGTTTTTATTCAGAACCTAGTCAATTGGGATGAAAGTACATCATCCTTGATCCTGAATGATGGCTGCAGAAGAAAAAGAAGCAGGAAGCATAGTTTATGCCCAGCAAAGCCCACAAGTGACCTGATAACAAGTGACCTGGTAGTGATGTCGGTCAAGGGATCATGAAGCCTGCTCACTTCAAAATAGTGCCAAGAGGTCTTGGCAGACATGGCCTTGGTTTGACACTTCATCCAAAGATGGCACCTGCAACAGTGCAGTACACATTCAGTACCACATTGAAGTTGTCACTTTAGATTTCAAGCTGGAGTCTTAGCAGTCAGACAGCCATAGTTGTCACCTATGAAGCTTCCTGATCTACAAAGCTCAATCACACACTGGACAATGTATTTTATCACACATTTAGCTCCATCTATTATTTTTATGATTGTACTCTATTTTACAGGCATTTTAGAGAACAGCAGCAGCTAGCACCTGATAAAGAAGTAAAAATACTAAGTCTAGTCTCATCTCTGACCTCCAATATACGTGTACATGACAGATTGCTGATTATGCCATGCTGTGTTTAAAATGCAAAATTACATATCACCATTACCCCTTCTGCACTCTATGTTGCCTGAGTGATACATTTCTATCATGTCTTTCTGCTGTTCCCATTACTCCAGATGTAGCCTCCTATTTGCAATCTAAGCCACTTATTGCTTGTCATATTGATTAATGCTGGTGCAGCAATTATGCTTTTGACCTCACAGGGTTAATCCATAGGATATGATTGGGGTTCTTTTTAACTAGATATCTAACCATCTTAAATTATTGTAGCAGATAACTTTTTTCAATTAACTCTGAGCACCTAACAATTTAATAAAGCCCCACCGATACACTTACCCATGATAGGCTATAACTTACATGTGATTACCCAAATTGAAACACTGTGAATCACATCTTTTACAATCTTTTTACACCCTGCCACCACCCGGTAGTATAGTTTGATTAGTGTAATATATATCAGGGCTGGGTGACATGACAAATTTCATTATCAGTGCATCGTTTTTGAACTGATGCTTTCAGGGTATTGATATTGGGCACGGAATCGATTAACTAATGCTGAGAAGAGATGGATGAGAGCAATCATTTGATTGGAATATTCATCTTTACCATTTATTTGGCTAATTAATTGTCTATATTTAATTATTTCATAGAATATATTCCATATAATTTACTTTGGGGGAGGTAATAAAGTTTAGACATTTGGAAGATATAAGCAGTAAATTCTATAGGATTTTTATGATGATAATTAAGATATTACAAAATCTGTTCTGAGCTTTCCTTCCTGGCTGTGCTAAATATATCCACAGTCCTGCCTACATAATTTGCAGATTTCAGGTTAAAACAAAATAAGAAACATATTTATCATGATGTATCCTCCAAGCACACAACTCCTTCTTTGCATTTCTTTCTCAGTCTTCAGAAAATAATGACAGACGGAAGGGGCAAAATATGCAGTAAACACTGGTTTAAGATTGCTGAGGCTAAAAATGTCTTTACAGCTAAAGATGTTAGATCTTTATTCATTAAAGTTGAGAAGAAGAATCATACATAATTCTGAGGGGGCTCGATAGGGCAGATGTTGGGGAAGGTGTTTCCATTATTCAGGGAATCTCAAATTAGGAGATATAGTTAAAGATTAGAGGGATATTATTTCAAAAATTAGATATGAAGAATTTCTTATTTCACCTAACCCAATGCATGCATGATTTCCCTGCTCCAGACAGTTGCAAAGCCTTGATCACTAAAGTGTTTGAAGATGAAGGCGATAGGTTTTTGGATTATTGTAGAGGTGTGGGCCATGAGGGGCTGGCCCGAAAGAGGAGTTGAGGTCAGGTACAGATCAACTAGGATTTTACAGAATGATAGAACAGGCTTGAAGGGATGAATGTTCTACTCCTGCTCCTACTACATATGAATACCTACATACTGGTGAATAGTTTGCCTGTCTCTTTCTCAAAGTGAGTCAAGATTAGAGTGGTGCTGCAAAAGCACAGACAGTCAGCCAACATCTGAGGGGTAGAAAAATCGACGTTTTGGGCAAAATTCCTGATGAAGGGCTTTTGCCTGAACCGTCGATTTTTCTGCTCCTCGAATGCTGCCTGACCAGCTGTGCTTTTCCAGCACCATTCTAATCTTGACTGTAATCACCAGCATCTACAGTACTCACCCTCACCTCTTTCTAAAAATGCACAACTATCATTACACAATGGGCACTGTCCATTAGGTGTGTTCACATTGCTGAGGTTTCAAACTGGAATCACAAAACAACATCCATACCAAGCTAATTTTTTTCATCTCTGAACTGCCAATATGTTAGTAAAACAAGTTTAAATGTGCACTTTTCTTTTGAAGCTGTGCTGATAGTGACATCCAACAGTAAGTCAAACCAAGCGCATGGCTTCAGAGAAAATGGTTTCATGTTCAGGACCGCAGACCAGACAACATGAAGAACATAAAGTAGTTTGAATATTGTTTGCTGTGAGTGCAGTAAAGCAGTATCGCAATGGAAACCTGTTCCCAATAGATTGGGAGAAACTATACAGTTGCTAATAACTGAACTGGCATTGCTGTGCCTGACTGTGGCTATAACAGAACTGACTGTCCTTGCACTGATTGTTAATAAGTAAACTGATCATTCCATAACTGACTGTATGCATAACAAAAGTGACTGTACCATTACTAATTGTGTGTACAGCAAAGCTGACTGTTCCAGTCCTGACCATATGTGCAGCAGGATTAGCTGCCTATAACTGAAGTAACTGTGCAAGTACTGATTGTACACATAGCATAAATAATTGTCAGGGTGATGGTTGTCTGTATAATGTTACACAGTAGTGTGTATCTATAACAAGGCTAATTGTGCTGTTGCTGATTATCTGTAAAACAGGACTGGCTGTCTCAGTGCTGATTAAGTGTATAACAGAACACAGTATTGTCCATATCAATAACTGGACTGATTGTGCTAGTGCTGATTTTCTGCACAACATGACTGCCTGAGCTGATTATGTGTGTAACATGTCCCAGTACTGCCTGTATCTAGACTCCCTTATGATTTGTATAACAGGATAATGATCTATCTATCTTTCTTTTAATTTAATCTAAGGCAAGGAATATTGCTGTCTTGAATGAACAGTCTCAATACGTCACTCTTTTTCTGGTGGGTGCCAGGCTTGGTAATGCACTTGGCCACGGATATAAAACCTGGGGCCCAATTATTTTAAGGACTAAATATATAGGTCCTGCTCCTCATGTTTAGCTTGTTGCAACACATTGCTTAACTGTGATTGCAAATTTGTAGACCACCATTTTTCTTGGATTTAGGAATCCCTGGTTGTCTGCTCATTCAATTTTTATTCTTCAGAATATAGCCAGTAATTGGAGACCAGGGTGACTTCAGCTAGCTGTCTTCCTCTGATGTACAAGGAACAATGTAGCAATGAATATTCTATTACAATATATATATTTTAGTAACTATTCGATTTGTGGTAGTCTTGATATAAATACAAGTTAATTTGCATTTTCACACATAGATTCAACTGTGCCAGATAGGGGCAAGACAGAATGTAAAAGAAAAGCAAGTATATTAAAATGTATCAGAGAAGGTCTAGATTAGGTTAACTTACTTGTGCATCGTTTACATTTATTCTTGGTCTGTTGTGATGAAAGCAAGATGCTGGAAATCTGAAACAAACACAGAGACTGTTGGAAAAACTCAAATGATCTGGCAGCATCTGTGGAAAGAGAAACCAAGTTAACATAAAGTATGACTCTTTAATAGTCATAGAATCCCCACAGTATGGAAGCAGGCCATTTGGCCCATCCACACTGACCCTCCAAAGGGCATCCCACCCAATCCCTTTAACCCTGCATTTCCCATGGCTAATCCATTTAATCACCTTTGGACTGTGGGAGGAAATCAGAATAGGGAGAATGTGCAAACTCCACATAGCCAGTCATCCGAGGGTGGAATCAAGCCCAGGTCCCTGGTGCTGTGAGGCAGCAGTGCTAACCACTGAGCCACAGTGCCACTCCTTGTGCCACTCCCTTCTTCAGATGTTCTGTTGTGATGGTTTTCTTCCCCACTCAGTTCTGCATTTCCCATTCCATTCTAGCACAAGGGTAACTGTCTTGTTGATTTAATGACAGAAGTTGACCTTCTCCTAGAGCGAAAGTGCTGACCATGAGTGACTTAGGGGTTTCGGCCTGACTATATTCCCCTATGTTTAGTTTATTTTCTATGGGATTGTGTGGGATTGCAAACTTGTGTGTGTATCTCAGTTGAAAAGAATGACTTGCATTTATGTACAATCTCGGGAGGTTCCAAAGTGCATTACATCCGTCTAAACATTTCCTATTCATGTGTGTCCCCAAATGTTGTAACTGTACCTGCATCTACCACTTCCTCTGGTAGTTTATTCCACATATGAATCACTATCTTCATGAAAACATTTCCTCTCAGGTCCCTTTTAAATCCTTCTCCTCCCTTCTTAAAATTATACCCTCTAGTTTTGAAATTCAATAGCTTAGGGAAAAAAACCTTTGCTATTCACCTTATCTGTGCCCCTCATGATTTTATAAATGCTCTAAAGACACTCCTGAGCCTCCTACACTTCAGTGAAAAATGCCCTCGCCTATCAAGCTTCTCCTTATTACTTAAGCCCTCTAGTCCCGGTAACATCCTGGTAAATAGTTTCTGTACCCTAGCCAATTTGATAACATCCATCTTATAGTAAGGCGACCAGAATTGCACAGAATATTCCTTAAAATGGCCTCGTCAACATCTTGTGGAATCCCAATGTGACATCCCAACTCCAATACTCTGTGATCTACGCAATAAGGCAAGTGTGCCAAACACTTTCTTTACCACCCTGTCTATATGACATGCAGCTTTCAAGGAACTATATTCCTGAACCCTTACTTCAGAATTGTACAAAAAGTGACAGAGGCCTGCCAGGATAGATGCTAAGAAGTTACTTTCCTTTATGGAGTAATATAGTACTCGAGGACACAGTTTAAATATGAGAGATCTTACATTCAAGATGGAAATGAGGATGAATGCCTTCTCTCAGAAGATCATTAATCCTTAAATTCTCTGTCACAGAGAGCAGTGAAAGCTGAGTCATTGAATATATTCAAGGCTGAGTTGGGCAGATTTTTAATTGACAAGGGAATTAACAGTTTTGGAGAACAGGCAAGAAAGTAGAGCTAAGATCATAATCTGAATGACCACGATCTTGTTAAATAGTGGAGCAGGCGTGATGGGCTGAATGGCTAGGACCTGCTGCCATTGTTTATTGGCCAATTTATGCACATCAAGGTTCCAGAGTCAGCAATGTGACAACGACCATACCATCTAAAAAGATAATTAAGCTTGTGTCTTACACCCATTGCAATGTTAGAATTCCAAAGCACTTTACAACTGATGAGATATTTTTGAGGCGTGATTGCTATTACAATGTGGAAAATCTGTCGGCTGAGGAATAAGTATTCACTAGGACATAAAGGAGAGCTGCCCTGTTGATCTTCATTATAGGACTGTGAGATCTTAGATATCTATCTGAGGAGGGAGGCAGGATCTTGGCTTGACTTCTAACCTGAGAGGTGGTATCACTCTCTCTATATTGCATTGGGGTGCCAACTTGTAGAGAGATCAGCAGTAGATATTAGATACTGTTATTTTCAAGAAGGCCGTAGACATAGTTCTGAGGACTAACTGGCTTGGAAAAGGCATGGGGGTGAAAGCAGGAACATACTAATGAGCTGGATAATCAGCCATGATCCTAGTGAATGATGAGTCAAACCCGAAGGGCCAAACGGCCAACTCCACAA
The DNA here is from genome assembly GCF_047496795.1 of Chiloscyllium punctatum. Classification (NCBI taxonomy): domain Eukaryota; kingdom Metazoa; phylum Chordata; class Chondrichthyes; order Orectolobiformes; family Hemiscylliidae; genus Chiloscyllium; species Chiloscyllium punctatum. The sequence goes on from NC_092775.1 coordinate 16,318,723, forward strand.
CATCTACCCCACCCCTCCCCAACCCAGCACCACTGCCATATCAAAATATATGTCAGAATACCATGGATATTCCAAAAAAATCCTGAGGAAGAAGAAATTATTAATTGTGTCTTATTAAAGGATAACTGGGCTCCAGATCCTTTCAGTTGTCACATCAAAAGAGCTGAACAAAGACAACTTTATCTGCCTGTGACACGTGGATCTGAAACCAATCTGCAATCATTACAAAGACAGTGAGCAGGATATGGTGATCAACTCTAGCTCTGCCAAGGTGAGAGGTTTACTGACCCTTCGTCTTGTGAAAAGGAAGTATCTTAGCATATTTAGCCATTTGACAATCAAAAATCATAAAACAACGGAGGGATATACTTGAGCTGGAGTATGTATTTATTTTTCTAATTTGTGAAGTCACCCCCTCGAGATGGTTATATAATGAAGCTGCTATTTAACTTGGAATTAACAGGAAGGTGAGGCACCAGTAATACTGGAAACATCTGGATGATCCTGCCTGTTGCTTTATTCTGTGCCCTGTCCCAAGAGAAGGTTCCACTTTTCCTTTATTTTAATGTTATTTGAAGTGTCACGTTGTAAGAAACAAGAAGTAATGATTTGCTGAAAAAAAACATATTCAAACACAGTCAACATATTGAAATACACAAATCCTGGAATATGGACAATGCAAAAATTGGATAATGCTCCCTTATATAGCACTTTGAGGTATTTCTTAACCTAAAGAAAAGATAAACCTTACTGTTGTAGCTGATGCTTAATATTTTCACTGGTTTTGAATTATTCCCCTTTATTGCTTAAATCGTGATCCTTGAATTAAATACACTTACATTATGTGAGTGGCCCTAAAGCCCTTGAATATTATCTGCTGAGATATGTTGAAAAAAAGAACTTACATACTTTTTAAAATATCTGAAAGTCTTTCACAACTAGTTAAGCACTTATGCACTGAAGTGTAGTCACTAATACAACGTAGAGAAATGTAACTATGTGAACACAAGAAGCTTTAACAAACAGATAAGTCATATAGAATGGGGAGGGGTTGTTATTTGACTTATTGTGCCTATATTGGCTTTTTGAATGAGCTCTCCGATTAATTGCACTCCCCTACTTCTTTCTGTAACACAGCAATTATTCCAATATCTCCTTTTAGAAATCTACTCTATCACCTCTTCAGGGAGTGCATTCTAAATCATAGTAATTTGCCAGAGCAAATGCTTTTCCTTGTCTTCTCACTGATTATTTTGTCAATTATCTTAAATCTGAGCGTTATCTTTTCTGCCAGCCAGAAACTGTTTCTCCAATTTAATCTATGACAAACACTCTTAATTTCGAACGCTTGTATTAGATTTCCCTTTAATTGTCTCTTTTTGAACAAATATCAAGGAGTTGAGGAGCTGGTATGAAAAAGGAGTTGAGGCCTGGGTCAGATCAGCAATGATCTCAGTGAATGGTTTGAGGGGCTGAAGGGACTGTTGCTGCTCCTTTTCCTGTATTCTAAGAACAACATTAACCTTTCCTGTCTTGTCCACTTGAATAATCTTTTGATGTTTTGACTGATATTTGTGAGACAAGCTCTCTTTTTTGAACAGTATTGTTGGATCTTTTATGTACATCTAAGGAAGCAGGCAAGACTGCAATTAATTGCCTCACCCAAAAGATAGCACATTTGTGGTAGAGAATTACCTACTGTCAATTATTCCATATGAAAGGGTGTGTGGAGGAGTCCACAATGATGGTGTACTGTTTTAAAATTAGGGACCCCTTCATTTAGAATAGCAATGAGGAGTTTTTTTTTACCTTCGAGGGTTGTATACTGTTGGAACTCTCTGTCTCAAAGGGCGGTGAGGTCAGATTTTTAAGGCAGATGTTGATAGATTCTTGTTGGGCAGGGGAATCTAAGGTTATTGGAGTTGGGTGTGAATGTGGAATTCATAACACAAACAGATCAGCCATGATTTCATTGAATGGTGGAACAAGCTCGAGGGACCAAGTAGTCTATTTCTACTTCGGTTGTGGTCATTTCAAAGTTCCAATGCTCCTCGTAAGACATTGGAGTTAGGTTTGAGTGTGTAACCTTTGGGCTGAAAAATGGCTGTTACCACTGAACCGATGCTGACACCTAGCAGCAATGTTGAGTGAATTAATCTCTAGCAATAAATCATAATGCTGACCTTTTGTTCAGCACTTTTGTTCATTCATTACATGCGAGTATTGCTGGTAAGGCCAGCATTTATTGCCCATTTTTAATTATCCATAAAAATGTGATGGTTGTAGTGATTGTAACAAGGTCAGCCAGGTCATAGAGTAATAGAGATGTACAGCATGGAAACAGACCCTTGGGTCCAACCTGTCCATGTCAATCGGATATCCCAACCCAATCTAGTCCCACCTGCCCGCACCCGGCCCATATCCCTCCAAACCCTTCCTATTCATATACCCATCCAAATGCCTTTAAAATGTTGCAATTGTACCAGCCTCCACCACTTCCCCTGGCAGCTCATTCCATACACATACCACCCTCTGCATGAAAAAGTTGCCCCTTAGGTCCCTTTTATATCTTTCCCGTCTCACCCTATACATATGCCCTCTAGTTCTGGACTCCCCAACCCCAGGGAAAAGACATTGTCAATTTATCCTATCCATGCCCCTCATAATTTTGTAAACCTCTATAAGGTCACCCCTCAGCTTCCGACACTCCAGGGAAAACAGCCCCAGCCTGTTCAGCCTCTCCCTATAGCTCAAATCCTCCAACCCTGGCAACATCCTTGTAAATTTTTTCTGAACCCTTTCAAGTTTCACAACATCTTTCTGATAGGAAGGAGACCGGAATTGCATGCAATATTCCAACAGTGGCCTAACCAATGTCTTGTACAGCCGCAGCATTACCTCCCAACTCCTGTACTCAATACTCTGACCAATAAAGGAAAGCATACCAAACGCAGCCTTCACTATCCAATCTACCTACAACTTCACTTTCAAGGAGCTATGAACCTGCACTCCAAGGTCTCTTTGTTCAGCAACACTCCTTAGGACCTTACCATTAAGTGTATAAGTCCTGCTATGATTTGCTTTCCCAAAATGCAGCACCTCGCATTTATCTGAATTAAACTCCATCTGCCACTTCTCTGCCCATTGGCCCATATCCTGTAGTAACCTGAGGTAACCCTCTTTGCTGTCCACTACATCTCCAATTTTGGTGTCATCTGCAAACTTACTAACTGTACCTCTTATGTTCGCATTCAAATCATTTATGTAAAGGACAAAAAGTAGAGGGCCTAGCACCTAGCAGTGGCACTCCACTGGTCACAGGCCTCCAGTCTGAAAAACAACCCTCTACCACCACCCTCTGTCTTCTACCTTTGAGCCAGTTCTGTATCCAAATGGCTAGTTCTCCCTGTATTCCATGAGATCTAATCTCGCTAATCAGTCTCTCGTGGGGAACCTTGTCGAACACCTTTCTGAAGTCCATATAGATCACATCTACCGCTCTGCCCTCATCAATCCTCTTTGTTACTTCTTCAAAAAAACTCAAACAAGTTTGTGAGACATGATTTCCCACGCACAAAGCCATGTTGACTATCCCTAATCAGTCCTTGCCTTTCCAAATACATGGAAATACAGGGATTCCCTCCAACAACTTGCCCACCACCGAGGTCAGGCTCACCAGTCTATAGTTCCCTGGCTTGTCTTTACCGCCCTTCTTAAACAGTGGCACCACGTTTGCCAACCTCCAGTCTTCCGACACCTCACCTGTGACTATTGATGATACAAATATCTCAGCAAGAGGCCCAGCAATCACTTCTCTAGCTTCCCACAGAGTTCTAGGGTACACCTGATCAGGTCCTGGGGATTTATCCACCTTTAACCATTTCAAGACATTCAGCACTTCCTCCTCTGTAATCTGGACATGTTGCAAGATGTCATCATCTATTTCCCTACAGTCTATATCTTCCATATCCTTTTCCACAGTAAATACTGATGCAAAATATTCATTTAGTATCTCCCCCATTTTCAGTGGCTCCACACAAAGGCCGCCTTGCTGATCTTTGAGGGGCCCTATTCTCTCCCTAGTGACCTTTTTGTCCTTAATATATTTGTAAAACCCCTTTGGATTCTCCTTCATTCTATTTGCCAAAGCTATCTCATGCCCCTGTTTTGCCCTCCTGATTTCCCTCTTAAGTATACTCCTACTTCCTTTATACTCTTCTAAGGATTCACTTGATCTATCCGGTCTATACCTGACATATGCTTCCTTCTTTTTATTAACCAAACCCTCAGTTCCTTTAGTCATCCAGCATTCCCTATACCTACCAGCCTTCCCTTTCACCCTGACAGGAATATACTTTCTGTGGATTCTCGTTATCTCATTTCTGAAGGCTTCCCATTTTCCAGCTGCCCCATTACCTGCGAACATCTGCCTCCAATCATCTTTTGAAAGTTTTTGCCTACAACCGTCAAAATTGGCCTTTCTCCAATTTAGAACTTCAACTTTTAGATCTGGTCTATCCTTTTCCATCACTATTTTAAAATGAATAGAATTATGGTCGCTGGCCCTAAAGTACTCCCCCACTGACACCTCAGTCACCTGCCCTGCCTTATTTCCTAAGAGTAAGTCAAGTTTTGCACCTTCTATAGGAGGTACATCCACATAATGAATCAGAAAATTGTCTTGTACACACTTAAGAAATTCCTCTCCATCTAAACCTTTAACACTATGGCAGTCTCAGTCGATGTTTGGAAAGTTAAAATCCCCTACCATAACTACCCTATTAATCTTACAGATAGGTGAGATCTCCTTACAAGTTTGTTTCTCAATATCCCTCTGACTATTGGGGGGTCTATAATACAATCCCAATAAGGTGATCATCCCTTTCTTATTTCTCAGTTCCACCCAAATAACTTCCTTGGGTGTATTTCCGGGAATATCCTCCCTCAGCACAGCTGTAATGCTATTCTTTATCAAAAATGCCACTCCCCCTCCTCTCTTGCCTCCCTTTCTATCCTTCCTGTAGCATTTGCATCCTGGAACATTAAGCTACCAGTCCTGCCCATCCCTGAGCCATGTTTCTGTCATTGCTATGATATCCCAGTCCCATGTTCCTAACCATACCCTGAGTTCATCTGCCTTCCCTGTTAGGCCCCTTGCATTGAAATAACTGCAGTTTAATTTATTAGTCCTACTTTGTCCCTGCCTGCCCTGACTGTTTGACTCACTTATGTTCTCAGCTGTTCCAGTCTCAGATTGATCTCTTTCCTCACTGTCTGTCTGGGTCCCATCCCCCCACCTTACTAGTTTAAATCCTCCCGAGCAGTTCTAGCAGATTTCCCTGCCAGTATATTAGTCCCCTTCCAATTTAGGTGCAATCCGTCCCTCTTGTACAGTGGACCTCATACAATATGAATCCCTTGATTGCAGTTGTTAATCTGGTTCAATCAGGGAGCTCTGGCTGACAGATAAAAACAGGAATGAAAGACATCCTCTTCACGCTGTGAGCTGGCTCTGAGAGAGCTGGATCAGTGTCATAGACTTTCCATGTATATGAAATGCTGACTTGGTGATAGGATACCAGCCTCTATGGAGTTATTGCAGTGGCAATGAGAGTGAAGCACACTCTTGAAGAAATGTTCTGGCAACATTCATCTTTGAGTTGGGGTAAGCATTTCTGGCATCATGCCATTATTTGGGAAGATTGACTCGTTCATTATTACCTTGAAGACTAGGCCTGGTATGTGGAAAGAATATCTTTTTCCAGACAAAAGACATTGGTGCAGATGAAAAGCACTGAGTAATTCTCCTGACAGCTTCTGGGTCTGCAGCTTTTTCAGTTATTAGAAGCCTAACTTTCCCAGATAGTAAAACCTTTCAAGAGATGATGGATTTAGTTAATGAAAATTACAATCCCAAGCCTTCTCTAATTCTGAAACAGAGGTGGCAGTGGGGGAAACAAAAGGGCCATCACAACCAGAATTGAAACCTTGCTCAACCCGATGACACCAGATCACCATTGAAGACAGCATATTATTATGGGGAATAAAAGTGATTGTCCCAAGCAAAGATCGGAACCAGGTATTGACAGAACTGCTCCAGAGTCATCCGGGATTTCCAAGATGCTGGCATGACGTTATGTTTGATGGCCAGGATTGGATACAGACATATCTGTGTTGCTGGGTCAGTGCACAGAGTGCCAACAAGGACAAAAATTACTACTAACAGCTCCCCAACATTTGTATGATTGGACAGGTAAACCCTGGACTCGGTTACATGTCAATCATACAAGCCCTTTCATAGGCTCAATGTTCTTAGTCATTGTGGACACCCACTCAAAGTGTCTGGATGCGCATGGAGTTCATTTATTAAACACGGGGACGACACATATCTTTTGCAGTACAGGGACTCCCAGAGTGTTGGTCACAGATGACGGACCACTGTTTACCAGCAGGGAATTTGAGTATTCCCTAAAGTTGAATGGTATTCATTATATAAGGACAGCTTCATCATCCAAAGGTTTGGCAGAATGAGCAGTCCAAACTTTGAAGGCCGGCTTAAAGAAACAGCCTGCAGCTTCATTGGATACCAAACTGTCCCGGTTCCTATTTGATTATGGGACAGTCCCTCATGCAACTACAAGGATAGCTCCAGCAGAGTTACTAATGGGGAGAAGACTCCACACCAGGTTAAATCTGATCTTCCCCGACCTGGGTGTGGGAGATTGTGTAGGGTGAGGTTGAAACAGCATCAGGAACACCAATGTTGGCCACAAGTCTCAGCAAGGTGAAAGAGACAGTTTACTTCAGAAGACAAAGTTTGGTGCCAAAACAAATGGGATTGGCCCTGCATGGGCAAGTGGCTTAATCAATGTGAGGTCAGGCCTTGTGATGTACAAAGTTCCTGTAGGTAATGCAGTCCTGACCAAATATATGGTCCAAATGCAAGCTGCAAACTGGCAAATGGTGCAGGAGCAAAATGTGCCTGGCTCCTCGACAGCCTTTCTGACTGTTCTGGAAGCTGTGGGTTCTCCCTCTCAGTCAAGCGTTGAAAATGCCTCGGAATCTCAGACAGACACAGCAGACGTCAATGCCTCGACACCTTTGCCGCCAGAAGAGGAGGATGAATATCGAATATCCTCAGAGACACTCAGGGAGCAGAGGTGAGCTACTGTTCATTATACACCACCTGTTTCAGACACCGAGTTGGAGGAACCTGGCCCGGTGCTAAAATTCTGCAGGAGGAGCTACAAGGAAAGAGCCAGCCTATGTCCTCACTCTGCTGGAGAGGGATGTAGTGATTGAATATGAGTTCCCTGATTGGGGCTGTTAATCTGATCCAATCAGGGAACCCTGACTGATGGATGAAATCAGGAGAGTCACTCTGAGAGTTGGCACTGAGGGAGCTGGATCAGTGTCATGGATTTTCCATGTGTAAATGAAGGGTGACTCGGTGATGGGACACTGGCCTCTGTCGAGCTATTTCAATGGTGGACCACAGAACCAGTCTGTGTGATGTAAGTGCACCTAGCATGGATGGTAGATTAACTCAGTTGACTCGGTGGCTGATCTGCAATGCAGAGTGATGCTAATAACATGGGTTCAATTCTCGTGTTAGCTGAGGTCACCAGGACACCTCTCTCCTCCCGAGGTATGCTTTTGCCATTGTTTACCTATTATTTATTATCTATGCTACTTAACTATGTGATCTGCCTGTATTACTTGCAAAACAAAGCTTTTCACTGTATCTCAGTACATGTGACAATAAATTCAATTCAATTCAATCCAATCAGGTTAAACCACCACCAGTTATGCCTCTCTAATGAGGGAATGGGACTATGATGATTCTATCTTTGTACCCAACCTGCCATTAGATATGGAGCTCCATGCTTTTGACACAGCAGAAATGGGGATATATTTCCAAGTCAGAGGGGAAATTCCATGTGGTGGTGTTTCCATGCACCTTCTACATTTGGTAGTAGAGGTTATATGCTTGAAAGGTTTGGCAAGTTGCTGCAATTCATTATGTAGATAGCACACACTCGTACCATTCCCACTCTGGCACAATCAGGTGACATGCTTTGTCCTGAAAATACCCAGCCCTTTCCCTGAATTATGGATATGGATCGAGAGGTAAAAGTTGGAATTTTGGGACGTGATGTCATGTACCTCAGTAAGGATGTTGATTCCTCCTTTCTTTAGTTTGTGGCTCAATCTGGAAAGTTATTAAAAATTAAACCTATATAAAAATATTTGTTGGATCACCATGTTAAGGCTACAACTAGAGAGATGTGAGAAAGGTTATGAGAATTTCAAATAGAATTCCATACAGTTTTGGAAGAGCTGTGACTTCATGTATGACTCTCTTTTCTCAATCTGATCTCCAGCAAATGTTGCTCCACCATCCATGGGCTTCAAAACATTGTGTGCTGTGGAAGGTTGACATGGCAACCACATAGGATCTAATGACCATTGCCAAACTGCATTCCCCAGTAAGATGACATATCTGTTGGCAAGTCTAATGGTTTGCATACAATGTTGAGCAACTTTTAAATAGGTTTATGCAAAAAATAACATATCACCTTTAATTTCTATCAAACAGAACACATGCAAACATTTCTTACATCCAGTTTCCCACAAGTGGACCTCATAATGCAACTCCAGATGGTATTGCTTCTGCATGAATTGGTCATGGACCAATTAGTTTAAGATCAGACATTGTATTTGCTTTACACATTTCACAAAGCTGGGCAAGTGCCTTGGTGTACAGTGACATCCAATGACCAATGCTCCTGCTTAAGCCCTTATCATATGTGACATGTCTTATTGCCTAGTGTCACAATTTTGTCCAAAATTGTTTTGGAGTCTGTAAAAGTCTGGTTTCTAATTCTGTGTGACCTTTTATAACTAACCACTTGTCCAGATCATAACTATTGTTGCATGCAGTAACATGTGAAGGAACAGATTTTCTTGTATGAGGATCTAGGCGCAACAAATGAAGAAAAATAATTTTGCTATGCAAAGCATGCACCAAATATAACCAGCTTTATGTTCTGCCCACTAAGTCAAATTATCAGAAAGTGAGATCAGCTTTTTTATGGATGTGCTCTCTTTCCTGCCAATTTTCCACATTCGTTGTTCCCAGGGGAAGCATTAGCCCAGGTGCTGATGAACAGGAAGATCTACCCTGACACCTCTCATACAGTGATATAGAATGTACGTCATCGGGATTCAAAGCACCTGGTTCATAATCAAGCTCTGCATTAATACTGTCCCACCCTTTCTCATCTAACCCATGGACAGATCTTTTTGTTTCAACCTCCATCATTTATCTATATGGCTTCCCCTTGAAGGCATCCATGCTATTCACCACAACTACTTCCAAAATAGTGAGTTCCTTGTTCTAACCATTCTCAGTAAAAAGAGTCCTCTTTCTGAATTCCTTACAGATGGTTGCCTTGTTTTAGTCTTCTACACAAGTGGAAATTTTTCCAAGCAGAAAAGTACAGAGTGGGAAACCACTGCTTTGAGATAAAGAGGGACCATGTTTATCTTATTTATATGTTTAACCATCCTAAGTTACTTGTAGTTTCATCCTTTGCGCGACGCCAGGTCTTCCTCGATCGTGCAAGAATTTATATATCACACTATGTCCTACTGTTTGTCCTCCATACACCACAGGTGTAGTCGTAAAAACTACAGACAGAACAATCTTATTCAATGGAACTAAATACCATCTGTTGAATGACACTTTATTTATGATACCGTAAATTACATGCATCATTGGCAGAAAACTGATTTAAACTCAAGTTATAGTTCGCAAAGACCTCACTGGGTTTTACAAATAAATATGACTGATCTATCTTATTTGCAAGCACAGATCACAAATCAGCAGAAGCTTCCAAGACCTAGCCCAGCACTTGCTTTTCCAGATAATCGAATCCCACTTTCCCTGGTTCCTTTTAGCTATGTTGAACTAAGGATGGGAATGTAATGCAGCAATCAGATAATCCTGCGAAAAGAAAGCAAAAAGAAAGGGGAAGTGATAAGATCACTATGACCATGATATTTGTGTTTTATCTGATTTCTTAACTGTGTCATATTAAATTACAGAAATACGAATGAGGTTAAAATCCCCAATAATTCAATGACAAGTTAAAAGATTAACTGAATTATGGATTTTTTTTTAGTTCATCAATATGCATGAAGCTTCCTAACCTGTCAGTTCCAGCAATTCTCTTCAATCACTCGTCTTAATATTCCTTATTATACTTTTCGTCTTACAACTGGGTGGAATCTCAGTGACAGATGGAAGGGGACCAGCTGTGTTTCTGCACTCTTCCACGGCTGCACTCAAATATGTTTGCATTGCAGTACAAGCATATAAATTGAAGAGAGCCTTGACTGTTATGGTGGGGGAAGAAGGAAATGCTTGCAAGATTTCTTCCCAGGTCACACATGGTCTCCTCATGTGGAAAAGAAACCCAGCCGATTTCAGAACACAGTAATGTTCTTTTCTTGTACTATGCTAATAAATCCATTGGGACTTTGAGAGCTCTTTCCTCAGAGACTTGAATCAGAGTACATTTCCCAGTGAAAGCAGACCCAAGACTGCTTTGAGTACAAGCCTTGATAATCTATATTCAAAGGGAAGTATGAAAAATATAGTGGCACTTGGCAGATGTGATATCTCATTTTAACAAAGTCATATTACTAGCCATCCTCAAACAAATGAAAAATCACCTGCTTTGTATGTTTCATTGTAGACATGCAGGAGGCTGGAAGAACGTAGCAAACCAGGCAGAATCAGGAGGTGGAGAAGTCGATGTTTTGGGTGTAACTCTTCCTCAGGACTAGGGGTGCACGTAGGAGGAACTGCAGATAAAGGAGGAGGCGGGGGCAGGGTGGTGAAGTGGGAATAGGTGAAGACAGGCAGAGGATAAGACCTGGTTGGTCAATGGCAGGAATGAATCCGGTAGGAGGTTGGGAGGAGTGGAAGGAATGGGGGGGGGGTGGGGGGTGCTAGAAAGGGATTCAGGGGATGGGAAGGGAGGTTATTTGAAATTGGAGAACTCAATGTTGAGTCCTCCGGGCTGTAGGCTGCCAAGGCGGAAGATGAGGTGTTGTTCCTCCAATTTGTGGTTTGGTTCGTTGTGGCAATGGAGGTGGCAAAAGGATGTCAGAAAGGGACTTAAAATGGGCAGTGACTGGGAGATTCCGTCGGCCACTGATGGCCTGGCTGAGACACTTGGCGAACCCATTCCCTAAGTTTATGTTTTGTCTCCCGATGTCGAGAAAACCACATTGGGAGCACCTAGTGCAGTAAACTAGGTTAGTAGAGAGGCAGGTGAACCTTTGTCTCATCACTAGAAAGACTGTTTGGGCCCCCGAATGGAAGTGATGTGAGTGGTGTACCAGCAGGTTTTACATCTTTTAGAATACCTGGACTAGACCTCCTCCCTCCAAGTATCCTGCAAGAATTCCATCTCGTTCTCCCAATTCCTCTGCCTCTGCCACATCTGCTCAGATGAGGAAACATTGCACTCCCAAGCATCCCAGATGTCCACCTAGTTTGAACAATGGGCTTTTCCTCATCCAGACAGCCCTCCACCACACCATCTCCATTCCCCAAAGCATCATCCTTGAATATTTCCACCAACTCCAAGTAGACCCCACCACCAAGAACATCTTCCCCTCCATATCCCTCTCTGCCTTCTGCAAGGACCGTTCCCTTTGACAGTACTTGGTTTGTGCCACTGTCCCCACCAACCCCTCCCCCCCCCCCCCCCACCCCCCGGAATCCCCAGGTACCTTCCCCTGCAATTGGAAAAAATGCAAATTTCTGCCAGTACACCACTCCCCTCACCTTCATCCAGGGCCCCAAAGAGTCCTTCCAGGTGAGACAGAGGTTCACCTGCCTCTCTTCCAACATAGTTTACTGCATCAGGTACTTCCGATGTGGTCTTCTCTACATCAGGGAGACAAAACGTAAACTTAAGGAACGGGTCACTGAGCATCTCAGCTGGGTCCGCAGGGGCCGATCGGACCTCCCAGTCGCTGCCCATTTTAATTGTCCTTCCCACTCCCTTTCTGACATGACCATCCTTGGCCTCCTCCATTGCCACAAGGAACCAAATCACAAATTGGAGGAACAACACCTCATTTTCCGCCTTGGCAGCCTACAGTCCGGAGGACTCAACATTGAGTTCTCCAATTTCAAATAACCTTCCTTCCCCTGACTCCCTTCCCAGCCCTTCCCTGTCCCTTCTAACCCTCCCTGCTACCAGTCGGATTCATTCCTCCCATTGAACAACCAGGTCTTACCCTCTACCTGTCTTCACCTGTCTCCACTTCACCACCCTGCCCCTGCCACCCACTTTGCAGCTCCCCCTACATCCACCCCCAGTCCTGAAGAAAGGTTACATCTGAAACGTCGAATTCTTCACCTCTTGATGCTGCCTGGCTTGCTGTGTTCTTCCAGCCTCCTGCCTGTCTACTTTGGATTTCAGCATCTGCAGCTTTTTTGTCTCTAACCTCGTATATTCATGTGCAAATACACAAACTCTAGCCTGTCTTACACTTCAGGTTAACTTTTTAAATTTGTATATTTTGTTTTCGTGTTGGAGTCCTGCATGGCTCGGGTTCCATCATCCATATCCATTATTGTTCTCTAATAAGGGAAGGAACAGTGCAAATGCTCCAGGTCCATTATCTTTGAAGTCATGCTTCGAGGTGCACAACAGCACATGAATGTTTATTGCCTTATCACCATTCTCATCACTGGCTGGGATCGTGCACACATCTGTTAAGAAATTTTTAATTTCAAGATGGCGGCAGTGGCATAGGCTGCATCTGCGCTCCTGACCCTGGACCTTGTCCACTTTGTGCACTTTTCTTTTTATCATCTTCCTTCCTGGTTTTACTTTAAAGTTTTTGCTTCTTCTTACCCCTCCCCTGGGAGAGCTTGGTTGTGACAGCATCGCAGTGACGGCACTGACAAGGAAAGAGGAAGGCAGGAGGAAAGCAACTTTGTCGGGGTCTGGAGTGTAGTGGCGGCTGGTGAGCCTGGAGTGGGACCCTGGCAGTGGCTTTAAAGAGGCGGCTGGTGGAGCAGTGAGCACGGGACCCAGCATTGGCTGCCACATCGGCAGAAGCAATATCTGTAAGCTAGGCCCAGTGGAGAATGAAGGTGCCTGAGGAGTGGTGACTTCAAGATTGGTTGGGCCTGGCTCTGGTGGCAACGAAGTGGTATTGGACGCATTGTGGGATCTCTTTAAGCTTCATCTTTTTATGTTTTACTATTATTCTTAAACTATTCAAAATGGCGCTGGATCATGGCGACAATGGAAACGTTTCAGTGTAATTTATGTATTTTTCATTACATAATACGTGCGACAATAAATTTTTTTTAAAAATCAAAGATTAAAAGCTTTGCAACTAATCATTTCAAGTTGCAGAACGGCAGCTCATTAATGTACCATGCTTATAGCATCATAGAATGCTGATGTGGAAGTAGACCATTCAACCTATCCTGATAATGATCACTCTTTAAAAGAGCTATTTGATTAACCCCACACCCCTCACATTCCTTCATAGTCTTGCAAATATCCTCCTTTAAGACCTTAACCAAATTCAGTTTGAAAGTTATCATTGAAACTATTTCCAACATTCTTTGGAGTCGTGCATTGCAGATTATGACATCCCACTATGTAATCGAAATCCCCTCATCTTGCCTGTTTGAAAACTTCCTGCTTCTATGGCCATTAAGTATGCGAGCAATTAATGAGTATTAGGAGCAACTAATTCATCCACATATGTTCAACCTTTGGCTTGGAATCATTATACATATTTTCAAACCAAACTATTCAGAAATGTTACTACACACTTCTGGTGCAGATGGGACTTGAACCTGGGCCTCCTGGCTCAGAGGTAAGGATGCTATCACTATTTTATGAGCTCACTTTTGGAGTTGTACTAAAGTGTAAGCCAAGTTTGAGTGTTCAGTCTCTTGGGACTTGAACCCACAAACCTCTGACTTAGATTCTAAGAGGCTACCACTGAGCTAAGGCAATGCCAGTGCATGCTATGAATTACTGATGAATTATGTTGGAAATAAGATCAAAACGGCATTTTAGAATATTTTTCAAATTAGCACATAAAGACACTTTGAGTTCAGTGACAATTTACCAGAGGCTAAAGCTAAAACTCGAGGAACGCGGGCCCAAATTTCACCATGGCAACTGGTGGAATTTAAATTCAATTCATAGATTTTGGAATTAAGAACATGTCTCAGTGAGGATGACCATGAAGCTATTATTGATTGGAATAAAACCTAACTGGTTCACGAAATGTCCTTTATGGAAGTAACTCCGTCATCCTTACTTTCATGGTCTGGCCTAATTGTGATTCTAGACTGGCAGTAATAGCCCTCTGAAATAGTCCTAGCAAGTCACTTAGTTCAAAAGGCAATTAGAGATGGGTAAGAAATGCTGGCCTGGTCAATGATGCCCGCATTTCCTCAAAGAACAAAACAGATCCACAATATTGTGAATTCAGCGTTCAGTGGAAGGAAGGTTAAGTGAATGGCCTTTCCTTGCTCAATGCTTTCTTATCACTGGACTATATCGTTGCACATAGGTTTGGCCTGTATCATAGCTCACCCAATACACCTTACCAGCTTACCCGAGAACAAAAGAAACTTCAAACACAGCGAGGACACCAATGCTTTTATTTATGACATGAATTGCATATCTGTCATAGAAATTAGCATTTTGAATCACTCTCATCATATAACCTCACACCCTCCACCAGTCAGTTTCAAATGAAACTATTAATCACATGGTTTAGACCCTAGTTTCACATTGCAGTAATTCCAGGAATTAACTTTTGATCATTGACAGTATTGTGTACAAGGGCTTGTGACTCAGAGAAAATTATTCAGAACTTGTGGTTAAATACAATGCTGAGGTCAAATACAGTTCTGAGGAAGGGTCACTAGATCTGAAACATTAACCTTGATTTCTCTTCACAGATGCTGCCAGACCTGCTGAGCTTTTCCAACAACTTCTGTTTTTCTTTCTAACCTACAGCACCCGCAATTCTCCCACTTTTTTGATGGAAATTGAATTGCATTTCCGATGGGGACTGAGTTAACTGTGCCTCACCACGCTATCTTGCATGGCCAGAAAGTTAATCCCTCTCAGAGTGAGATAAAAAAAATCTGTGTTTGTTGCGTAGAGAGTAAGGAGGGGAGTTTCAGACATTTCCTTTCAAGCAAGTTCCAAATAAATGTGAAACAAAAGCCAAACAGTCACCTATAAGTTAGAAGGAAATGCTTTTTCACTGCATACCTCATTCAGGCACAATGGGATAGCCAGTGGAAACAGAGAAGTGTCAATCTGGCGTGGGGCTAAATAGTACTAGGCACGATAAGGTCCATACAATTGGAAAAACTGGAAGCATGTAACATGCAAAATTGATACAGTCATGATTTTCCTGTTCAACAATGCTGCTGTCTTCTGTTTGGTTAGTGGAATCTGCCATGCAGTTACATTAAATGCATTAAGTATTGTTACAACCAGATCTGAGCGAAGTTTCTCAAGTTATTATGATTAAAGACTTAATGACCAAAATTGTCAAGCTCCTGGAAAGAAGGGATGATCTGATTTTGTTCATTATTCATGCATCCCTTGGATTTTTTCACAACAAGTTGACTGATAAAGGATTGCATGTGCCCCAGTGATTATGGGTGCTGGTACCACTTTCGTCAGGATTGTAATTCCATTATGTTTCTCTCTCCCTTCTACCTCCTGATTTACAGCTATTATTGGACTTATTTTTGTATCCTCTGAAGTGAATGTGGAAGCAACATTTTTGCTCACTTCATCTGCCATTTGTTATTAGTTACTGTCTATTCTCTCTTTCTCCACTTTTTCTTTTCAAATAGCTGTGGAAACTCTATCCATCTTTACGTTTTGAGCTAGCTTCATGCACTAATTTCTTCCTACTGATTAACTTTTAAGTCATTCACTACTATTCTTCACATCCTGACCCATCATCAGACCTGTCACTCATCTTTGTTAAGTTTATGCTTTTATCTTAACTTTGATGCTTTTCCTAATTTCTTCGCTGAACCATAGATAGTGAGTCCCTCCTTTAGAAATTTTCTTTATAGTTGAAATATACTTTTTCTGAGTATTCTGAAATATCTTCCTAAGTATCTGCAATCTGTCTTCATCGATCAAGCCCCCAGCCTATTGTACCAATTCACTTCAGCTTGCTCAGCTTTCGTCCTTATATAGTTACCCTTATTTAGATTTAAAATACTAGTCTTAGATTAAATCTTCTCTGTTTCAAACTGCTTTTAAAATTCATTCACATTGTGGTTGCTGCTTCCAAGGATTACCTTAATTCTGAATTTGGTAATTAATCCTTCCACATAACATCATAATATTCTATTATAACCTGCTCTCTCTGTGATCTGGAATGTGCTACTCTAAAGAACTACCCCAGAAGCATTTATGAACGCCCATCCAGTTTGCTACTGCTAATCTGATTTTTCTAGTTTAATTATAAATGATAATTATTGACACATTTATTTTAAGCACCTAATATTTATTCTTGAATACTTTGTCCCACATTGTGGTTACTGTTGGAAGGATTCCAGACTACTTTCACAAGTGACTGTTTTTCCCTACTATTCCCCAAAATCAATTCCTGATCTCCTGAACCAAGTTTGTCTCTAATCATTGCACACATGCTTTCCTTGGTTAGGAGTGCTACTCCTCCACCTTCACCGAGCCTCCAATTTTTCTCGAATGTCACATATCCTCTAACATTCAGAGCCCACTCTTTGTCACTTTGCAGCGATGTCTCTGTATAAGCTCAAGATCGCATTTGTTTACTTCAGCATGTGGTGTAAATTTGTTTGCTTTGTTATGAATTTTACGTGCATTCAGATATAGAAGCTTTTAATTTAGTCACATTGTTGTCTCTGTACCATCTGGTCTTGGTTGTTGGTGCATTAGTAAGTTTTTCTTCCCTCCCCCTTCCTACCATTCTCTGTCCCACATTTCCCATATCATTCAATTTCTTCTCTTAACTTGTTCCTACTCTTTCAGCTACCACATCTTTCCACATTTAGTTCTTTGCTCTCAATATTTAATACAAAATCATCTCTGCTTCCTTAGCAGTGCAGTTCACTAGAATACTGGCCCAGCAAATTTCAGGTGTAGATTATCCCAACACCACAGCCGTTGCTTGTTTTAAATGTGGTCCAAGTGATCCATCTCTCCCAGTGTTTCAACCACATATTGATTTTTCTAAGTTTATGTACCCTGTACCAATTTGAACACAGCTCAGGTAATAATTCACAGATGATAAACTTTGAGGTTCCATTTCTTAATTTATAGCCTAACTTTTCATTCTCCATAAGCAGTATCTCTTTCTTGGTTCTACTACTGAATCCACTCCCTCCTACTGAAAGTTCCTCTCCAGCCCTGATCAATAGGGGTGGCATGGTGGCTTAGTGGTTGGCACTGCTGCTTCACAGTGCCAGGGATCCAATTTCGATTCCAACCTTGGGTGACTATTTATGTGGAGTTTGCACGTTCTCCTTGTGTCATCGTGGGTTTCTGTTGGATGCTCTAGTTTCCTCCCACTTCCCACAAATGTGCAAGTTAGGTGGATTGGCCATGCTAAATTGCCCATTGGTGTCTTGGGATGTGAAGGTTATTTGTGTTAGCCATAGGAAATACAGGGTTTCAAGGATGGGATAGGAGAATGGGTCTGGGTGGGATGCTCTTTGGAAGATTGATGTGGACTCGTTGGGCTGAATGGCCTGTTACCACACTGTAGTAATTCTAATTCTATAAATGTCGAAAACCTTGGGCATGCATCACTGCCATCTGAACTCCCGCTCTTTGCTGGAGGGAACTTTTTCAGTCATTGCCGTGATGCTGTCACCTACATGCTTTGTTGCTTCCTACCAACTAGGTTGGCTTTCTCAACCATGATGTCATGGTGAGTTTGCATGTCCAGCATGCAGCCTCTGATCTCATACAAATTGGCATGTTTAATTATATTAGCATTAGATTAACATTTATGATTAGAAAACAACTTAACTACTTACTTGACATTTGGACCTGCCGGTGTTGAATTGGGCTGTACAAAGTTAAAAATCACACAACGCCAGGTGGTTGTCCCTGATGAAGGTGCAGTGCTCCGAAAGCTAGTACTTCCAAATAAACCTGTTGGACTATAACCTGGTGTTGTGTGATTTTTAACCTATTAGAGACTCACCAAACTCTCGGCTGTAAAGTAAGAAATATTCCAATCAGCTCCAGTGAGTAAGGGCTCTGTCTCTGTTTGCTCGGTGTAAGGCCCTCACCTTGTTTGCTTCTTTAGGTGATGTTGATTGCTCTGTCTCTGAAACCTCCTGTTGCTTGCTCCTCTTTAAAACTTCCTCTTTTTACGTTTGGCTCTCTGATTTTACAACTTCAGTTTTCACTTCTTTCCTCTTTTGATTGCATTGCCTCCGTGGTGGGTCAGAGCTCCACGGACACTGGTCCAGCCTCAAACATCCCATTCATTTGATACATTTTTAAATGTAAGGCTTGACATTGGGGTTCCTGAGACAAGAGTCTCTGAGGTACGATGTTTGTGGAGGAAGATGAAAATCAAGATAGGGCCAATTTACACCATATTTTTGCCCTTGAGCTGTTTGTTGAAGAATGGAACTGGTGGTTTTTTTATTGAACGCTGATGCCAGCCAGTGTCAGAGTTTGGGAGATTTCCTCAGGGCTGGAAAGGAACTTGCAATAGGAGGTGGAGGATTCAATAAATGTGTTTGGAGAGGAAATTTCTTACTACGGGCACATGTTGGATGCTAGTGCTTGTGGGAGTAGGGTATATGTGGCCCAGTGGCAATAAAGCATGCTTTGAGATATTGGGGCCCCGTATTCAACATGGATTCCCATGAAGCGGTCAGTTGATATTTAGCTTTTTTGGCATATTCAGAAAGAAACACACCTGAATATTAATGACCCAAATTTGTCTGTGAGCAAGGCATTTAACAAGCAATAATCCCCTTTAACTGCAGCTCACACTGTCTAATGAGAAGTTTGTAATTTTGCTCATCGAAAGGGAAATAGGTGGGCAATTGAGGCTGCCAATGCCAAAGTAGGCCTTGCCATACTTCTCACACAATCCTGCTATAGTTTTCTCCAAAGCCCACGTCTCTTGGATATGATTAGATTCTTCCCAGGGTGTACCACCATTTAGGGGCCACAAATCTATGCTACTGTATTGTAACAATAGTGAAGTGGAGCCACTTAGAGTCATAGAGTCATTGAGATGTACTGCACAGAAACAGACCCTTCGGTCCAACCCGTCCATTTTGACCAGATATCCCAACCCAATCTAGTCCCACCTGCCAGCCCACGGCCTTTATCCCTCCAAACCCTTCCTATTCACATACCCATCCAAATGCCTTTTAAATGTTGCAATTGTACCGGCCTACACCACTTCATCTGGCAGCTCATTCCATACAAATACCACCCTCTGTGTGAAAAAGTTGCCCCGTAGGTCTCTTTTATATCTTTCCCCTCTTACCCTAAACCCATGCCGTCTAGTTCTGGACTCCCCCACCCCAGGGAAAAGACATTGTCTATTTATCCTATCCATACCCTCATAATTTTATAAACCTCTATGAGGTCACCCCTCAGCCTCCAACACTCCAGGGAAAACAGCCGTAGCCTCTTCAGCCTCTCCCTGTAGCTCAAATCCTCCAACCCTGGCAACATTCTTGTAAATCTTTTCTGAATCCTTTCAAGTTTCACAACATCTTTCCGATAGGAAGGAGACCAGAATTGCGCGCAATATTCCAACAGTGGCCTAACCAATGTCTTGTACAGCCACAATATGACCTCCCAATTCCTGTACTCAATACTCTGACCAATAAAGGAAAGCTTGCCAAACGCCTTCTTCACTATCCAATCTACCTACAACTTCACTTTCAAGGAGCTATGAACCTGTACTCCAAGGTCTCTTTGTTCAGCAACACTCCCTTGGACCTTACCATTAAGTGTATAAGTCCTGCTAAGATTTGCTTTCCCAAAATGCAGCACCCCGCATTTATCTGAATTAAACCCCATCTGCCACTTCTCAGCCCATTGGCATATCTGGTCAAGATCCTGTAGTAACCTGAGGTAACCCTCTTTGCTGTTCACTACACCTCCAATTTTGGTGTCATCTGCAAACTTACTAACTGCACATCTTATGCTTCCATCCAAATCATTTATGTAAATGACAAAAAGTAAAGGACCCAGCACCGATCCTTGTGGCACTCCACTGGTCACAGGCCTCCAGTCTGAAAAACAACCCTCCACCACCACTCTCTGTCTTCTACCTTTGTGCCAGTTCTGTATCCAAATGGCTGGTTCTCGCTGTATTCCGTGAGATCTAACCTTGCTAATCAGTCTCCCATGAGGAACCTTGTCGAACACCTTACTGAAGTCCATATAGATCACATTTACCGCTCTGCCCTCATCAATCTTCTTTGTTACTTCTTCAAAAAAACTCAAACAAGTTTGTGAGACATGATTTCCCATGCACAAACCCATGTTGACTATCCCAAATCAGTCCTTGCCTTTCCAAATACATGGAAATACATGGATTCCCTCCAACAACTTGCCCACCACCGAGGTCAGGCTCACCAGTCTATAGTTCCCTGGCTTGTCTTTATCGCCTCTCTTAAATAGTGGCACCACGTTTGCCAACCTCCAGTCTTCCAGTACCTCACATGTGACTATCGATGATACAAATATCTCAGCAAGAGTCGCAGCTATCGCTTCTCTAGCTTCCCACAGAGTTCTAGGGTACTGGGGATTTATCACCCTTTATGCGTTTCAAGACATCCAGCACTTCCTCCTCTGTAATATGGACATTTTGCAAGATGTCACCATCTATTTCCCTACAGTCTGTTTTTCCATATCCTTTTCCACAGTAAATACTGATGCAAAATATTCATTTAGTATCTCCCCCATTTTCTGCGGCTCTACACAAAGGCCGCCTTGCTGATCTTTGAGGGGCCCTATTCTCTCCCTAGTTACCCTTTTGTCCTTAATATATTTGTAAAAACTGTTTGGATTCTCCTTAATTCTATTTGCCAAATCTAGCTTGTCTCCTTTTTGCCCTCCTGATTTCCCTCTTAAGTATACCCCTACCTCCTTTATACTCTTCTAACGATTCACTCGATCTATCCTGTCTGTACCTGACCTGACATATGCTTCCTTCTTTTTCTTAGCCAAACCCTCAATTTCTTTAGTCATCCAGCATTCCATATACCTACCAGCCTTCCATTTCACCCTAACAGGAATATTCTTTCTCTGGATTCTCGTTATCTCATTTCTGAAGGCTTCCCTTTTTCCAGCCGTCCCTTTACCTATTAACTTCTGCCTCAATCAACTTTCGAAAGTTCTTGCCTAATACCGTTAAAATTGGCCTTTCTCCAATTTAGAACTTCAACTTTTAGATCTGGTCTATCCTTTTCCATCATTATTTAAAATCTAATAGATTTAAGGTCACTGGCCCCTAAGTGCTCTCCCACTGACACCTCAGTCACTTGCCCTGCCTTATTTCCCAAGAGTAGGTCAAGTCCTACACCTTCGAGGAGAAAGTGAGGACTGCAGATGCTGGAGATCAGAGCTGAAAATGTGTTGCTGGAAAAGCGCAGCAGGTCAGGCAGCATCCAAGGAGCAGGAGAATCGACGTTTCGGGCATAAGCCCTTCTTGCTACGCTTTTCCAGCAACACATTTTCAGCTCAAGTCTTACACCTTCTCTGGTAGGTACATCCATATACTGAATCAGAAAGTTTTCTTGTACACATTTAACAAATTCATCTCCAGCTAAACCCTTAACACTATGGCAGTCCAGTCAATGTTTGGAAAGTTAAAATCCCCTACCATAATCACATTATTATTCTTACAGATAGCTGAGATCTCCTTGCAAGTTTGCTTCTCAATTTCCCTCTGATTATTCGGGGGTCTATAATTCAATCCCAATAAGGTGATTATCCCTTTCTTATTTCTCATTTTCACCCAAATAACTTCCCTGGATGTATTTCTGAGAATATCCTCCCTTAGCATAGCTGTAATGCTATCCCTTATCAAAAATGCCACTCCCCCTCCTCTCTTGCCTCCCTTTCTACCCTTCCTGTAACATTTGTATCCTGGAACATTAAGCTGCCAGTCCTGCCCATCCCTGAGCCATGTTTCTGTAATTGCTATGATATCCCAGTTCCATGTTCCTAACCATGCCCTGAGTTCATCTGCCTTCCCTGTTAGGCCCCTTGCATTAAAATAAATGCAGTTTAATTTATTAGTCCTACATTGTCCCTGCCTGCCCTGACTGTTTGACTCGCTTCGGTTTTCATCTGTACCAGTCTCAGATCGATCTCTTTCCTCACTATCTCCCTGCCGCCCCCCCCCCCCCCCCCCCCCCCACCCCCCCCACCTTACTAGTTTAAATCCTCCTGAGTAGCTCTAGCAAATTTCCCTGTTAGTGTATTAGTCCCCTTCCAATTTCAGTGCAATCCGTCCTTCTTGTACCAGTCACTTCTACCCCAAAAGAGATTCCAATGATCCAAAAATGTGAATCCTTTTCCCAAAGACCAGCTCCTCAGCCTTGCATTCTTCTGCTCTATCCTCCAATTCCTGCCTTCACTAGCTCGGAGCACCTTCTTTGTTGTAGCAAGCTAATGATCTCAGTATGAAAGTCTATATACCTCAGTATTTTAGACTATGATATTAGCAATGCAAAGGTTGTGGATATTAGGGGTTATGGGTTTATCCTGACAGGGTTCAGTGAAGTGAGATGGAATGAGGCTTATGTGGAACATTCACACAGATGTTGATCAGTTTCTCAACAGACCTGTTTCTATTGTAAATTGTATGTAATTCTTTGAAATTGTGTGTCTGACCCTGTCAGAATTCCAATGTCAAGGAAATTTACATAGAAATGTGAAGAGCTTACACCTCAGAAACAGGTTATATGGATATACCATGTTTAAACAGTTTTATATTTATCTGCCAAATTCTTATGTCCCTTCAATTCATATATCTTGATTCACTTTAGTCTAGCTTCGGACATTGACAGTTTCTACCTGAACCACTTACCAATAAGTAAATCCTACAACTTCCCAACAATCTATGGAATGTTTCCTGTCCCTTTGTTCCTAATCACTCAAACACTGCTTCCACCAACATGTGCCACATACTTTCATAACCATTTAATAAATGTGTTATAACATTCTGTAATATGCAATGATATAACGAAAAAGGATCTAATTTACAAGTTTTTCTCATCATTGTATTTCTGAATCATATTCAAGTGAATCTGTGTTGGACCTTGTCTACAACCTTGATATCCTTCCAAAAGTGTGAAGTTTAAAATTGCACACAATACTCTGAGCCTGTGAGTTATGGAGGGGATTAGGGAGCAATGATGGAATATAGTCTAGTTTCAACATTCCCTTTAATGTCTCCAGTTGTTGCATTGGCCTCTGAGGTTCATGTGCAGATACAGCTGGAAAAACCAGCAGTGATTGGTTTGGACATTGACCATTCTGAAAGGCTGGTTGACAGAGTCAAAGTGCTGTCCATGTAAGGGATGAGGAGCCAAAGGTCAGGTAGCTCACGACCCATCTTGACTCTTCCTGCCCTATTCCTGCAATGACAAGTATTGTAGGTGATGGAGGTTGTCACAGCTGTTACTCTTAATGCAGCTTGGGAGGTGTCCTGACTGAGTGAATAGGCAGTGCATAAGGCTTGCAGTATTGAGGGTGGCAGACAGCAAGTGAGCAGGGACGTTGCAGTTATAAGTTGGATTGGTGGAGCATGAGCCTTGGTGGGAGCAGGGTACCATAGCAGGGATAGAATGTGTGTGAGGTATCGGGGGAGGATGATGACATTTACACTGATGAGTGGAAAACGACATTGAACTTCTATAGTGCTGTGCATTCCTGCAGACAGCTAAGATTCCTGAAAACTGCGTGGGAAGTTCGGACGAGGCTGGCAAACTCCACTATGCGGTCCTTCGCTCCTGGTCCTGGGAAAGAGGACATCTTTCCTGTGCACCACCAATGTTCAGCAGGACTTCCAGGTCCCTGCCCATAAAGCAGGGCATGCAATGCCCTTGTTTGCCATGTCCAAGGCAGGAGCTGTGCAGGGCAGCTCCAGACTGATGTGGCTTGCCTGGGTGCATAATGGACTTTTAAAGATGCCAAAGGTGTTTAGGATGCTGGTTAACACTGGAATATCCCAGCAGTGTGAGTTGTTCCAGGATCGGTCCATGGTAAAATGGGACTAGAATCAGACAAGAGGCATGCTGTAGAGGCAGGGCAGTTAATGAGGTGAGTTTGGTGAGATACAGTGAGAAAACTCGTTAGGTGTCATTGCGAGAATCCCTTCAAAAACCTCGATGCAACTTACAAAACAAAATGTAAGACTCAACCCTGTTGAACAGCATGGGGCAAGGGAATGTCCAAGCCAAATTTAGAACAGCAATCAAAATTAAGAGACTTTCATGATTTCACTGTCTCTGAGATAAGGGTGCTGAGGCCAATTGTAAGCTTCATCACTGCACACCAAATACCTGCTAACTCCAATCAGATTAGGTAGTAAATCTGAAATGTATTTAGGCATTGTTCTTCACTGACTACTGTGTACTAGCTGAGCCAATATCTTTCTTAACTCTCTTCAAAAACCACCTTTCTGACTAAAACATTCTCTTGTGTAACCACGACCTTCAGTAATAATCTCCAATATACCTTTGGCCCTTGCTGCAGTCTTTCCTGAGATAAATCACAATGTTATATGACACTGAAAGAGGACATCCAGTTTATGAACCCATGTCTGAGTTTATTTAATAATCTATGCTGACGTTTAGTATTTTAAGTAAGTAGTCCACTGCTTCAACCCATGTCCAGTTTTGTCAGCCATTTGTATTTTCTAGGCTGGGAGATGGTAATTATTAATCAATTAATCAGTTGGAGACCTGGACTTCAGATATGAGGAACTGAATGAAATCAGTTGGGATTGGAATCTGTCAGAGCCATTTAATTGAACGTTTCTTCCCCTGCACCATCTTGAAAGCTGAAAAGCTTTAGGGTGAGACCCAGTCTCCCAGATGCTTTCTAAAGCAGCAATCTCCAAATATGGTGTAGATAAATCAAATTGGATGTCATCAGGTTTTAATTTTTCATATTTTTCTTCGGCATTGTCTGGAGCGTTATCTTGTTAAAAAGGGCATCCTTGTTTTAAAATTAGGGATTGCTGTTTTAGTGCTGAAAATATGTTGCTGGAAAAGCGCAGCAGGTCAGGCAGCATCCAAGGAGCAGGAGAATCGACATTTCGGGCAAAAGCCCTTCTTCAGGAATGAGGAAAGTGTGTCCAGTAGGCTAAGATAAAAGGTAGGGAGGAGGGACTTGGGGGAGGGGCGTTGGAAATGTGATAGGTGGAAGGAGGTCAAGGTGAGGGTGATAGCCGGAGTGGGGTGGGGGCGGAGAGGTCAGGAAGAAGATTGCAGGTTAGGAAGGTGGTGCTGAGTTCGAGGGGTTTGACGGAGACAAGGTGGGGGAAAGGGGAAATGAGGAAACTGGAGAAATCTGAGTTCATCCCTTGTGGTTGGAGGGTTCCTAGGCGGAAGAGGCGCTCTTCCTCCAACCGTTGTGTTGATATGGTCTGGCGATGGAGGAGTCCAAGGACCTGCATGTCCTTGGTGGAGTGGGAGGGGGAGTTGAAGTGTTGAGCCACGGGGTGGTTGGGTTGGTTGGTCCGGGTGTACCAGAAGTGTTCTCTGAAACATTCCGCAAGTCGGCGGCCTGTCTCCCCAATATAGAGGAGGCCACATCGGGTGCAGCGGATGCAATAGATGATGTGTGTGTGGAGGTGCAGGTGAATTCGTGGTGGATATGGAAGTATCCCTTGGGACCTTGGAGGAAAGTAAGGGGGGAGGTGTGGGTGCAAGTTTTGCATTTCTTGCGGTTGCAGGGGAAGGTGCCGAGAGTGGAGGTTGGATTGGTTGGTGGTGTGGACCTGACGAGGGAGTCACGGAGGAAGTGGTCTTTTCGGAACATTGATAGGGGAGGGAAGGGAAATATATCCCTGGTGGTGGGGTCCGTTGGAGGTGGCGGAAATGACGGCGGATGATACGCTGTACATGGAGATTGGTGGGGTGGTAGGTGAGGACCAGTGGGGTTCTGTCCTGGTGGCAGTTGGAGGGGCGGGGCTCAAGGGCAGAGGAGCGGGAAGTGGAAGAGATGCGGTGGAGAGCATCGTTGATCACGTCTGGGGGGAAATTGTGGTCCTTGAAGAAGGAGGCCATCTGGGTTCTACGGTTTTGGAACTGGTCCTCCTGGGAGCAGATGCGGCGGAGACAAAGGAATTGGGAATATGGGATGGCATTTTTACAGCGGGCAGGGTGGCAGGAGGTGTACTATAAACCGATCGATTCCCACAGCTACCTAGACAACACCTCCTCCCACCCTGCCCCCTGTAAAAACGCCATCCCATATTCCCAATTTCTTCATCTCCGCCGCATCTGCTCCCAGGAGGACCAGTTCCAAAACCGTAGAACCTAGATGGCCTCCTTCTTCAAGGACCACAATTTCCCCCCAGATGTGGTCGACAATGCCCTCCACCGCATCTCTTCCACTTCCCGCTCCTCCGCCCTTGAGCCCCGCCCCTCCAACCACCACCAGGACAGAACCCCACTGGTCCTCACCTACCACCCCACTAACCTCCATGTACAGCGTATCATCCGCCATCATTTCCGCCACCTCCAAACGGACCCCACCACCAGGGATATATTTCCCTTCCCTCCCCTATCAGCGTTCCGAAAAGACCACTCCCTCCGTGACTCCCTCGTCAGGTCCACACCCCCCACCAACCCAACCTCCACTCCCGGCACCTTCCCCTGCAACCGCAAGAAATGCAAAACTTGCGCCCACACCTCCCCCCTTACTTCCCTCCAAGGCTCCAAGGGATCCTTCCATATCCACCACAAATTCACCTGCACCTCCACACACATCATCTATTGCATCCGCTGCACCCGATGTGGCCTCCTCTCTATTGGGGAGACAGGCCGCCGACTTGCGGAATGTTTCAGAGAACACCTCTGGGACACCCGGACCAACCAACCCAACCACCCCGTAGCTCAACACTTCAACACCCCCTCCCACTCCACCAAGGACATGCAGGTCCTTGGACTCCTCCATCGCCAGGCCATTGCAACACGAAGGTTGGAGGAAGAGCGCCTCATCTTCCGCCTAGGAACCCTCCAACCACAAGGGATGAACTCAGATTTCTCCAGTTTCCTCATTTCCCCTCCCCCCACCTTGTCTCAGTCAAATCCCTCGAACTCAGCACCACCTTCCTAACCTGCAATCTTCTTCCTGACCTCTCCGCCCCCACCCAACTCCGGCCTATCACCCTCACCTTGACGTTCTTCCACCTATCGCATTTCCAATGCCCCTCCCCCAAGTCCCTCCTCCCTACCTTTTATCTTAGCCTGCTGGACACACTTTCCTCATTCCTGAAGAAGGGCTTATGCCCGAAATGTCGATTCTCCTGCTCCTTGGATGCTGCCTGACCTGCTGCGCTTTTCCAGCAACACATTTTCAGCTCTGATTTCCAGCATCTGCAGTCCTCACTTTCTCCATTGCTGTTTTAGTACCAAGATGAGGGGAGGATTTTAACCCTCTGAAGATTGTGCTATAGGGCAATCTGCTATCTGCTTCAGAAGGCAGTGGAGTTGGGGGTCATTATGTATTTTTAATGCAGCAAAAATAGATTCTTGTTAGGCAAGGAATTCCCAGGTTCTTGGTGTGGATGCGAAGGTACAACTTGAGTCACAAACAGATCAGCCATGATCTTATTGAGTATCACAGCAAACTTAAAGGGCTGAATGGCCTACATTTTGCAAGGTCATATGTTAAAACAACCATGTTTTGCATTTTAAACTTGAGCATTCCTGTCACTAGAAAACCGAAAATTGAATCACAGATTCAAAATGAAATGTAGAAATAAGTGTGATGGTTGGCCTTTAATCTAAGAAATTATATGATGTTGCCTTGTTTAGGATTTTAGTTGAGAGTACTACCGTGATGTGTGACAGACATTTATAGATAAACCGCAGACCTGAGTTATACTCTGCATCTTTAAAGTTTGTTTACTTGTTTGTATTTGAGATTCATTTTTGCCAAGCACTAACTTGTATATCCTCAGGTGCTTCCCATATTCCTTAATATAACTCTCTTCTGTAACATGCCCTAGCTCACTATAACACTCCCTTTAATGCACTCCTTAACCTTTGCACTTTAAACACACTTCTTTGCTCAAACAGATCCTTTGGAATACCTCTCCAAGATTCCCACCTGATTATTATACTTTTTTGTAGGGCTTCCTAATATAAAGTGGTCTTTTGTTTGTAGCTTTGTGGCACAGAATTACAGACGTGAATCATAGAACAACTGGAAAGAAAAGAAGGGAAAATGAAGCCTTTCTATTGTGCTTCTCATAGCCGATGAGATACTTTTAAAATGTAGTCAATGTGGCAGCCAGTTTGCACACAGCAAGGACATGCAACTAATAATGACCAGATTATCCATTCCTGGAAACATTTGGCAATATAGCACCCTGAATATCAGGGAGGGTTTTCTTGTTCAGAAGAACAGTTTGTGAATTTTTTAATATCTATCAGACAGCAGACAGAGCCTCGGTATAACACTGCATTTGAACAACAGCATCACAAACAGCGTCACATGCCGTCAGTACTGCACTGGAATATCAACCGAGATTTTGTAGTAAGTCTCTGAAGTTGGACTTGACTGAGAATCACAGCTGATACCTGGAGGAGAAGCATGAGCCAAAAGTGAAGAATCCAGGATAAATATCCCTGCATGTCAAAACACAGTCCAAAGATGTGCAGGTTAGGTGAATTGGCCATGCTAAATTGTCTGTAGTGTTAGGTAAGGGGTAAATGTAGGGGTATGGGTGGGTTGCGCTTCGGCGGGACTTGTTGGACCGAAGGGCCTGTTTCCACACTGTAATGTAATCTAAAAAACAACGACAGTGTAGTTCACAAGTAACAAAGCTACTAAAAAGCTTATTTTTCATTTATTCGATGCAGGATGCTTTTGAATAATAAAAAAAGGATTTCCTGATAATTTGTTGCTTAATGATGTTCTCGCATGTGGCGCTAAGTTATGCAGACCATGAGGGACAGTTTTGATTTATGGTCTATGGCAAGTGAGCTGATCTGCACAGGCTGACAGCAGGACCCTACAATCGCTTTTATTGCCTGTGAACTATGGCGGGGTATGGGGGTGGGGGATGTAGCCACGATTGTACATTCCCTCTAATGCCTTCAGTAATTGTGCAGATTTCCGAGGTCTATGTGCAGCAGCAGGTGGAGAAACTGAAAGTGAATGCACCAGCATGGCGACGCCTGCATGTGTAGACCCTTGTAACGGTGGCCATGAGGCTTAGAGGGAACGTTAGCCAGGGTCATTCACCTGATTATTTGTCTGATTTCCAGCCCACTGCAGGAAAGTGCGCAAATGAGTATGAGACAAGGAGAGCCTTGCTCCCAGTTGTAATACTGGTCACAGTTGGGTGACCTACTGTCATGGTTGGCACAGTGAATGGCAAAACATCCATACAATTGTTTTTTTGACCCATGACCTTCTCCATCTACATCTACAAGGACAAAGGCAGAGTATGTTTGGGCACACCACGATTTGCAAGGTCACTTCCAAACCTTTTACCATTCTGACTTGGAAGTATATTCTTGTTACTTCAGCGTCACTGGATCAAAATCCTGGAAATATCCCGTCTAACACCATTGTGGATAAGCTAGGCCACACTGTCTACAGCAGTTTAAGAGGGTGACTTGCCAGCACTTTCTCAAGGGCAGCTACTATTGGCCAATAAATGCTGGTCTGGCCAGTGACAACCAAATCCTATGAATGACTAAACGATCTATGCAAGAGGCAATGTCTGCTTCAATGGAAGGTAGAGAAATGGATTTAACACCATTTAAAAAAAAATGGAGTGGGGAGTTCCTGCTGTGGGCTTTAATGGGAAAATTACACCAAAGTTCTGGCAAATATTATTTGCAAAGTCAGAAATGTAATATCTGCCATGAAGCACAATTGGTCAGTATAATTAACTGCAATTGTGCCTCTTATACCATTTTCATTAAAGAATATTCCTAGATACATAATGGTAGCCTGGGTCTCTTTTATCAATGCAACTGAAAATTTTAATGAAGGTATCAAGTCTGCTTTCTGGAAGTGACTTGATGTCAAATTATTGAAAGGACTTTATTGGTTTAATAGTTTGATTGATTTATATTGATCTGTTTTGTTTTGCTCAATCATGTGATGTGGGCATCACTGGCTGGCCAGTATTTATGGCCCATCCCTAGGTGCCCTTGAAAAGTGGTGGTGGGCTGTCATCTTGAACTGCTGTGGTCCATAGAATTCCTACAGTGTGGAAGCAGGCTATTCAGGCTATTCTTCAAAGAGGATCCCACCCAGACCCTGTCGCCCTGCACATCGCTGGACACTGCAGGGAAATTTAGTATGGCCAAGCCATCTTTTGCCTGCATATCTTTGAACTGTGGGAAGCAACCTGGAGGAAACCCATACAGATTTAGAGAGAATGTGCTCACTCCATAGACAGTCGCTGGTCCCTTGCACTGTGAGGCTGCAGTGCTAACCACTGAGCCACCAATGTGCTGTAGGTTGACCCCACCATGCCACCAGTGGAAATTCCAGGATTTTGACTGGTTGTGCTTTTCCAGCATCACACTCTTCGACCCTACACTGAAGGAATGGCAATATATTTCCAAATCAGGATGGTAAGTGGTTTGGAGGGGAACTTGAAGTTCCCATATATTTAATGCTCTTGTCCATCTTAATGAAGTGGTCATGAGTTCGAAAGGTTTCTCTGTGAGTTTTTAAAATATCTTTTAAACATGCCTCCTACCAGCTGTACACTTAAGAAAATGAGTGTACTTTGAAGAGTATCCTCAAATGACTACATTTAAAGAAACTGGCATTTGGATCTGGGGATATGCTTACTTCCTCATGGGCAAATACCTGATTTGGGTAAATTGGTTGAATATAAAAGGTTGTGGATGCAATAAGTGTAAGTGATTTTGTCTGAAACTTAGGTATGTTTTAAGGAGGCCACATGGAGTGCAGGTTCATAGCTCCTTGAAAGTGGAGTCACAGGTAGATAGGATAATGAAAAAGACATAGGATAATGGTATGCTTTCCTTTACTGGTCAGAGTATTGAGTACAGGAATTGGGAGGTCATGTTGCGGCTGTACAGGACATTGGTTAGGCCACTGTTGGAATATTGCGTGCAATTCTGGTGTCCTTCCTATCAGAAAGATGTTGTGAAACTTGAAAGGGTTCAGAAAAGATTTACAAGGATGATGTCAGGGTTGGAGGATTTGAGCTATAGGGAGAGGCTGAACAGGCTGGGGCTGTTTTCCCTGGAGTGTTGGAGGCTGAGGGGTGACCTTATAGAGGTTTATAAAATCATGAGGGGCATGGATAGGGTAAATAGACAAACTCTTTTCCCTGGGTTGGGGGAGTCCAGAACTAGAGGGCATATGTGTAGGGTGAAAGGGGAAAGATATAAAAGGGATCTAAGGGGCAACATTTTCATGCAGAGGGTGGTACGTGTATAGAATGAGCTGCCAGGGGAAGTGGTGGAGGCTAGTACAATTGCAACATTTAAAAGGCATTTGGATGGGTATATGAATAGGAAGGGTTTGAGGGGATATGGGTCGGATGCTGGCAGGTGGAACTAGATTGGGTTGGGATATCTGGTCGGCATGGATGGGTTGGACTGAAGGGTCTGTTCCCATGCTGTATCTCTCTATGACTCTATTACTCTATGTGGCTAAACAGATAATGGCTCATTTTCTAAGATCTCTAATTTCAGGTCCCTAGGTCCCAAGTCCCTAGGACTTGTTGGACATGAAAGGAGTGCTTATGACACAGTTCAGATAGGTTTGTGATCAGCCTTACTAATCATTCTAGTACACTGTTGTGTAAAGAGGATGGAGGGGTGAAAATTGTGTAAAGATAGCAAAAATCCTAATGCTCTAAGTTTCCTGATCGTTTACACTATGCATGAAACTATAGGCCAGTTATCTTGACCTCGATTGTTGGTAATAAATTAGGATGAGATTGACAGTACTTGGAAGTATATGGGAAAAAAGGGCTGTATAAGGTTCTGGTCAGTCTGCACTTCGGAAATTGTGAGCAGTTTTGGCCCTGTATCTAAAGATATATGTGTGGCATTGAAGGAGGTCCATGGGAGGTTTAGAGGAATGATCCTAGAGGTAAAGGACTTGTTATATGATGAGTGGATGAGAACTCTGATCTGTACTCAGTGGAGTTTAGAAGGATGAGGAGTATCTCATTGAAACTTACAGAACTCAGAGATTCCTGGATAGAGTGGATGTGGACAAAATGTTTCCACTAGCAGGAGAGACTAGGACTCAGGCGCGCAGCCCTTTAGAACTGTGACGCGGAGGAATTTCTTCAGCCAGAGGGAGGTGAAATGGTGGAACTCATTGTCATAGAAGGCTGTGGAGGCCAAGTCATTGAGTGTCTTTAAAATAGAGATAGATAGGTTCTTGATTGGTTAGGGAAACAAGGGCTATGAGAAGAAGGCAGGAGAATCGGATAGAGAAACATATCAACTTGATCAAACAGTGCAGCAGACTTGACAGGCTTAATTCTGCTGCTATGTTTTATGGTCTTATGTTGGCTGACTCTGCATAGATGGTTGGCAAAATTAACAGAAATCTCCTCAGAAATTTGGATGGACTCATTATATTTTCATTTAGACCCATGCACAGCACATTCACAACTCTTTACCTCCCTCTCTTGAAGGTGGAAAAGATTTCTAATGTGTTGCTTTACTTTATTTAAATCAGAGAACATTTCGTGATGGGATCTGAGAACCCAGAATGGTACCATGAATAATGGAGGCTTAATGATGGCGCTGTGGAAACCTAACAGTTATTTCCAGTGTTATCTCCTTGTATGAAAATGTTAGAATAAAGTCTGTGTAATGAATCATGAAAAATTTGCGGGTGATGATTAACACTGACTGTCCCTTTACCTATCTGTGACCCTTTACTGTTCTTGTCTTGTTTCTGTTCTGCTTCTATTACATACCACATGAGAAATGATGTTAATTGGGAGCCTGAGAAATCCAGATCCATGGGCTATAATTAGATATATTCCAGACATATAATTACATTGTAATTAATACTAAGAAACACTCAGAGACTAATGTTGCAGCTGTGTAACGAGGGCGGGATAAGCAATACTTAATTATATTAAATCATAGTTGATTTTGATGAAACATAATTGTCTCAGAGCTTTATTACTGGACCACATGCACACCTTAATAAAGATGTTATGTAATTCATAAACTGATGTTAGACAGCCTGAGACCTCAAACAGTAACAGTAATAAACCCGCAGGCATGACTTGTCTTGTACCTTAATTTGAATGTTCATAATTAGCTAGTATTTTGAGCAGTTGGTGCGTAACCTGCATTCAGCACCAGAGTACTATGTACTCAGTAATGCTATTTGTTTTGAGCTGTGAATAAGAAAGGGAAGGTGTGACATGTTGACACACAGTAACTGTCCCAGGTCATACTTTCCTGTAAGTATAAGGTGAAGTGTGCCTCTGTGTTCCACAGAAATGATCAGCATATGGAATTTGAAGACGTGATGTCTAGTTAAATTAAGATATTTACTTGCAGACAGTGGAAGAATAATTCCTTGCTCCAATGACAAAATGTTTGATTTTATATCCCAAAAATATAAAATGCTAGTCATGATATATTTTGGTCCTCTTACTCAGGAAGGTTGCACTTGCTTTAGAAGGGATGTAAATTACAATTCACTATTCGGAGTCCTAGAATGAAAGGTCCTAGAATGAATGTGAGGGCAGATTGGCAGTTTAGATCTAGGGGCCTCAGTCTCTGGAAATGGAACCATTTAGGACTGAAACGAGGAGAAATTTCTTCACTTGGAATTTCTTACCACTTGAAACTGTGCACGCTCAGTCGTTTAATTGATTGAGGACAGAGATTGATAGATTTCTAGTTTCAAAAGGATTTAAGAGAAATGGAAATAGTGCCAAAAGTTGAAGTCGAGATGGAAGGTTATCCATATTCTGTTCATTGGCAGAACAGGCTTGAGGGGCTGAATGGCTTTCTTTTGCTTCGATAATGTTCTTATTAAGTATTCAGGATAGGAAATTAAGCATAACAAGAACATTGATCTCTTTTGGTGTTGCTCATAGTGAGTCAGGTAATATAAAGCATGATTTTTGCAGTATAATATCTGAACATGGAAAGTCCAGTGTGACCAGAACTACCTATAATGCTTATAGGAAATGTAGGCTTACATGCAAGGCTTTTAATGCATTATAATGTGCTCCATAAGCAACAACATTCATGTGATTAAAATGTTAGGAAGCTTTGATGCTAACTTGGAACATTGTTTCACTTGATTGAAATTCAAAGATTGGCCTTTAATATTCTAACTCAAAATCTGTAGCGGGGCTATTTGGTTTCAGCACTACAGTGAATGACAGGTTTTGACTTCTAATTGGTTATTTATTGTTAAACCGCACCTCTTAATATTCTTTACCTTGTGTCCAAATTCATTGTGGCTTTCTATCTTTGTAATCTAATGTGCTCTTATAAACCTCCAACAACACTGCAAGTCTTCAACTTTCAATTCTTGAACATTCCCCATTTCCTTTGCCCCTACCATTAGTGGATGGTTTTGCAGTCACCTAGCTCCTAAACATTGGAATTTCCTCCTTAAAGTTCTCCATGTGTCCACCTCTCTCTCTTCCTTTAAGACAGAATTAAAATCTCACTCTTTGACTAAACATCCAGTCATATACCGGACTAGTGGTGCTGGAAGAGCACAGCAGTTCAGGCAGCTTCCTGATGAAGGGCTTTTGCCCGAAACGTTGATTTCGCTGCTCGTTGGGTGCTGCCTGAACTGCTGTGCTCTTCCAGCACCACTAGTCCGGTATTTGATTTTCAGCATCTGCAGTCATTGTTTTTACCGTTTTTATCCAGTCATATAGAATGGTCTTTTCATCCTGGTGTCAGTTCCTGTCTGAATAAACTCCTGTGCCTTGTATTCCCCACATAAAAGGCATTATATAAATACAAGTCACAGTTATGTCATTATAAGGTCTAGAACATAGCAAGATAATTAGAGTTATGACAAACACTTACTGTCAAACTCATCATTTTCCTCTCCACCTCTCCTAAAGTTGATGCTCGTTAATTGATTTCTGGATCCCAATTGCCCTCTAGTACCTTGCCTAAGTGTTCATTATTGATGTGAGACTCTTGACAGAGTGTGTGTTGGTAGAACGTTGTATCATGTCGAACACCACAACCAAGCCATTCCCTTTTCTTTAATCACATGTGGGCACCTACAGCAGGCATTATTGGGTTGCTATCAGGTGCAAAAGCTTTAACCAATGTCTCCCTACACAAAAATCTTAATGACAACTAACATTGCCACAAAATCAGTGAGAACAATTTGAATTCATATGGGGACTTTAATAGAACAACATTTCCCAAGGTTCCTGACTGCAGCATTGTAAAACAACATGTGACACAGTAGTATTAAACCATATTATAGTAGATGTACAAAATCTTGATCAAAATGTTAAGTTTTAAGCAGTGTCTTAAAGAAGGAAGGTCTGGTAGAGAAGCAGAAAAGTGTAGAGAAGATATTTTTGTGCTCAGGACTGAGACAAGTTAAGATGCAGCCACCAATAGTGAAGCAATTCAAATCAGGGATGCTCGAGAGACCAGAATTATAGGAGTACAGATAACCTGGAGAGTTTTGGGTTTGGAAGAAGTTACAGAGATTGACAAGGGTTAGGCTATGGAGCACCTTAATAAGAGGATGAGAATTTTAAAATCACAATGCTGCTTGACTGGGAGCCAATGTAGGTCAACAAACACGGGTGAAAGGTGAATGGGACTTAGCATGAATTAAGACACAGCTTGTAGCAGAGTTTTGAATGACCTCAAATTTACAGAAAATAGAATGGCTAGATGGCTGGTTTGCAATGCAGAGTAACATTAACAGCGAGGAGTTAAATTCCCGCACTGGCTGAGGTTACCTCGAAGGACTCTCCAACTCAACCTGTCTCCTTGCATGAGGCATGGTGCCCCTCAGGTTAAACTGCCATCGGTTGCCTCTCTTTGTTACCTTTAGCATGTGGGAAGCCAGCTAGAAGTGCATTGGAAAATTTAAGTCTAGAAGTTAAAAAGGCTTGAGTGAGGGCATTCGCGGCAGATGGGCCAAGGCAGGGAATGAAGTTAAGTGAAGTTACTGGAGTGGAAATTGGCAGTTGTAGTAGTGGTGCCAATATGAGATTGAAAGCTCAAGTTGGGTCAAAATATGGCACCATGATTCTGTACAGACTGGTTCAATCTCTGCTACTACTGCTACTTGTAGCTACTCCTGCCTGGACAGGTGCCTTCATTGTATGTCTCAATTGACTGTCTTGCATCATCCTCATACATCCACTGTAACATTATGTGCAACCACTCTGTGACATCCATCCTCCAACTGGGTCCATAAGACGTAGGAGCAGGTATAGGCCATCACGCATGCTTCGCCATTCAATGAGGTCATGGCTGATTTGATAATTCTCAATTCCACTTTCCTGCCTTTTCCCTAAAACCCTTGATTCCATTTCTGTTTAAAAATCTCTCAGTCTTGATTAGACTTAATGACCCAGCCTCACCAGTCCTTTGTCGTGAAGATTCCATAAGGTGACCACTGTTGGAGAAAAGGCATTCCTCCTCAAGTTGGTCTAAAATATGAGGCCTTATTTTGAGGCTATGTCCTTTCCCACAAGAGGAAACATGTGTTTTTCTGCTGTCCACTACCATTTGGAAGTGATTTACAGTCGTGACAAAATGACTAAAACGTCATCATTTTCTATTCTAGATGTCACTTTGATGAGTTTTTAAAACATTATGCCAAACTGGGACCATAAACAATAGCAACAGTATCTAACTAGTATCTTCCCAGTATCCCCTAATAGTCAGAGGGAAATTGAGAAAATAATTTGTATCTGTAAGAATAATAGCGTGGTTATGGTAGGGGATTTTAACTTTCCAAACATAGACTAGGACTGCCATAGTGTTAAGGGTTTAGATGGAGAGAAAATTGTTAAGTGTGTACAAGAAAAGTTTCTGGTTCAGTATGTGGATGTACCTACTAGACAAGGTGCAAAACTTGACCTACTCTTGGGAATAAGGCAGGGCAGGTGACTGAGGTGTCAGTGGGGCAGCACTTTGGGGCCAGCGACCATAATTCCATTAGATTTAAAATAATGATGGAAAAGGATAGACCAGATCTAAAAGTTGAAGTTCTAAATTGGAGAAAGGCCAATTTTGATGGTATTAGGCAAGAATAGGGCAGCATAGTGGCTCAGTGGTGAGCACTGCTGGCTCACAGCACCAGGGTCCCAGGGCGACTGTCTGTGTGGAGTTTGCACATTCTCCCCCTGTCTGCATGGGTTTGCTCCGTTTCCTTCCACAGTCACAAAGATGTGCATGCTAAATTGCCCATAGTGTTAGGTGCATTAGTAAGAGGGAAATGGATCTGGGTGGGTTACTCTTTGGAGGGTTAGTGTGGACTGGTTGGGCTGAAGGGCCTGTTTCCACACTGTCGGGAATCTAATCTAATCTAATCTAATCAAAGACTTTCAAAAGCTGATTGGGGGCAGATGTTCGCAGGTAAAGGGACAGCTGGAAAATGGGAAGCCCTCAGAAATGAGATAACAAGAATCCAGAGAAAGTACTTTCCTGTAAGGCTGAAAGGACAGGCGGGTAGATATAAGGAGTGTTGGATGACTAGAGAAATTGAGGGCTCGGTTAAGAAAAAGAAGGAAGCATATGTCAGGTATAGACAGGATAGATCGAGTGAATCCTTAGAAGAGTATAAAGGAAGTAGGAGTATACTAAAGAGGGAAATCAGGAGGGCAAAAAGGGGACATGAGATAGCTTTGGCAAATAGAATTAAGGAGAATCCAAAGGGTTTTTACAAATACATTGAGGACAAAAGGGTAACTAGGGAGAGAATAGGACCCCTCAAAGATCAGCAAGGTGGCATTTGTGTGGAGACGCAGAAAATGGGGTACTTTGCATCAGTATTTACTGTGGAAAAGGATATGGAAGGTATAAACTGTAGAGAAACAGATGGTGACACCTTGCAAAATGTCCATATTACAGAGGAGGAAGTGCTGGAAATGCATAAAGGTGGATAAATCCCCAGGACCTGATCAGGTGTACCCTAGAACTCTGTGGGAAGCTAGAGAAGTGATTGCTGGGCCTCTTGCTGAGATATTTGTATCATCGATAGTCACAGGTGAGGTGCCAGAAGACTGGAGGTTGGCAAATGTGGTGCCACTGTTTAAGAAGGGTGGTAAGGACAAGCCAGGGAACTATAGAGCCTGACGTTGGTGGTGGACAAGTTGCTGGAGGGAATCCTGAGGGACAGGATGTACATGTATTTGGAAAGGCGAGGACTGATTAGGGATAGCCAACATGGCTTTGTGCGTGGGAAATCATGTCTCACAAACTTGATTGAGTTTTTTGAAGAAGTAACAAAGAAGATTGATGAGGGCAGAGCAGTAGATGTGATCTATTTGGACTTCAGTAAGGCATTCGACAAGGTTCCCCATGACAGACTGGTTAGCAAGGTTAGATCTCATGGAATACAGGGAGAACTAGCCATTTGGATACAGAATTGGCTCAAAGGTAGAAGACAGAGGGTGGTAGTGGAGGGTTGTTTTTCAGACTGGAGGCCTGTGACCAGTGGATTGCCACAAGGATCGGTGCTGGGTCCACTACTTTTTGTCATTTACACAAATGATTTGGATGCGAGCATAAGAGGTACAGTTAGTAAGTTTGCAGATGACACCAAAGTTTGAGGTGCAGTGGACAGCGAAGAAGGTAACCTCAGATTTCAACAGCATCTTGAACAGATGGGCCAATGGGCAGAGAAGTGGCAGATGGAGTTTAATTCAGATAAATGCGAGGTGCTGCATTTTGGGAAAGCAAATCTTAGCAGGCTGTATACACTTATTGGTAATGTCCTAGAGAGTGTTGCTGAACAAAGAGACCTTGGAGTGCAGGTTCATAGCTCCTTGAAAGTGAAGTCGCAGGTCGATGGGATAGTGAAGAAAGCGTTTGGTATGCTTTCTTTTATTGGTTAGAGTATTGAGTACAGGAATTGGGAGGTCATGTTGCGGCTGTACAGAACATTGGTTAGGCCATTGTTGGAATATTGCATGTAATTCTGGTCTCCTTCCTGTCGGAAAGATGTTGTGAAACTTGAAAGGGTTCAGAAAAGATTTACAAGGATGTTGCCAGAGTTGGAGAGTTTGAGTTATCGGGAGAGGCTGAACAGGCTGGGGCTGTTTTCTCTGGAGCGTTGGAGGCTGAGGGGTGACGTTATAGAGGTTTACAAAATTATGAGGGACATGGATAGGAAAAATAGACAAAGTCATTTCCCTGGGGTGGGGGAGTCCAGAACTGGAGGGCATAGATTCAGGGTGAGAGGGGAAAGATAAAAAAGGGACCTAAGGGGCAATGTTTTCACACAGAGGGTGGTATGTGTATGGAATGAGCTGCCAGAGGAAGTGGTGGAGGCTGGTACAATTGTAACATTTAAAAGGCATTTGGATGGGTATATGAAATGGAAGGGTTTGGAGGGATATGGGCCGGGTGCTGGCAGGTGGGACTAGATTGGGTTGGGATAACTGGTCAGAGTGGATAGGTTGGACTGAAGGGTCTGTTTCCATACTGTACATCTCTATGACTCTATCTAACTGGGGGAAATTTCAATTCATCCATGTTGGAGAAGCATCCTGATAGTTGAACAGCAGTGGAGGATGGTGATCAGGTAGCGTTGGGCGTGGGCTGTATCGATGTGTCAACTGACACTGTCCCTTCAATTGGTGCCTCCAAAGAGAAGCATGCAGTTGATTAAGCGGAGTGGATCAATGGCTGCGTATTTACTAATTGATGTGCAATAAAATGGGATAAGAGAGTTCTGGCAACATTAACTATACACCATAAATATATCATTAGAGGTAGAATGACTGAATATTTGGGGCAGTATCAGCTGATTAAAGAGTGTTAGTATGGATTTGTGAAGGGTAGTTAATACCTATGTGAACTCTTGAATATCTTTGAGGGAATCAGTTTCAAGGTAGATAGGAGAGCAACTAAGAGAGTTGTCTTATGTGGACCCCAAGAAGACCCCAGATAAGGTTCTGAGCAAGAGATCATCAGGAAAATTAGGTGTGCCAGGTTTGGAGATAATACTGGGATATGTAATTGCCTGGGAGGTAAGGAACAGTGTAGAAATAAAGGGAATGTTTTCTGATTGGCATGATGTGGCAATGAATGTTGCCCTGGGATCTGCACTGAGACCTCAGCTTATTGCTGTATATATTAATGGCTTGTGTGAAAGAGTAGAAGGCTGCATATTGAGGTTTGCAGGTGACACACCTAGAGACATAGAGTAGATGTTTCCAACAGTCAGAGAGAATGGGACCCGAGGGCACAGTCTCAGAGTGAAGGGACAACCTGAGATGGGGAAAAATTTCTTTAGCCAGCAGGTGGTTAATCTGTGTAACCTATTACCACAGAGGGCAGTGAACCCCAATCATTGAACATACTTAAGACTGAGATAGATAGGTGCTTGACTGGTAACAGAGTCAAGGTTTACGGGAACAAGGCAGGAGAATAGGATTGAGAAACATATCAGCCCCATAATTGAATGATAGAGCATTGGCCTAATTTTGTTCCTTTATGGTCTTATGAACACTAAGTTAGGAGATCCAACCAATAGATGGAAGCAGG
Organism: Chiloscyllium punctatum; assembly: GCF_047496795.1. NCBI lineage: Eukaryota > Metazoa > Chordata > Chondrichthyes > Orectolobiformes > Hemiscylliidae > Chiloscyllium > Chiloscyllium punctatum. Next base: position 16,359,755 of record NC_092775.1, read on the forward strand.
AAGTTACAAAGTGACTTAGTGAGATTGAACGAATGAGCAATCTAAAGACAAATGTGGTTTGACATGTGGAAGAATGACATTGTAAAAGATAAATTAGAATATTTTCAACAATCTCAGGACTGTGGAGGAGAATAGGCATATAGATGTCTGTGTACAGAAACTACTAAAAGCTGGAGTACAGTACAACAAGAAATCACAAAAGGCTTATCAAATATTTGACTTTATACTAAATGAGCTGGAATTAAAAAAGTGATTTGGCTTGATTTGATTTGATTGATTTATTGTTATGTGTACCGAAGTACAGTGAAACACAATACAGGAGATCATAGTAAGCAAGGGTTGACAGAGCATAGGGTGAAAAAAAAACCCAGAGACAGTGAGGTCTGCAGATGCTGGAGGATCCCTGATGAAGGACTTCGGCCTGTAACGTCTTTTTTCCTACTCCTCGGATGCTGCCTGACCTGCTATGCTTTTCCAGCAACACACTGGAAAAAAAACTAGACGGAGGCACACAAGTTACATTGCATAGGGTATGTGCAACTAAGATCAACATTAGCAGGATCAACATTATTTGAAGTTAGAGAGTTCATTTATCAATCTAATAATGGCAGGGAAGAAGCTATTCTTGATCTTGCTGGTGTATATGTTCAAACTTTTGTATCTTCTGCCTGACTGAAGAGATTGCAGGAGAGCATTACCGATGTGGGATGGGTCTTTGATGATGTTGACAGCCTTTCTGTGGCAATGTGAAGTGTAAATGGAGTCCATGGATGGAAGGCTGGCTTCCATGATGGTCTGGACTGTACACAGAACCTTCTATGGTTTCAGGTCCTGGGCAGAGCAGTTGTGCACCCCAATAGTATGCTTTCAATGGTGCATCTATAAAAGTTGTTGGAGGATCTTACGGACATGCTAAATTTCCTGAGCTGCCTGAGGAAAAAGATGTTGTTCTGCATTGAGAAGGTGAAATTGAATTGTGTAGAGCTGTGGTCAGAACTTATGTTAAATAATGTGGTCGGTTTCAGACATTGAACGTCAGAAAAGAAATGACTCATGCTCTGAGTCATATCAGACTTGAAACTTTAATTCTGTTTCTCTCTCAACAAATGCTGCCAGATACTCTGAGCTTCTCCCGCAATCTCTGTTTTTCTTTCAGATGCCCAGCATCCACAGCATTTTGCTTCTATTGAGAAAAGATACCTTGGTATTCAGGTTCAGCATCATTAGTTTTTTTTCAGGCCGCAGTCATGTGACATATCAAAACTTGTTTAGACTGATAGAGAGAAAATGCTACCTCTGACGGAAACATCCAGAACCAAACGTACAGAATTTTATACTTAAACCTTTGTTGTTATGCAATGAAAACAGGAAAGATATTTGCTCACAATGTATATTTTGAACTCTATGCTGAAAGAGGCTGTGGATACTGGGTCAAAATGTTATGACTGCAATTGATATATTTTTGTTGGATTAGCATCTTGAAAAGTAAGAAACAAAGATGGATAAATGGAGTTGACATACAAATCAGTATAATGAAAAGACAACAAGCTCACGAGTTAATGATCGATACCTGGTCCTATGTTCCTAAAATGGATGGTAATGAATTATCAGACCATTGTACAGACTACCTGGTAACACTCATTACAGTGAGAAAAGAAATGTTATTGGTTGTAAAAATGGTCTACTGATTGTCTATTGCTTATTTTATTTTTACTGAAGACCAACTGATGTCCAAATTCTAACATTAACAAGAAAGTTGATAAAGCTATTGGAAGGGCCCAGAAGAGATTTAACAAAATTAATGCCAAGGATGAGATATTAGCATTGGGAAAATTAGCATTTATTTTATTTAAATAGTCAATTTGTCAAAGCTTTACATTTTGCAATGATGAGGTCAGTTTGCAAAAAAAACCAAAGTACAGCAAAGGATGAATGTTTTTTTCCCTTTACTTTGTGTTTCATGCAAATTGTCTTGATGAGTGCAAGTGGAAAAGATTCAACAAGGTCGGTCTTTATTCAGTAATACTTAAATTTTGTTATTGATTCTAACGTGGGTCCACTCCTACAATATTAACTTTATTGTTCTCTCCACAGATGATGACTGACCTGCTGAGCCTTTTCAGCATTTGCTACTTTTATTTCAGATTTCTGACATTTGCTGTTTGTTGCTTTTTGCTCATATCTGAGATGAAAAATTGAAACAATCTGGAGGAACTAATAAAACAATCACAAGGAGCTTAAGGGCAGAACTGAGAGTAATGGTCAAAAATAAAGAGTTAGATAATAGACCAGGAAAATCTTATTCTGAAATTGGATAGCATAAATGCAAGGTTAGTGGCCAAAGTTTTCAGGAGAAAAGAGGGTATTTCATATAGAGGGCTTTTGAGATATGACTGACCCTACCTGAAACAACGGTAGAAGCAAACTGAACCAAAATTCTTTTGAATAAAATGGACGTATATTTGAAAGAAGAAAAAATGACAGTGTGTAGGGAAAGGATAAAACAATTGAATTAAAGGCAGAGTTTCAGTGGAGAGTCAATTTAGGCTCAAACAATGGACTAAATGGCTCTTTGCTGTGTTGAAAAACAGCTGTCATTTTAATAAAAGAAGCACTTATAACAGACAACTTTATTTTTGGACTTGACGCCGTTTTTTACACATGAATGTTGCTGTGAAGCCTGAATTATGAGATTAATATTAGAATTGTCGCAATTGCTGCATGTACTTCACAAATAAACAACAAGTTAAAGTTTAACAAGCTGTCTCTGAGTTTCCGTCACATGATAGATTGCAGTTGTGAAATATAAATTCTTGCTGACATTGTTTGTGTACTTTAACCCCCTACAACTTACAGGGAAGAGAATTTGAGTGTCACATCACACTGAATCTCATTTTATCTAGACCTCCAGTCATAAAGTGACAACTGTTATTTATTTCTGGATGCTAGTGGGTATATTGGTCTCTGTGCTTTGATAGACTTGAAACAGAAGTCAAACCCCACTAGGACCTCCAATGCTCTCTTCTGCACATCCTAAGTTTGGGCTTACAATGTATGTCCAGATGTTTACCTTCAACCTTATCAATTGAAAGGCTTTGAGCTCCTGGCAGTGTCTGCAGTCACACAACGTTAAAGTAAACTCTGTCTAAGTGGAAGTCTGACAGATCAAAACATGTCTTGATGCAGCAGTGGACTCACTGCAGTGTAAAGCCCATAAATTGTGTGAAACTTCTCGCCATTGAGGGTATTCTCACCAGTTTGCTATAGTCTTGGATTTGATTGCTCCTTGGTACTTCTTTTGCTGGTCCCATTAGTTATAGTAGTTTAGAATTTTGATGTTAGCTATTTAGCTCATATTTCCCAAATATCATTTGAAAAATAACAGCAGTAATGGATTGGGTTTACCAAAATTGACACAGTCATTGGATTTGGAACTCATTTCCTATAGCCTCAATTTCTTTAATACATGACAGAAATTATCACATCTCTATAGTGAAAATTGAAGTGTTAATCTTTGATTGTTTAATTCATAAAGAGCATCATGGATTATTACAAACTGGTACCTTCAGGTTAATGCACTTAATTAATGTGTGTTGAGTGATTTTCTTAATTACATTTTTGAAAGAGTCCATTTCACTCCATCTACAGGAAACAAATGGTCTCAAGACTGTAATCAGTTTTGCAAAGTAAGCAGCCGGCTTCAGGTCAGGCTACTATTCTGAAATTGAAGATAATGCCCAATCACCCTCTGAATCACTACAGTGAGTACTTGGGCAATATCAAGCCACTGTGATTGAACTGAAGCTGCTTTCTGTTTCATCAAACTGCCAGTCAGTAACATGGAAAGAGTCATCTCACTAAAACGTCAAATATAGCGACTCTTTGTGGCAAACAAAGTTTCTCAGTCGAAAGAGTTTCGCTGTGTTGTGAAACATGGGGAGTGGTGAAGCAACAGAGTGCAAGATGGCTTATGTTATTAAAGTTTAATGCACTGCAGTTCAGTTTCATACAGCATCTTTATGGTATAGTTTAATATGGTGCAGTCTACCCCAGTTCATTATGGGGCGGCACGGTGGCTCAGTGGTTAGGACTGTTGCCTCTCACAGTGCCAGGGACCTGGGTTCCATTCCAGACTCAGGCGACCGTCTATGTGGACTTTGCACATTCTCCCTGTGTCTTCATGGGTTTCCTCCGGGAGCTCTGGTTTCCTCCCACAATCCAAAGATGAGCAGGTTAGATGAATTGGCCATGTTAAATTGCCCATAATGTCCAGGGATGTGTAGTTTAGGTGCATTAGTCAGGGGTAAATATAGACTAATAGGGTAGGGGAATGGGTCTGGGTGGGTTACTCTGCGGAGGGTCAGTGTGGACTTGTTCGGTTTAACGGTCTGTTTCCACACTGTGGGAATCTATGATTCAATGAAAATTTGGGTCAGAACCAAGTTTAATGTAGAAAATAAGCAGCAGAAGTAGGCCATTCAACTGTTAAGCCTGTCACTCAGTATGATCATGGCTGATCATCCAACTCAGTCCCCTGTTTCCATTTTTTCCCCAAGCCCTTTGGTCCCTTAAGTCCAAAGAACTATATCTTACTCCTTCCTCATAGCATTCAGTGTCTTGGCTTCAATTTCTTTCCGTGGCAGAGAATGTCACAGGCTCACTATTGTCTGGGTGTGAAAATTCTCCTCAACTCAGTCCTAAATGGCTTACGACATGTCCTCAGACTGAGCACCTGACTCTGGGCTTCCCACTTGTTAGGAACATCCTTTCTCAGTTTACCCTGTTTGTTCCATTGGAATTTTATTGTTTTCTATGATTTTCTCTCTCATTCTCCTAAACTCCAATGAATATAGTCTTAAACAACCTTAGGCTGAATACACTTTGTCCGCAAGTTTAAGTTCTAGTGATTGGGTTTGGGAAGATCTACACTTTGTACAATGGTGAAAAATAACAAAGCTGTGCATTTATATAGCACACCCCATTAAAGATTTCAAGGCACTTCGAGTTATAGAGTCATAGAGATGTACAGCATGGATACAGACTCTTCGGTCCAACCTGTCCATGCCGACCAGATATCCCAACCCAATCTAGTCCCACCTGCCAGCACCCGGCCCATATCCCTCCAAACCCTTCCTATTCATTTACCCAGCCAAATGCCTCTTAAATGTCGCAATTGTACCAGCCTCCACCACTTCCTCTGGCAGCTCATTCCATACACGTACCACCCTCTGCGTGAAAATGTTGCCCCTTAGGTCTCCTTTAGATCTTTCCCCTCTCACCCTAAACTTATGCCCTCTAGCTCTGGACTCCCCACCCTAGGGAAAAGAGTTTGTCTATTTACCCTATCCATGCCCCTCATAATTTTGTAAACGTCTATAAGGTCACCCCTCAGCCTCCGATGCTCCAGGGAAAACAGGCCCAGCCTGTTCATCCTCTCCCTATAGCTCAAATCCTCCAACCTTGGCAACATCCTTGTAAATCTTTTCTGAACCCTTTCAAGTTTCACAACATCTTTCCAATAGGAAGGAGACCAGAATTGCATGCCATATTCCAACAGTGGCCTAATCAATGTCCTATACAGCCGCAACATGATCTCCCAACTCCTGTACTCAATACTCTGACCAATAAAGGAAAGTTTGCCAAACACCTTCTTCACTATCCTATCTACCTGATACTCCACTTTCACGGAGCTATGAACCTGCACTCCAAGGTCTCTTTGTTCAGCAACACTCCCTCGGACCTTACCATTAAGTGCGTACGGCCTGCTAAGATTTGCTTTCCCAAAATGCAGCACCTCCCATTTATCTGAATTAAACTCCACCTGCCACCTCTCTGCCCATTGGCCCATCTGGTCAAGATCCTGTTGTAATCTGAGGTAACCCTCTTCACTGTCTGCGACACCTCAAATTTTGGTGTCAACTGCAAACTTACTAACTGTACCTCTTATGCTCACATCCAAATCATTTATGTAAATGACAAAAAGTAGAAGGCCCAGCACCGATTCTTGTGGGACTGGTGATAGCCAACAGAATTTAACATTGAATTTCATTAGGGTCTACTGGGCTGGAAGAAAAGTCATTGTTCAAAGAGTTCAGTTGTCGGAAGTATCTTAAAGGAGGATGAAGAGGGACTGAGGTTGAAAAGGAATTCCATAGCTTAGAGCCTCAGCAACTGAAGGTATGGTGACCAGTTATGGAGGGATTAAAATTGGAAATTCACAGGAGACCAGAATCAGAGGGGTGCAGATATTTTGGAGATTTGTAGGCTGGAAGAAATTGTGGAGATGGGTTAGGACAAAGCTGGGGAGGGATTTGAAAATAAGAATTGGAATTCTCAAGATGTTGCTTAACTGGCAAAGATGTCAGGGAGGGAGTTCAGAGTTAAGGTATTTGGCAGCTGAAGGCATGGCTATCAGTGGTGGAGGGTTTAGAACATAGAAAAATACAGCGCAGTACAGGCCCTTTGGCCCTCGATGTTGCGCCGATCCAAGCCCACCTAACCTACACTAGCCCACTATCCTCCACATGCCTATCCAATGCCCGCTTAAATGCCCATAAAGAGGGAGAGTCCACCACTGCTACTGGCAGGGCATTCCATGAACTCACGACTCGCTGAGTAAAGAATCTACCCCTAACATCTGTCCTATACCTACCATCCCTTAATTTAAAGCTATGCCCCCTCGTAATAGCTGACTCCATACGTGGAAAAAGGTTCTCATGGTCAACCCTATCTAAACCCCTAATCATCTTGTACACCTCTATCAAGTCACCCCTAAACCTTCTTTTCTCCAATGAAAACAGCCCCAAGTGCCTCAGCCTTTCCTCATACGATCTTCCTACCATACCAGGCAACATCCTGGTAAACCTCTTCTGCACCCGTTCCAGTACCTCCACATCCTTCCTATAGTATGGCGACCAAAACTGCACACAATACTCCAGATGCGGCCGCACCAGAGTCTTATACAACTGCAACATGACCTCAGGACTCCGGAACTCAATTCCTCTACCAATAAAAGCCAGTACGCCATATGCCTTCTTCACCGCACTATTTACCTGGGTGGCAACCTTCAGAGATGCAGCATATTCAAGTAACCAGCATATTTAGATTCAGCATATTCAAGTAACCAGAATTGGAGATAGGCAGATATTTAAGAGCTACATGGTTGGAATAGATAACAGAGGTAGGGAAGATTGAGACCATGGAAGCACTTGGAAATATGGATGAAAAGTTTTAAATTGTGATGTTGTGAAAGATGTAGCCAATATAGATTAGTGAGTAGAAGATTGATGGATTTGGAGCAAAACTTTGGGCATTTAGAAATTTTTGGTGAACGTGGGAGGGCAGGCAGAAGCAAATTGAATAGAGACATCTTGAGGGAGCAAAGACATGAGTCTTTCAACAGCAGATCAGCTGAGGTAGGTTTGGAGACAGGTGACGTTATGGAAGTGGAAAGAGATTAACTCAGTGATGGTACAGATATGGGATAGGAAGCTCAACTTGATGTTAAATATAACATCAACATTGTAAACCATCTGTTTCAGCCTCAGAACTTGTTGCAAGAATGATTAGGCAATGGAATTTATGCAAGGGTCTGAAGACAAGAAATTGGGAGAATTTCTGCTTATCCATTACTGGGCTTTGGACAAATATTTTGACCATTTAGAGGCAATGGAATGGTCAAGAGAGGTAGGAGTGAGGTACAGCTTGACATCATCAGTGTATATGTAGAAGCATTTAAACATTTAAATTGCCTTGAATGGAACGAATAGCCAGGAAAACAGTAAAGTGAACTGCTTATTCATTATCCCCCAATTTATTCCATTACCATTGTCATGACTGGTTCCATTGTCTTTCATCAGGGAAGCTCACAATTGCTGACTAGGCCTATGACACAGCAACATAATCACAGGAATTAGTTCAGACTTGAAGGAGCAAAGAAATACAGATTTCTTCTTGAATGCCCACTGTAAATGAGAGAGTAAAATGTGTATATTGGAAGGACTGTGAATCTTTACATACTTATCTCCCAGCAAAGCTTTCCATGCAGAAGTAATTTCTAGCACATTACATCCAGAAAATTGAAACCTCTGGGCAGATCAGACACAAAGTAACACAAACTGTAATCAAGAAGAAAGAGAACAGGTTCAAATTTTTGCAAATAAAACTCAATTGCATCCCTAATTGTTCATGAACTTAATTCAAGGAGGGAGATTTAAAAGAAACTGCAGACGAAAGAGGTCTGAAGCATTAACACAAAATGTTGGAAAGGCACAACAATGTCCCACATTAACTATAAAGAGAATCCTGAATTAATATGTTGAAGCTAAATCAATAATCTGCTTCTCCTCTCTTTATAGGTGATAACTGACTTTCTGTGCATTTTCAACTTACACAGCTTTTATTTTAAGATAAGAAGATTGTGAATCTGTTCTTTCCAATAATTGTATACTCTGAAATGTATGTTGGAGAAATACACTTGGGAAGCAAGTCATTATCTTCATAATTTAAAGAAAGAAAGAATGATTTTCATTTATATAGTATCTTTTATAATCTCTGAATATCTTAAACCAGTTTACAATTAATGAGGCGCTTTGGAGTAGTAGCTAGTAGCCATTGTTGTAATGGATGATATGGTGCAGCCAATTTGTGTATAACAAGACAACGCAGGACACCATAAACAGCAATGAGTTTGTCACCAAATAATATGTCCTTGTGTGATGGTCCTTGAGGGTTAAGTATTGATCAGGATGCAGGATGAGAATATAGGGCCATAGGATTTTTATATTCATCCAGAAAGGCAGACAAAGCTTCAGTTTAACAACTGATATAAAAGGCACCAACTTTGACACTGCCATACTCTCTCAGTACTGCACTGAAGTGTGAGGCTTACTGAACCAAGTTTGAAAATATTATCAGTTTTTTGATATGTTCTGCTTGCAGATGAGACCGTTGGAATATTTAGCCTTCCAATTTCTTAAATTCAAAACTGAAAATTATTTGGAGGTGGCGTAGGAGAGGTTTATCAGGAAAATGCAAGGGATGAGGGAATTCTGTCGTGTGGAGGAAGGGGGAGATGGGAGTGTACTCCTCGTAATGGAAAAGATTTAAGGAACCCTAATAGGGGATTCAAAGCTACACAAGTGTTTTTTAAAAAGCACAAGAAACCATTTCCTTTAGGAAGTCAATTTGTAACCGGAGCAACATATTAAATAATTGAAAAAGGACTACAAGTGAATTGAAGACAAATTGTTTTGCTCGGAACTTGTTGTTATGTGGAGTACACTACCTGAAAGAATGGTGGAGGCAAGTCCGAGAGAAACTTTCAAAACACAGTGGGACATGACTTGAAGAAAATTAATTTGCAAGATTGTAGGGAGAGGTCTGGGATAGGAGACTAAATCAGGCACCCTCTCAAGAGCTGGCACGAGTGCAAAAGGCCAATGGCCTCTTTCTTTGCTGTGAAAAACGACTCAATAATTTCATTTTAAAAATGTAGTGGAAAAAGAACGAAAACTGTTCTGGTCAGAATCCAAGTGAAAAAGAAACTGAAAATCAAGGTCTTGGCTTGATTGTTATTTTTATTCTCTGCCCTTCTTGTTTCAAACCCCATCAGCAACCTCATCAGGCAATTGAGAGGGTCCTAGCTGAACTTGCTCAGCAATTGCTTAAGGATTCTGTCTTCTGTAGAGTTCCCAATAACCCCACCCAACCATTTTGCACAGCCACAAGGGTTCATTTATAAGTGAGAGGCTGTGCAAGGACAACTATAATTGAGTAGGAACAATAGCTTCTGAGCCTGTGGAAAAGTTATATGCATGGGGACCTCATAACTACTGAGGTCAGGGTGCACTTAATTTATGTATTTTGATGTAAACTGGTTTAATCTGGCATCTGCATTTCTGTAATGCAGACCTGACTGCAGTCATAAGGAGTTAAGAGTGCCACTTAATTTGCCGAAAGTAATTAGCAAGGTAGATTTCTGATTTTTGGCCATAGAAATTGGATTGAGTAGACCCCATTTTTTTCGGTAATATTTTTTAATATCCAAAGTGGTATTCATGAGATGCATGCAAAATTCTGGTACATAAAGCACTCAATGCCATTATGAGTATGTTCTTAATTGTCCATTGGGAGCAGAGCAGGTAGATCAGGACTTCAGCTTTCATATAATGCTGACTTGATACCAGTGGAGCCATATTTGACCTCAACACTAAAGCTAATGCTTTCTTTTAACCTTGCAAAGCTAATCATAGGTTCAGCAGCAGGAACCGTTCCCTGGAAGTGCTATTTAAAGGAACAGTCAAATAACAAGTTCCTTGTTATAATATTTGTCAACTAGTTGTTGCTAAGTTAGTTAATGTTGGGGCCAAGTTGACAGGGCGTGGTGTATCATCTGGTGAAGACCTTCAGTCTCAGTTTGGTCATTGGTCTTTTACACAAGACATTAAAGAAAGGCTCTACCTGTCCTCTTAGGTTGGTGTAAAATTTCTAGGACACTATTTTGAAGAATATTAACAGAGTTGTCTCTGGCATCCTGGCCATTATTTTAATCTCAAGCCATTGTAACATTGTTGTTTGTTGGGAGCTTTCTGTGCACAGATTGGCTTTTTTCCATTTGCTAATGGGATGTAGATATTACTAACTAGTTGAGAATTTATTCTCATTTCCTAATTGTCCTGGAGAAAGTGGCGGCAGTGAGCCTTCTTGACATGCAGCAGTCCCTTTGTGAAGCTGATGGGTGATTTGTAAGGAAGTAGCCTTTGAAGATGCATCACTGACCTTGACCACTTGTGTGAGATTATTAAACTCCTTGTGCCACTGCATCTGGGTCCTCGGAGCGATACTACTAGTATAGAGCATGAAGACTACCAGCTTCCATTACATTTGCAAAGTCTGTCGGAAGAGATTCTTCTACGAGAAAAGTACATCTCTTTGCCTGTCCATCTCCTGTGCCCAGAGCTCAATTGGTACATTACAGGACCTAGGAAAATACCCTCTGTCTTGTTTCAGAGTTCTTCCTGCTTGAATGCTGTTGCAAAGCCACTTCCAGTGCCCGCTACAGTCAAATCGCAGCTTCTGTTTGAGAGCTGCACACTTACTTTAAGTGTTGTGGTTTAATTTTAAGTGGTGCTGGCCTCACATGGTTTTGTGACCAATGCTCAGACATGCAGCAGTTCCACTGTGTGATTAATGCTGGTTGCATCTGCTGCAATCATGGCAAAGGGTAGGTTGCATGAAGCTTACCTGCTGCATGTGTGGGAAGGCGTGGCCACAGATAAATTGTACATTGCAATATCTGCACCTGCTGTTGGGCATTGTGGAATTGTGTGGCCTTGTCTCCACATTGCTGTTACAGTTCCCTATAATATACAGGTGTAAACCTCATTTACAAAATATGTTCTTCCATTTTTGAAGCACTAACTTTGAGATTGTGCATTTAACATAGCCCATTGATTATTACAGGTTATGCTTTGTCATGGTATCTTTTTCCTACTGACTCTCAAAATCTATAACACTCATGAATGAAATGAAACCTGTGCCTTTATTTTCTGCTGTTGTAGCATTCATCCTGTGAAGGTGTAACAATTAAGGCAAAACATAATTATTGTTTACTGGTAAATAAATAGGATACACAGTATTATCTGTTAATGCCTGTGATAATGAAAAATATATTATCAAGTTATCTCCTATCAGGTTGAAGTATCATTTCAAATTAATTGAATGTTAGAATAACACACAAGACAGAATTGGAATCATTCCGCAATAGATAGTAGGCAATTTTTGGAAATTAGTCTACATACGAATTTGTTGAATATAATAGTTTCTTTGGACAAGTGAGTGCAACTCTTTTTCTTGCAACATAATTTCATTCCCTTTTACAGTGCTGTGCAGAGATTTGATCATCTCATGTATCTTGTGCATACTTACCAGAACTGAAAATTAGCAGCGGGAGTCTGATATTTAATCTCTGAAATATCTTTGATGTGAAGCCATTTCATTTTGAAGTGATTGAGTCAACAAAATGTTAACAAGCTTTGTACCTTGCCTAATAATGGGATAATGGATTGTGGCCACTTGCTCGCTTCCCATCATGGTAGTTTGGTCAATTTGATTGTCAACAGTAATACCTTCATCTAATAATATTGCATACATCAACATTATAAATGTGTTGCTCCCATCAAAGTAACATAATCTCAAATGATTTTTGAACAGAAAACAATTGTCATTTTTGCTGCCAGCCTAGCTGTAAGGATAACCTCCACTTTAGTCATTAACTTGCTTCAAGCAAATTAATACTAAAAACAGAAAAGCCTTTTAGCCTGGCTTTCCAGCCTCACTGTCCTTGGGATTGAGTAAATGCATGCATGTATCAGTATAAAACGTTTCAGTTAATTTAAGATGTGGTCCTTGGACACCAAGGATATTGTGTACTATGGAGGTATTTAGAATTATAGTAATGGTATTTAGTACAAAATGTATCATAGAAAGGAAAGCAGCCAAGACCATTTGCCTTAAGATAATCTTATAAGTGAGGATAGCATAATGGGGATAACAACCTGGCTATATTGCAGTTGTTATGTTGACACAATGTGGTTTTCATGTCACATTGACACAGGAACTGCCATATAATTGGCTGTAAGTCATGATTTGCGTTGTTTTCCATTTTATTCTCCATATTGTTGGAGTGCACCTTCAGAATAAAGTTCACATCACACTGCAGCCAACAGGAAACCACATTTAAAACTTTAAGAAGCCTCTGAACATCTTTCACCTTCTAAAGGGCAGCGAGGAATTGGTTCTTCATAAAGAGATTCTTGATCAGAATTTGATTTTCTCATGTACATGTCCACAAGGGAGACCAACCATATTGAGATAGTGTTATAACTGAGAATGTTCATAGGTGTCTAGGCATAGCAAAGGCAAATGCAGCAAAGCGATTTTACTGAGGACCACAGCAGTTATTTAAAAAACACACATTTTGAATTGAAACCTATAGCAAGGCTGACTTTGGATGATTGGCTTCAGCAGTAACATACCAGCATGACCATCCTTTAACTCTCCTGAGTTATGCTCTCATTAAAATTTATCATAAATGGTCTTTCCAAAGGTTGCTTGAGGGCTGGATGGACCAATGCTACTTTTTTTATGGTAAGCACCCACATCTGTGGGCAGCACGGTGGCACAGTGGTTAGCACTGCTGCCTCACAGCGCCAGAGACCCGGGTTCAATTCCCGCCTCAGGCGACTGACTGTGTGGAGTTTGCACATTTTCTCCGTGTCTGTGTGGGTTTCCTTTGGGTGCTCCGGTTTACTCCCACAGTCCAAAAATGTGCAGATTAGGTGAATTGACCATGCTAAATTGCCTGTAGTGTTAGGTGGAGGGGTAAAATGTAGGGGAATGGGTCTGGGTGGGTTGCGCTTCGGTGGGGTCAGTGTGGACTTGTTGGGCTGAAGGGCCTGTTTCTACAATGTAAGCAATCTAATCTAATCATTGCTTGTTTCTCTTGTTGTACCTCAAGTCAAAATGACTTTGACGATGTGTGATAAGTAATGATTAAAAGGCCCCTTTCAGCATGGAGCTGGCCATATCATAGAGTAGTAATGAGGTAGTACGGCTGCCCATACCTTCACATCAACACAAGAAATAGAAGTAGGGGTGACCAAATTGCTGCCACACCAGTAATGGCTAATTGGGGCTTCATTTTCCTGCATAGTCCCCAAATCCCTTGATTCTCACAGAAGCCAAATATTTGTCTATCTCATACTTATATATATTCAACAAAGGAGCATCCATAGCCAGTCTGGGGTAGAGACAAAGTGTAGGTTAGATCAACCTCAGATTGGTTTTTCAGGTCGGTGCAACATTGATGGCCTAAGGGCCTGTACTGCCCTGTAATGTTCTATGTTCTAAACCAAAAAATTCACAATCCCTTGAAGGAAGTAATTTTCCTTCATTTTTATATGAAATGATAGTTCCCTTATCTTGAGATTGGAAATCCTTTCCTATTAATGAGAGATGAAATCAGAAAATTTAAATACGACCGCAATGAATGTGGTGAACAGGACTGATACTGCAATACATTTTACCTCACTTTATTGAAAAATCCCATTGAGTTGTATGTGTTCTACTGGCTTGTTCCAAAAAAAATGTTGCCTCACCGGAATGACTAGTTACGTACATTTCCAGTTCACTCACTATAACGCTGAAATAGCATTAGATTGTAGATTGTTGTGCAGTTATAAGGCTATTCAAAAACCAGGACTAGCTTTATCCCCATAATATATTAACTGTAAACTGTTAAACAGTAAATCAGGACTTAAAGAAAAACAATTAAACATTACTGATGTGCATCCGTTCATCTTCTTGTTTCCTCTGCTGTTTAGTTACATGTTAAATTTAACTAAATTTTGACTTATTCTAATTTTATTTTACTTCATGTTTAAAATCCTGCATTATTTTCTTCTGCAGTACAAGATTACAATTTTGAGGATTTTCCATTCAGCTGACTGAAAAACAGCTTCAAAGGTCTTTTTGCTTGTCAATTATGTGGCAAAGATCCAAAGATTAATGGGGGGCTTCTTGAAGATGTAAGTGTTTCAGACAAGGAATGAGTCTCCTGAACATCAATGAATCCCAGAGACTTGCAGATCCAGATAGGTAATTGCACGCTCAGTGCTTGAAAGATGAATATGTGACAGAAGATGGTGAGTGGAATTGGCAATCAAGTGGCCAATGATGTCTAAAGTCGAGAATTGCGAACTGATTAATATTGGTAGAAAGAACGTGGAGAGACAATAGAAAACAAAGGATAAAATCTATGGGGAGTGCAGGAGAAGGGAGAAAGGGGTCCCAGGTTAATGTGTTCATAAGTCATTGAAGGTGGCACCAAGACAGTTTAGGCAGCACCTTCCAAACCCTCAACCACAACCATTTAGATAGGCAGGGGTAGAAGATGCACGGAGGCACCACCATCTATGAGTTCCCCTCTAAGTCATTCACCATCCTGACTTGGGATGTATATTACCCTTCTTTCAGGGTTTCTGGGTCAACTTCCTGGATCTCTCGAACAGCATGTGGCAATACCCTTAATGAATTACAGTGGTTCAAGAGGGCAACTAGGGACAAGTACTGAACTCTGACCCAGCCAGTGATGCCATGTCACATGAATGATTTTTTTTAAAAAAAGGACAGGTTGAGGGAGTAGTTAATAAAGCATACAGTGTATTTGTTTTAATAAGGGCCTAGATTACCACACCAAGAAATTTAAATTGCATAAAATATTGATTTAGCCTCATTTGGAGGACTGCATTCTGTTCAGGGTGCCACACTTTTGGAAACAAGTGAAGGCATTGGAGAAAGTGCAGAAAAGAGTCATGAGAATGGTTCCAAAGATGAGGAATGTCAGTAACATAGACAGTAGAGAGGTCAGAACTGCTTTCTACAGAGTGGAGTGGAGCATTCAAAGGAGTTATAAGGGGATTGGACTTGGTAGAAAGATAGATAACATGAGGAGATAGATTTCAGGTCATTGGAACAGAAGCAGCATTGACATGAGAGAAAAATAATAGCATGCAGTAAATAGTTAGAATGCATTGGCTCAGGGTCTGATGGAGGCAGGTTCATTGAGGCTTTCAACAGAGAGTCAGATTATGTTCTGAAAAGGAAGAAGGCGCAAGGTTAGAAGATGAAGGCAGTGGAATGGCATTAGGGAAATTGACCCTTTAAGAACAAAACAGACTTTGTCTGTGCTTTTGCCATTGAAATGTCAGCTGTAGCTCACCAGTAGCTGTCTCATCTTGAAGTCCAAAGATTGTGTGTTCATGCAGTCAATGACTTCAGCACATATGCTACTCCAGTTTAGCATTGAGGGAGTCCAATGTCTCTCAGATGTGAAACTAAACCCTCACGAAGCCCTCATACCCTCTCAGGTGGATCTAAGTAACCTTTTGGCAAATTGTGGAAGAACAAAGAGTTCTCTTGGTCCCCTGGGCAATATGTATCCCTCAACCAATACCAAAACAATTTAAATGTTTACTGTAGGTGGGACTTTGCTGCATACAAACTGTTTACTAAATTTCCTTACATTATTAGAAAAATCATGTCTTAAAGTAATGCAATAAGCTGTGTGGTGCTTTGGGTGTGAAAGCCACGCTATTAATTAAAATTCTTTTCCTAAAGTTTAAAAGTATTCCAGTCACTACACATTTTCTTCTCTCTCCAAAACTTGTGTCCAAAATTTCAGTCTTCAGATTTCTACATAGTGGAACTACCTTTATAAATCATTCAGCCTTGCTGCAGTTTTCCCCTCTCCAGAGACTCTGATTAATTTTTAGTCATGTTTTGATGCATCTTCCAGATCCTGCTCCATGCCCACTTTGTTAAGCTCCTTGTGAATGTTCCAGTACAGGAGGAGATGTTGATAGGGTTGGATGAAGAGGGCTGAGAAGAGGGTGATACACAAGATCAACCAGTCAAGAGTGTATGGGCTCGTATCTGTTCTGCATGTAATTCTGTGTAGCCATGAGAAAGGCATGACAGAAGTGTGATTCCTTGTTGAACCTTAATCTCTGTTGATCATTACTCTCAAACCCCTAGTGTGATGCAATATAAGTTTGGGACACTTTGAGCTATAAACAGTAATGATAAGCTCAGCCTGAGTGGTTTTAGCTTAAGGTAAGCTTATCAAATGAATAACTCCTCCACAGGACTTTAGGGCTTCATATGACTTTCACAACCTCATTGGGTTGATAATTTTCATTGTTGGGTACAGTTTGTTCCAAATAAGTATTTATAAACCTTCATCGATTTGTCACAGTGTCATGGATTTCACTAGCATTTTAGCTCAAGCTGCAATGTGTTAGGCAGCATACTCAAAATCCTAAACAGACCAGCAGCAATCTTTCTCTCATATTCAAAGTGAATGCCGAGGCTGCATCGTCTATCCATATGGCAAAGTTTATTGCCAAGTCTAGCAATAAAGCTTCTGAATTCACCTCTGCAATTAAAAGAAGACATATTGCTTCTTGCAAAGAAACTTAATTTGCTGTCAGGCACCTGGAGTCTGCACTATGTTGGGTGGCACAGCCCTTTATCACTCAGTCTGTTTTCTGCCAAAGTGCACATATTGACCCCATTCACCAAGAGCAATTCAATGTTTGATAATACCCGTAAAACCAATGTCAGTGCAGGCTGATTGAACGTAAGCACAGTACATGTTAAATTTTAATAGACTCGAGTTGGCTAAATGTATAAATAGTTTGACGTGCTGATTTCGTGCTGATTGGTATAATCTTGTCGATAAACAAAAAATGGAATTGTAAACCTTCACCATCATTATTCAGCTGAAAGAAACCCAGTAGTAAACACAGAACAGTGACTTAGAGTGCAACTTTCCCCTATCTAGAGGGGTTGGGAAGGAATCATTGGACAAGTTGGCCCTGGAGTGAAACTCAACCTCGACTCCACACCTCCCAAATTAAATACTGGGCAACAAAGTCCATGGGCAACTTTACTGACTCACCAGCAATTAAAGACCAAAGGTGGTCAATTATTGGCCACTTAAAGGCCTCAACTCACCACCTCCCTGATGAACTGCCTATCTAGCGAGTGAGAAAAGTGGCTAGTTTCCCACCTTCAGCTGCAGCTGGGGTCAAGTTTGGGGAAGTTTTAGATATGCCTCAATCTGGTTGAAAATGGAGGCATGGATGGTGAGTGGGCTCTGAAAGATGACCCCTTGCCTCCAAGACCCTTGGCCCCTCTCCCAACTCCTCAAGCCTGAAATCCTCAGCTTGCATGAATGAGATTATGACCAACCTTTCTTGCTGCTGAGTCCTTTCCAATTTTAGGCATCAACTGACATGTTAGGACCCAGAAGCTGCAAGCTCTAATTGGCCAGAAGCTTCTAGGAACTCATCTGCTAGAGATGAGGTGCCAGGTCGGGCTGGAAACTCACCAATTCAGTGCTTCTCAGTTTTTAGTAAGAAACATGGGAATGTAAAGGACTGCAGATGACCATCGGGAGCCCAGTGTTGGGAAGTATTCAATCATGAAAGAACTTTCATACTCTTCTTTCAATATTGTCTGCATAACTCTGTCTTGAATCAGTGGATTGGTTCAGTCCACCTCTGTTAATGGACGATTGCACCCCAAGATGTAGCAACAACTGCCTGGATTCTTCCAATGATGCGAACATAGTTACAGACACTCCCAATGCACTTAACAGTAACGTTATCAGACAAAATTGGATGCAAAGACTTGTGTACAGCAATACAAACATAACAAAACAGGAGCAATAGACCACAGATTTTCCAGAGCAAAAACCAGTAGGAAGAAACAGTAATACTTGGAAATGCATGTATCAGTCTGAATGGGCTTCCATTGTGAAGTATAGAAGGTGAGCCAGACCAGTTTGTAGTTTGCCAGTTTTACTGTGTTTTTGTTTTAACTTCTCAACTTCTGTCTCAAATCCAGTTTCCCATCCGCTAATTCCATTAGAATGGAGAGGTTTTCTAAGCAGCTGGCAATGTGGGCTCTCATTGTCAGACACAGAGCTGAGGGCAGTCAGCCTAAACGGACACAGGAGGTCAACCTATTTCACCTGGCAGGGTCTCAAAACCCTGCAAACCATCAAAAGGTCCCTCATGTGGCTTGCCAACTACTGAGAAGCTGCTTCAGAGGCCCTGTCAGCTCGAAAACAGAGAGTGCAGCTGAAGGGTTGGGGAGTGACACTGGAGTTGGCAATGGCCCACTGTATTGTCTTCCGCTTGACAAAAATAATCTTGAGCTCACAACTCAAAAGAAGGATCTGGGAAATACCAAAACAGTATTGCACAACTAACAATATTTAGGACTGCACCAAAAACCAGGAAGGCTTAACCAGGCTCATAGAGAGGGCACATAAAAAGCAAATGCAATTCAATGTCATAAAGTGTAAGGTGGTTCTTTTTTAGTAAGTAAGAGGGCCGTATTTTCCTATGGACTGTAGGAAAATAGCCGTGATAGAGAAGTGGGAGGATCTGGGACTACAGATACTTGGCGTCTTAAATGTAGCAACATCAGGCAGTAAGGATATAGGCTAAACAATGTACTGGGTTTTATTTATACAGAAATTATAGACAGGAAGGTAATATTACATTTATACAGAAATTTGGTTTCCCATGCTTGGGAATGATGGACTTATTCCTGCTTGACAAATAAAAAATCTGGAATTATTCTTATAATCAATTATTGGCGTAAACATTGTATTTTGTCTCATGAACAAAAAGGCAACAAACAATTTACGTTTTTTTTTGTGCCTTTGACATAAGAAAACATCTTAAAGAGCTTCACAGGAGTATAATATATGTCAATATATAACATAGAGCCACATAAGGTAATAGGACAGATGACCAAAGGTTTGGTCAAAAAGGTAGATCTTAAGTGGTGTATTAAAGGAGAAAGAGGTCGAGAAGTTCAACAGGGGAACTCAGCTTAAGAAGGCATGAGTGCAAATAGTAGTGATTAAAATTCAAGAGGCCAGAATTAGAGGAGGGCAGTTATCAGAGAGGGTTGTGGGATGCAGGGAATTAGAGAGATACATTAACGAAAGGCGAGCATGGAATGACATCTAAAATCGGGACTAGAATTTTCAAATTGAGGGACTTCTTAAGTCAGAGCAAACTGTTGGTCAGCGAGTGAATGAACGCTGGATGAATGGAACTTCATGTGAGATGGATCACAGGCAAGTGTTTCAGACACCCTCAAGTTTAGGAGGATGGAATGAGGGAGGCTGGTCAGGACTGCATTGGAATGGTTAAGGCTAGAAATAAGAGAAGGAGAAGGAGTTTAGAGAAAGAAAAGATGAAGAAAAATTGCTCCTTTCAATCTTAGGGTGGTCCAGATGTTACAACTAGACTCCAGCGAGGTTCTCTAAGTTATAATGGCTCCAGCCAGACATCCTGAGCTCCCTGATGAGGAGGAATAAACTGGCTCCCGTTCGGTATTCACCTGTCGCCATGGTCAGTCATAAAAAGGTTCATTTAAAAGGGATCCATCTCTCGTACATGCCTTCCTCTGAGACCAAATCAATTTATGTTTTATAAAAAAGTGAATTTATGAATAACTAAATGTGAAAGAAAGAAAAACGCAACACACACATAGAGATTAGGAATGAGAAGAAAATACAAAAAAAAAGTTAAAGGCTACACTGACCTGATTTTTTTGTGAAGAGCAGCGGGTGTTGAGCAGATGATTTTGGGATTCTTGATTTTGAGGTTAGCTGAAGTCCTTTCGCCCCATTTCCTTTTTAGAGCTGGCAACATTCAGAGCAAGAGAGTCCTTAATGTCTAAGCATGTTCATGGTTAGTCTGTAACCACTTGAATTACATTGCTACAGGCAGTGAAATCAAATAGACTTCTCCAGTTTCCTTATGACTGGCTTGTTAGCTGGCCTGACTTCAAGCACTGAGAATCCTTTTACCTGTCACACAGAGGTGACTATTAGGTGGTTCTTGACTGTGATCTTCACTAATCTTTCTGTTCACCCTAGCCTAGTACAAAGGCGTACTTCAAATTACTAGTACATTTTCTTGCACTAGCACACATTGAGCAGGATTACAGTTGAATTTTAATCCTTTTGTTGTATATTTGTGGAAAGTTAAAACACAAAAAATGACTGAGAGAGATAGCTTTTTGCTGAGAGGGGGAAGATATTCAACCTCCTTTTTTATCTCTTCATGTTTTTTTCTCTGTTTGAAGTTTCCTGACACTCTGCAGGTGTGACATTCTGAGGGCCCCACACAGAAGCCAGACAGCATTAAATTTACATCTGCAGTCCTCATTGACCAACGGTAGTAGTGCTCTTCTTTAAAAATCCACATTTTCAAATTAAAAGTTAATAATGTCAGCAGTACTTCAGTATTCTGGCCCCTCCTTATGACATCAAAGCGTTCTACAACTGGTGAGGTGCTTTATGTGTAGTCACTGTCTTCTTTTTCAAATATTGCCAGATGATCATCTGAGTGCAGATGTGTACTTCAATATCTCATATTTAATATCTCATCTGAAAGCCCTCTGACAATGCAGTGCTCCTTCAATAGTGCACTAAGACGTTAACCTGGACATTGTGCCAAAGTAGCGAGAACTGAACATGAATTCATAACCTTCACGCGCAGACATCACAAGTGACTCAGAATGTTGCATTAGATATTTTCTAACATGAAGACTTTTAAGATTCTTAAATGCAAAAATAAACAGTAAAGCTAGTTCAGCATTAAGATATAATCAGTACTGACCATTAAGTAGGAAATTTAATTGCAATCATTATTATATGGGCAAGGAGGGCTTTGCTGTCCTACCCTGATTTGCTTACAACTCTTCATTGTACAAAAGCTTTCCAAACAAAAATGCACACCTTTTCAGCTGAATATATGTAAACCAACAGACATTTGTGAAGTTAGAAAAACAGCTTGAGGCATCATGGTATTAATTAATGTCTAAGCATGTTCAAGGTTAGTCTGTAACCACTTGAACTATATTGCAACAGCCAGTGAAGTCAGTGAGACTTTTTCACTTTAAGGAAACATGTTTTGGCAACAGCTGGGAGATCTGAAGAGCATTATCTCCATGGGAGAAAACAGTAGTACATCCCTGGTACATATAAAAGAAGATTTTTTTTTCTTATCAGCTCTTTTGCTTGCAGCATGTCTATACAGAAAGGTTACCTTAGTGTGACCTTCCAGATAGAGAGTCTGTAGCGATTTACTGTAACACTATGCAAAAGAAAATGACAAGAGGACAAGGAACTTAAGCTTTTTACATGTCGCTCAATTTGCAGAAGTTCTTTGATGCTTTAAGAGGAATACAGAAGTCTTGAGTTTTTCTTCCTCGGTGCCACCACGAACAGTTGGAACAAAAATGAAGGCAAAGCAGTTTTAATGCAAAGCAGTTTTAAGGCCAGCATTAGCTGAGAAACTTTCATTTGTTGCAACCTCAGCTATCACATGCTTCAGCCCTGGAACAGTGCCATCCTAGACCTGTGGGAGAGGGAAGACAAAAATATATTACACTCTGGGATTTTCACTGGTGTTTTGGCATTGAGGTATTGGATAACTAGGAAACCTAGCAGCATGTTCAAGGAAAATTATAACATCTACAATACAATGTATTTAGTATTTGATGACATAGAACAGGAGCATGGCAGGTAATAGCATTTATTACACTAACTGATGTACTACACAGATAATGCATTTTGTATAGAGATTGTACAGTTACTAGACTATGAAATCATGAAGTGTCAAATTTAGATAACTTGGCATTTCACTTGTGACGAATTTGCCTGCCATTGCCACCGGCAGAATTAGAAATCCAATAGACGGATGCCCATACGAAGATAAATTTCTGGACTGTTAACCCCAAATTAGCTTTACTCGTGCACTCTTGTGACATGACTGTGTTAACCATTAGAGTAAAGCCAGTTACACTACAGCGTGAAATCACAGGTAAGCCACCTTTTGATGTTAAGATCTCTCTGTGAAAGCATCTTCCACCTTGCCAGTACAGCTAAGCCTGTGAGAAAGTTAAAAATGCTGTTGATTAGAGATAAAGTGAAGAGGAGGCAGGGAGGCTAAGCCATTGCAGAGTTCTCTTGCAGTGACAGCTGAACCAGTTCAGGACAACGCACACCATTGACTTGAAAGTGAGGGCGCAGCAGTTACTGTAACAATGACAGATGATTGGCTGCAACATGGTCTTGCTAATGCCTTGAATGAGCATGCACCAAGTACATCCGTAAAGTGGGTGAAGCTGAAATGTTTTACTCTCTTTTTCCCAGATTGCCTGCTTGATGTTTAAAGATGAAACAGGTATGGAGGAAGGCAAAGCAAAGAATGGCTCTTTACTCTGATTTGCGCCAACATGGATGCAACTAAGAAGCAGTTGCTTCTTGTGATAGAAATTTCAAAAGAGCCACTTAGCTTTATGAAATGTCAAGGCAGTACTCATGCAGTATGAGGCTAACAAAAGTACAGTGGAAAAACTGTAGCAATGGAATATGAGGAAGATTATCGCTACATGTGACTGTCCTGTGCATCCCAACATTGTTGGCTTACAGAGCATCAAACTGCCATTTTTTACCTCTCACCACGATCAGTCAATAGGTGAGGGATCTATTGGGAACCTACCCAATGTCACCTGATCTCTCACGTTATTAAGGTCATTGATAAGGAGTGCAGCAATACTAGAGGCCATGTGATGATTAAGAAGGCATAGAAGATGGTGCCAAAAGCCACAATTGCTACCTGCTTCTTCCACGCTTGGGTTCAAACAGGCTATAACTGTGTAATAGAATGAGGAGGAGCACAGTGAGGCCAACCACCCCAATGATGAGGTCCTTTCATTCATCCTTGGGAGGCTTGCATGGGAATTCCAGCAGGTAACCTACACCGCACTGGATGACACAGCAGATTGGAACTGAAAGATGAGTCAGTTGTAGATGCTGCCCTTCAGCTGAGAAGCTTGTGGACCCTGAAGAGTTTGACAAATGTCTGCCTGGTCACCTGCCTGTTTCTCCAGCTGAAGCTGTGGAAGGTCGAGGTGCACAGGGATTTCTCACTGCAGCACAAAATCACGGAAAACGTGTTTAACCTCATCGATGTCATGGCACCACACATATCTAAAGACAGCATGCTAAGCAGGAAAGAATTACTGAGCTTTTCCAGAGCTTATTCTCAAAATTTTTCAATGCTTTTTAGTGTACAAATCAGGCCATTGTAACATGTGAGCAAATTGAAAAATAAAGACTGCTTTTTATGTAATCACTGCATAGCTGAGTTTTCATTTAGTTCATAGAGTGTATTCGTGGTCAGTTTGGATTATATAGGGGTTTCATGAAGCTCAGCTTAATATGCAGCTGCAGGTCCCTCTTTTGATTCAACTTATCCTTATTTTACTGTACATTTTAGTTAGATTACCTAGTGAGAAAATATTATGTAATGTAGACCAGAGAGGTGATTGGTGAAGGACAGAGTTGGAGTCAAACTTTAGACATTCTTTTAAGTATTTATTTGCAGAATGGCTTTTGGCAAGCATGCATCTTCTAACTCAACAGCTTCAGTTTGCGTCTCTCCAGAGGGTCTCCAGTTAATGCCAGTCACCTGCATACAAATAAACACAGTCAATACGCAATTACAATTTAGCTATTTAGATATAGAAGATGGGAAATTGAGAGGCAGCTCTTGCTGAACATGAGGGGCATACTCCAGCTGGGAAACTAACCAACTTTCTCAACTCCTAGGATGGCAAGTAGTCGGAGAGGGAGCCCTTAAGTGACCATTAATTGATAGTACAAGGGCCTCAGTTGATGGCGAGTCAGAAAGGTTCCCCATGAACATTCTCACCCAGCACTTAATTGTAGCCCTGGTCGGGAGGGGGGTGAATTTCTCTCCAAGGCTAAGATAGAGTCATAGAGATGTACAGCATGGAAACAGACCCTTTGGTCCAATCCGTCCACGCCGACCAGACATCCCAACCCAATCTAATCCCACCTGCCAGCAACACTCCCTAGGACCTTACCATTAAGTGTATAAGTCCTGCTGAGATTTGCTTTCCCAAAATGCAGCACCTCGTATTTATCTGAATTAAACTCCATCTGCCACTTCTCAACCCATTGGCCCATCTGGTCCAGGTCCTGTTGTAATCTGAGGTAACCCTCTTTGCTGTCCACAACACCTCCAATTTTGGTGTCATCTGCAAACTTACTAACTATACCTCTTATGCTCGCATCCAAATCATTTATGTAAATGACAAAAAGTAGAGGACCCAGCACCGATCCTTGTGGCACTCCACTGGTCACAGGCCTTCAGTCTGAAAAGCAGCTCTCCACCACCACCTTTGAGCCAGTCTTCTACCTTTGAGCCAGTTCTGTATCCAAATGGTTAGTTCTCCCTGTATTCCATGAGATCTAACCTTGCTAATCAGTCTTCCATGGGAAATTTTGTCGAACGCCTTACTGAAGTCCATATAGATCACATCTACTGCTCTGCCCTCATCAATCTTGCTTGTTACTTCTTCAAAAAACTCAGTCAAGTCTGTGAGACATGATTTCCCATGCACAAAGCCATGTTGACTATCCCGAATCAGTCCTTGCCTTCCCAAATACATGGAAATCCTGTCCCTCAGGATTCCCTCCAACAACTTGCCCACCACCGAGGTCAGGCTCACCGGTCTATAGTTCCCTGGCTTGTCTTTACCACCCTTCTTAAACAGTGGCACCACGTTTGCCAACCTCCAGTCATCCGGCACCTCACCTGTGACTATCGATGATACTGGATTAGTGGTGCTGGAAGAGCACAGCAGTTCAGGCAGCATCCAACGAGCAGCGAAATCAACGTTTCGGGCAAAAGCCCTTCAACATTGATTTCGCTGCTCGTTGGATGCTGCCTGAACTGCTGTGCTCTTCCAGCACCACTAATCCAGTATTTGATTTTCAGCATCTGCAGTCATTGTTTTTACCCTATCGATGATACTAATATCTCAGCAAAAAGTCCAGCAATCACTTCTCTAGCTTCTCACAGATTTCTCGGGTACCTGATCAGGTCCTGGGGATTTATCCACTTTTAACTGTTTCAAGACATCCAGCACTTCCTCCTCTGTAATATGGACATTTTGCAAGATGTCACCATCTATTTCCCTACAGTCTGTTTTTCCATATCCTTTTCCACAGTAAATACTGATGCAAAATATTCATTTAGTATCTCCCCCATTTTCTGCGGCTCTACACAAAGGCCGCCTTGCTGATCTTTGAGGGACCCTATTCTCTCCCTAGTTACCCTTTTGTCCTTAATATATTTGTAAAAACTGTTTGGATTCTCCTTAATTCTATTTGCCAAAGCTATCTCATGTCCCCGTTTTACCCTCCTGAATTCCCTCTTAAGTATACTCCTACTTTCTTTATACTCTTCTAAGGATTCACTCGATCTATCCAGTCTATACCTGACATATGCTTCCTTCTTTTTCTTAACCAAACCCTCAATTCCTTTAGTCTTCCAGCATTCTCTATACCTACTAGTTTTCCCTTTCACCCTGACAGGAATATACTTTCTCTGGATTCTTGTTATCTCATTTCTGAAGGCTACCCATTTTCCATCCCTTTACCTGCGAACATCTGCCTCCAATCAGCTTTCGAAAGCTTTTGCCTAATACCATCAAAATTAGCCTTTCTCCAATTTAGGACTTCAACTTTTAGATCTGGTCTATCCTTTTCCATCACTATTTTAAAACAAATAGAATTATGGTCGCTGGCCCCAAAGTGCTCCCCCACTGACACCTCAGTCACCTTTGCTCAATGATTCCCCCTTGTTGCTCAACATCTGACTACAGTCTCAGGGTGAAGGTACGACCCTTTAGAACTGAGATGGGGAACAATTTCTTCGGTGAGAGGGTGGTGAATCTGTGGAACTCATTGCCACAGAGGGCTGCGGAGGCCAAGTCATTTAGAGCCTTTAAGACAGAAATCGGTAGGGTTTTGATTAGTAAGGGGTTACAGGGATAATGCAAGAGAATGGCGAAACATATCAGTCATGATTGAATGGTGGAGCAGACTTGACACTCTGAATGGCCTAATTTTGCTCCTATATCTTATGGTTTTGTCGTCTTATAGTACCTCCAATGGAGGGAAAAATCTCACCCATGGTTTCCTTTGGTCGTACAACATTAAAACATTCATGCAAAATAAATTTGAGCTGTTTATTGCCACAAATATATCAGTTTGACAGCTCTTCTGCATCTGAGTCAGATAGATGTTGTTTAAATTCTATTCCAACATGTAATTCAGGCCAGAACCCAAGAAGTGTGCTGTGCCTTTGGTCCATCAGCTGAGCCACTGACAACAGTCTGCTGACTCAAAATCAATATTTATGACCCCATGACACTAATCAAATAAGAGCAGAGAGTTAATTCAGCCAATATTCCTCCCTTAACCAAAAAAAAACAGACTTACTTATCTTCCATCCCATTGCCCGGTGAGGGACCTTGCTGCATTCGTAATAACTGCAGTGTTTTTCTTGTTGCTATTACCTTAACATTATTCACAACACTTCAAAGAAACATTTTTTTTCATATGACATGTTTCAAGATGTTTCTGAAAAAATTGCAAATGTGTCTTTACTCTTTGAACTTGTCAGGAACCTGTTTAATTGGGTTACAAACAGGAATTTTACATGGGAATCTGCGTGTTAAATGCCTTGCTGGAATAATAGTTATCCTTCTGCTCTTAACTGTGCCAATGAACAAATAGGGAGTCTAGCACATGTCAAATTAAGATAAAGTGGTAATGTATGATGATCTGTAGCATACTGTGTAACAATTTATTTCCCATTAAAAATCTGGAATGAAAGCCAACATAATTTAAGTCCTCTTGCCTTTACTTTTAACTAGTACCAGCTTTTCTTGAAAATTCCTTGGTAGTTTTAACTTGCAAAAACCTCAGATCATGAACTGTTCTGCAATGTCTTGGGTGCTTGGGAAAAGTAAACAGGATTTATAGTTTAATGAAAATGTAGCCTTTGTCCTCGTGGTAAATGATTCTCAAATCTATCTTGTCTAATACAACGTAAATTACTAATTTGCATTAATAATTCTATCCCATGTTAAGGTACTAGCTGCAAGTGATTCAACTGATTCTGCAACACTGAATTTTTAACCCCTAACTCGCATGTTGCAGTACTTCTAGATTTTTTATCAGGATCTGTCAGATGAAACGCTACACTTTTGAACGGAGATTGTTTCTATCTAACAGGGTAAGGATTAGTTGTTGTGAAGGTGTTTGGAGTCTCTGTCTATTGCGGATGGTAACGTGTCAGGGAAAAATGGTATGCTGAGGGAATAAATAGATGGATCATGTAATGGTATCCCAGAGCAAGGCCACCTGCTGCCCAGGTTGAGCAATTACTTGCACCTATGAAACGTTAATTATTGTCAAGAGCTGGGAGTCAATTTGAAAGCCACAACCTTGTACACTGGGATATTCCTTGGTAGCTCACCCATATTGGCTATCCTAACCATTGGTGGAAGGTTAGCAGTCAATCTGAGTTTCTGCGAAATGTTTCATCATTGGTCAGGAGGAACTTCCAAGGAAATTCCTACTGATGTCTCTGGCATTGAAAATATAGCTTGACTTCATCTCCTCTAATGGAGTAAAGGACCAGAGAGATAAAACAGCTAAGAGTTAAGTTGCTAAGTACAGAAATCAAGAGGTCTCACATGCTGAGTTGATCTTTTATTGAGCAATGTAAGGGGTTAAGCCCATTCCACCTCTGGCTGCAGTAAACCTATGGTAGAATTTTCCTTTGTTAATTATTTCACAGTTAGCTGTCAAAGCCATTAAGCATTATTGAATTTCATTGTCTTTTTCTGCCTCTATACATTACCTCTCACAGAGAGAGAGAGTGTCCACAGAGCTATGGTTACAACAAAAAGATAGGTTTGCGCCATCTCAAGGAGCATTTTGTTCAAATGTTCAAACAGACTATAGTGTCCATGAGAGGATTAATCTGATGACCCTGACCTCCCTCCCAGTAGCTGCCCAATTCTCCTGGTGTCTGTTCAGCCAACAGTAAACTGGGTCCTTGAGTTAATTAGAAAGAGATGTTGAAACAAAGCTTGCAGAGCCCAGGCTGTCTCCGAACATAGAAAAGAAGAAAGGGTCTCAGGCTTCTCTCAGTAATCATTGCTTTGACTTGTTCTATGGTACTCTCTTAATCACCTGTCAAAGTTATGTAAGAAGTGAGTTTTAAAGACCTCAGTTAATCTGCTTAATTTGGAAGAAATGGGTCTTCTTTTTCACATTAGGCAAAGTCTTTTCCCTGGGGTCGGGGAGTCCAGAACTAGAGAGCATAGGTTTAGGGTGAGAGGGGAAAGATATAAAAGAGACCCAAGGGGCAATTTTTTCACGCAGAGGGTGGTATGTGTATGGAATGAGCTGCCAGAGGATGTGGTGGAGGCTGGTACAATTGCAACATTTAAGAGGCATGTGGATGGGTATATGAATAGGAAGGGTTTGGAGGGATATGGACCGGGTGCTGGCAGGTGGGACTAGATTGGGTTGGCATGGATGGGTTGGACCGAAGGGTCTGTTTCCATGCTGTACATTTCTATGACTCTATGACTCTATTTGATGATCGAACAACAGGGAATGGTCAGAGACAAATGTAATGAGGACACGTGTCTCAGAAAATTAAACTTGGAGATATTGAGAGCATAGAGAAGCTCCAGAGAATCTGTAATGGGGAGCAAGGGTCCTGCTGTGTGTCTTGCCATGTCCTAGCATGTACTTCAATATTCCTAGTTCAGCAATCCTTAGTTCTCTTTTATTGCAGAGAAGGGACTGTTTTGCAGGTGACACTGTCTAAGTGAGTTTCATATGGAGGAACATAGGAGGTTAAGCTTTGTTTCTGAGTTGAGTTCTCAAACCGCTACACCACATTGCTGCTGGTGTAATCCCGAGCCATACAGAGATCTGAAGTGCTAGGTTAAAAATCACACAACACCAGGTTATAGTCCAACAGGTTTAATTGGAAGTACACTAGCTTTCAGAGCGACGCTCCTTCATCAGGTGATTGTCAATCACCTGATGAAGGAGCATCGTTCCGAAAGCTAGTGTGCTTCCAATTAAACCTGTTGGACTATAACCTGGTGTTGTGTGATTTTTAACTTTGTACACCCCAGTCCAACACCAGCATCTCCAAATCATGAAGTGCTAGGCTATTGAGTTGCTGTTCCAATCATAGCTTAGGTGGTCTACTAACCTGCCTATGTTCTATATCGAAATGCTTTGCAGGGTCCTGGGAATATCCGTGTGAAGGATGGGCACATGATGTTTGTCAAATGTGGTTGCTATTTGATCAGATTAGAATGACATGAAGGTGTGGTGAATTTAAATGGAACATTAGTTTTGAAACTAACTTAAAGTGATCACCCGAAAGCTTATAAGATCCTGATGGAGTTAATTTGATCAAAGTTCAGCTGCTTAGAAATCCAAAAGACAACTAATTAAATGTCAAATTGGCAAAATGGTACAAAAAAGTCAGAAAGATTGTTGATAATAGAAGTAAGGAAAATATTCACATCGGTGCCATGATCCTCTGAGATTAAGGTTGTTACAACAGTGTAGAAAAGATTTTTTTCCTTATGCAATCCATTTATGCTGTCATAGCAGTGCTTGATGTAGGTAACGTGCAGAGGAAGGTTAGAAATGCATTTAGTTTTACCATTGACTTTGAATTGCTAAAACTCTGCCCCAATCTATCACCAAATAAAGGCGTTTGCTTAAGATATGTCAGGTTCTCAAACAAATGTGAAACTTAGTCCAAAATTTAAAGGAAAAGGAAGTGTTTGGACATGCAAGGAAAAGATTTAGGTCGGGGTGACAACACATCTTGCACATACTATACCACAGTCTCTGAGCACGTGAATGACTCAGGAACTCCTCAGCAATTTGTCGCTAATTTTCCTCACTTTCCTTCTTTGTCACTGATTGAGCTATGTTTGGGATTGTGCAATGCAGCCTGAGAGAAATTAAATGAAGTTCTGAATCAGACTGATTTTATGCAAAGTTGAAGGGGTGGCGTGTTCAAAGGGCTTTACGGTCTTTTAAAAACGGGCTCATCTGGTTCTGATGAAGGGTCACTGGATTCACAGCATTAACAATACTGGTCTTTCTCTCTCTTCAGAAGCTACCAGATCTACTGAGTTCCTCCAGCTCTTTCTGCTGTTGTCATCTGGTTTACTTCTTTTTTAATTGCATTCATTTATAAAGAGTGTTGTGTGGAGCAGAGGGGAATATCTGCCATCTCACACAAATAGTAGGTCCTTGATTGCGTCAGGACCTAACTGGGATTAACACCCACTTCCTTCGCCACTGCCTGTTGCTTGATTTCTGATTTCCTTAATCAGTAAGGAAATCAAGGCTCAAGGTGGTTATGTGGAGTAGGGGATCAGATCGGCTGTGGTTGAGTGGCAGAGCAATCTTGATGGGCCAAATAATATACTTTTGCTCCTAAGTTTCATAGCCTCATCTTGTCTGTCTGATGCATTGTCAAGGTGAGGGTCAGAGCCAAAGGACCTGGGAACCCAATGGATGTACTATTTCTTTTCGTACCCACTGCCAAGCCAGGTGGATGTCTACTGGCTCTGAGCAGCAGTGGTATAATGTGGTGAAAGGCTTTGGTGACCCCAGGGATGTATATAATGAGGGCTTTAATGTCAGCTTAGGTCTTCCTTCAGAGGCCTCAATCATGTCACTTCTCCCCCTTTAAGTCCTTTTGAGCCTTTGGATGTTGCAGAAGCATTTCTGATGGAGGTCCTTAGCTAGCTCCTAGTGAGCTCCTTGTTGACATTAAGGATCCTGCTGAGGTTCCAGCATGCATATAATTTTATTACAAAAGCTTGAATCAGCAAAACAGGTTGGGACTTAGAAGGGGTAGGACAAAATTTTATCCTAAAGAGGAACATCTCAATTAATTACTCTTCTATGATAAATTTGTCAAGTTTTTCTTATATCATTAAAAAAAACTGTTGCCATCAATTAGAGTCATAGTGTCAGAGAGGTGTACAGCATGGAAACAGACCCTTTGGTCCAACCCATCCATGCCGACCAGGTATCCCAACCCAATCTAGTCCCACCTGTCAGCACCCGGCCCATATCCCTCCAAACCCTTCCTATTCATTTACCCATCCAAATGCCTCTTAAATGTTGCAATTGTACCAGCCTCCACCACATCCTCTGGCAGCTCATTCCATACATGTACCACCCTCTGCGTGAAAAAGTTGCCCCTTAGGTCTCTTTTATATCTTTCCCCTCTCACCCTAAACCTATGCCCTCTAGTTCTGGACTTCCACACCCCAGAGAAAAGATGTTGTCTATTTATCCTATCCATGCCCCTCATAATTTTGTAAACCTCGATAAGGTCACCCCTCAGCCTCCGACACTCCAGAGAAAACAGCCCCAGTCTCTTCAGCCTCTCCCCATAGCTCAAATCCTCCAACCCTGGCAACATCCTTGTAAATCTTTTCTGAACCCTTTCAAGTTTCACAACATCTTTCTGATAGGAAGGAGACCAGAATTGCACGCAATATTCCAACAGTGGCCTAACCAATGTCTTGTACAGCCACAATTCCTGTCCTCAGTACTCTGACCAATAAAGGAAAGCTTGCCAAATGCCTTCTTCACTATTCTATCTACCTGCGACTCCACTTTCAAGGAGCTTTGAACCTGCACTCCAAGGTCTCTTTGTTCAGCAACACTCCCGAGGACCTTACCATTAAGTGTATAGGTCCTGCTAAGATTTGCTTTCCTAAAATGCAACACCTCGCATTTATCTGAATTAAACTCCATCTGCCACTTCTCTGCCCATTGGCCCGCCCATCTGACTGTATGTTGCTGTCGAAGACCACAGACCTATCTTCCCCATGAAGGAGCGATTTACCTGCACTTCATTCAATCCAGTCTACTGTATTCACTGTTGACAGTGTGATCGTCACTAAACTGGGGAGATGAAACACGGAGTGGGTGACCATATTGCAGAACCCGTATGTTCTGATCATAACATTGATGCTGAGCTTCCAGTTGCCTGCCACTTCAACACACCACCATGTTCTCACACCAACATTTCTAAGCCTCAGGGAAAGCTCAAGGATCAACATCCCATTTTCCACTTGAGAAGCCTGCAGCTTCTATGATGTGACATCAAGTTCAATAACTTCAAAGCCTGGTTCAATCCTACCCTGTTTTTCACCCACCTCACACCTTAGTCCTGTCCTGAGATGGACTGCTTTCAGCAGTCTATCCATTCTCTTGTACTGTTGGCTCTCAATGTCACTTAATTCAACTTCTCTTCTGTCCTGGGAGCACGTGAGGACTGGAGCTGCTGGATTGATTAGAGTGGGATGCTGGAAAAGCACAGCAGGTCAGGCAGTATCCAAGGAGCAGGAGAATTGATGTTTTGAGCAAGAGCTCTTCATCAGGAATGAGGCTTATGAGACAAAAGGGTGGTGAGATAAATGGCAGGGAGGTGGGGCTGGGCGGAAGGTAGTTGAGAGTGCAATAGGTGGATGGAGGTGGGGGTAATGGTGATAGGTCGAAGAGGAGGGTGGAGTGGATAGGTGGGAAGGAAGATGGATGGGTAGGACAGGTCATGAGGGTGGTGCCAAGTTGGAAGGTTGGAATTTGGATAAGGTGGGGAGAGGGGAAATGGGGAAATTGGTGAAATCCACATTGATCCCATGTGTTTAGAGGGTCCCAAGGCTGAAGATAAGGCGTTCTTCCTCCAGGCGTCAAGTGGTTAGGGCGTGGTGATGGAGGAGGCCCAGGACCTGCATGTCCTTGATGGAGTGGGAGGGGGAGTTGAAGTGTTCAGCTATGGGGTTGGTTGGTGTGGGTGTCTCAAGTGTCTCTGTCAGTCATAGAGTCATAGAGTCAGATGTACAGCATGGAAACAGACCCTTTTTGGTCCAACCCCTCCATGCCAACCAGATATCCCAAACCAATCTAGACCCACCTGCCAGCACCTGGCCCATATCCCTCCAAACCCTTCCTATTCATATACCCATCCAAATGCCTTTGAAATTTTGCAATTGTACCAGCCTCCACCACTTCCTCTGGCAGCTCATTCCATACACGAATCATCCTCTGTCTGAAAAAGTTGCCCCTTAGGTCCCTTTTATATTTTTCCATCTCACCCTAAACCTATGCCCTTTAGTTCTTGACTCCCCCACCCCAGGGAAAAGACTTTGCCTATTTATCCTATCCTTGTCCCTCATAATTTTGTAGACCTCTATAAGGTCATCCCTCAGCCTCTGACACTCCAGGTAAAACAGCCCCAAGTCCTTCTACATGCTTGCATTTGTTCATTAAATAAACCAATACAAATACTCTATCAAAAGCTAGTTTTCATTGGATATAAATACAGCTTAATGTCATTTCTGCAATATTATCCCTTCCTTTCCATCTTAATATTCCACTACCAAGACCCTCATTCATACCTTTGACACCTTCCTGATCTCTTCATCTATTACCACCAGTTCCTATTTATCTGGATATTAGCCGCACACATTCCAACCAGCGCCAACTCCATGTTTCCCCTTGCCCAGCACATCATTTTCAAAATTTTCATTCCAATTGAGACCTCCCATAATGCCATGCCTAATGTTTTCTCTGTGACTGTCTGCAGACGTACATTACAACTTTTACTCATACGTGAATGCGTGCACATTCCCTTTACCCAGTGCAGCGTCCTTACTTGTGCAGTCTTTGTTGGCAACAATATTTCAGTGCTCTGGGCAGCCTCCTCTCACCCCACTTTAACTAAATCCACCTCCCTTAATAGCAGCTTTCATTACGTTGCCCAGTCCTCTACTTAATTTCCTACTTGTTGTCTGATCCTTGTTTGAGAAATTATTTGCTCCAAGTGCAGTAGGTAGAGGAACAGACCAAAGGATAAAGCAAAATAGTAACTCTTTTTTGGAGTTACCTACAAAATCCTGTGAAGGTGATGGACCAATGTACCGATAATAAAATACTGAAACATGTATCTGAGAATGTGCAACCTTCAAATTATTAATGTGCACAAACCATTCTCCAACACTTTGACATAAGTGAAATCTCAAATAACGTTATTAAACAAGCAATCTCGTTTTAATTATAATTTTGCAGAAATCAATTGGTGAACACCAAAAAAGGAAACTTGTTTTGGACTGAAAACACTGTATAAGCGGTTGTGGTAGACAATAGGTTAAAAATATAATTTTTTAAAGTGAATACCTGCTCACCCCCCCTCCCCCTCGCCATTACAGATTTTTTAAAAAGCGTACATGTCTAAACTGCTCTCCAGTCTTTTTTCCCCTGTCCGTCTGCGCTTTAATCTAGCTGCATACGTAATTATTACAAACTGGGTGAATGGAAATGGTCTGTGTAAAGACATTAAAGACCCTACTTTATCTGAATTGGTTGGAATAGCAGATGTTTCTTCAACGCCTACTAGAATCAATTTGTTACGAGGGCACAAAGTGGTAAAACATGCTTTGTGGCTGTCTGCTTGGATAGTTTGGAGATCCCTCAGGGCTATTTAACATCAGAAGTGTTTGTTTTGTACTGTAGAAGGCACGACTTTAATTGTTGGTATAGCAGGCTGCGGCGGAGTGAGTGAAGGTCGATTGTTTGCTGCGCTCGGTGTACTTAAATCCTCTTTTCAAGTCTATTCAGTGACCTATTTATTTTACGCTGTCAGTCTCTGGTTTTAGTCTCACATTCCCAGTTATTGTCTGCAGTTTTTTTTTGGAGAAAACAAGTTAAGTTTGGGCGAATTGTTACTTGGCTGAGAAATCGAATAATTCCCATTAAAGTTTCAATTTGAATTTCACCTGTTCCAAAACCCCTTTGTAGTTCGGAGCCCTGTACAGATGGTCATCGCAATCATTCTCCAGAAACAAAAACGGGCAAGTGAAGAATTTATTAGTGCATGACAAGATTCAGTAACATCCCAAAAGTGTGTGTGCGTCCCCGTTTCGTAGTGTTATCTGAGTTCCATTACTCCCTACGAAAGGCCAAAAAATGTTGACTTCATTTGTTCAAGGATTTGTGCAAGATTACTTTGCTGCTCAGTAATGCTTCAGATCTTGATAGTGCTAACCTAAAGTGCTAACCTAAACCCAGCTGCAAATTTATTGTAGATGAGTTGTTTTATGTCTGGAACCATTTTTATTCAAACCAAGGCATTGGTCTCGAGGGACAATGATTGCCTACAAACGAATCGTTACCGGTATATTTCAGTTACATCTATTTCAAAGTTTTGGTTGATTCCGACAGTTATAATGTTTTAAATAAACATTCGGCATTTGGTTCCCCAGGTCAGGTACATAATAAATTGCCCATGATGCAAACAGAAAAAAAGTTGATTAACACCAACTTTGTCTAATGTAAGGCTGATTTACAGTCATTATCTTCTCAAGGAGGAGGAGGAATATAGGGGTGTGAGGGATATTTTGCATGACAGTCTTTGACACCGACAAACAGGTTTAAAAATGTGTGTCATTTGATTTGCTTTGTATTATAATATCCAAATGTAGCTCAACCAGTCGTGGAACGCTGGAGAACTTGAAGGGGAACGTAAGATCTCACAACAATACAATGCCTTCCATGACCTCAGGACATCCCAAAGCAATCCATAATGAATGAAGCTCCTTTGATGTGCAGTCGGTTGTAATGTCGGAAGCATGGCAGACATTTTTTCACACTACAAGTTCTCACAATAGCAATGGGGATAATTACCTGATAATCTCTTTTTAGTAATGTTGGCTGTGGGATAAATTTTGGTTAGCATAGAGGGGGAAAAAAATCAGCCTGATATCTTAACAACAGTACAATGAAATTCCTAAGTGCCTGAGAGGGCAGAAGAGCCTCAGTATAATAACTTAGCTGAAAGATAGCATCTCATGAGGTATTTCCTCAACAATGCACTGGATTGTCAACACTCCATCAACCTCAAATCTATGGAGAAGTTGAAGGTGCTACTACTGGACCATCACTGACACCATTGGTTCTGCCATGTTTGGCCTATCTATAGTTAACATTCAGTCACCCTTGATGATTTTATTTGGTGGGAGTTGGACTGACAACCACCATCAGGATTTGGAGATGCCGTGGGGTGGACAAAGTTAAAAATCACACAACACCAAATTATAGTCCAACAGGTTTAATTGGAAGCACTAGCTTTCGGAGCGCTGCTCCTTCATCAGGTGGTTGTCTTCGAAAGCTAGTGCTTCCAATTGAACCTGTTGGACTATAACCTGGTGTTGTGTGATTTTTAAGGAGAAAGTGAGGACTGCAGATGCTGGAGATCAGAGCTGAAAATGTGTTGCTGGAAAAGCACAGCAGGTCAGGCAGCATCCAAGGAACAGGAGAATTGACGTTTCGGGCATGAGCCCTTCCTGTTCCTTGGATGCTGCCTGACCTGCTGTGCTTTACCAGCAACACATTTTCAGTTGTGTGATTTTTAACCAACATCAATTTCTGTATCTTGTACTGAGACTTTGTTTGTGGCATATCTGGTCAGATTTACTGTTTTGCAATTGCCATTCCTGTGCGTGAATGTGTCTGAAGAAGATCTGCTGGAGGGGAGGCTTGACAGCTGGGCTAGTTGACCCATATGCTTTAATCGTTAGCGATCACTTGGTCTGCTGAGGAGAAGACGACTCCATGGGACCCTGATTAGGTTTGACTGGGACAATGCTTCTCCCTTTTGGGTGATAGCATATTGGCCCAGTTACAGAATTAAGATACTGTCCACTTTATTTGCGGGGAGGGGAAGGTCTCAGGGATGTCCTATTATTGTCTGTGTTCAATGCACACCAATAGTGCGATAATTCAGTGTGGGAACGGGAGCTTTTCGGAGATGGCAGATCTTTCAGACACTGATCCCACAGGATGATTTTTCTCAATAAGACTGCTGGGTTTCCATTTGGGATTTGGGTGAAGGATCGAATCCCAGAAGATCAGTGGACCTCAAATGCTTTGGTGTGAAGTCGGCTTGCACACCCACCTTCATTTTTCAGAATACTGCTGTTCTGATTCCAGTGCCAGAAGGACTTTAATTGAGGTTGACACCTGTTAGAGCACAAACGGTTGTGGAGATGGATTTCACTTAAGTTCTGAATACCTCAAAAATTTTGGTTATCATTTGCAGTATAGAGTTATGTTTGGTTTCAACTAAAATTCTGCTTTAGCTCCAATTATAAATTAATGCCCCATCCCGTCAGTGACATGCTGCTCTCCCAATCAGTAATTATTATTGGTAGTTTCAATTCCAGTTTTTGTGTAGGAACAGAGCAACAGTGTGATGTAAATAAGAGTACAAAGCTTATCATCCTGTTCCTGTCCTTAGTCTACTAAGTGCCATGTTAAAAATCACACAATACCAGGTTATAGTTCAACAGGTTTAATTGGAAGCGTGAGCTTTCGAGGCTCTGCTTCTTCCTCAGTTGATTGTGGAACAGGACCATAAGACAACTGCCATGTTGATCATGCAAAACCCTACTTAGACTTCACTTCGAGTACTGTCAGTAGGTCAGGACACCTCACCTGAGAAAGGAGATATTTGCCTTGGAGACAGTACAGCATAGATTTACAAGAATAATATCTGGACTCCGGGGTTAAGCTATATGAGGAGAGATTATACACGTAAGGCCTGGTTTCTTTGGAATTTAGAAGGTTAAGGGGTGATCTGATTGAAGTCTTCAAGATATTAATAGGAAAAGACAGAGTAGATAACAATAAACTATTTACGCTGCTCAGAGATTCTAGAACAAGGAGGCATAGTCTGAGATGTTAGGAAGCACTCTACGTACAAAGGGTGGTTGATATTTGGAACTAATATCCACAAATGTCAGTGGATACAGGATCAATGGCTAATATTAAATCTGAAATACTGAAATTTTTGTTAAGCAAGAATATTAAGAAATACAGACCAAAAGCAGGTATAGGGAGTTAGGTCACACATCGGCCATGATCTTATTGAATGGTGGAACAGGCTCAAAGGGCTGAATGGCCTACCCCTGTTCCTGTGATCTGATCCTGGACATAGGTTAGCCAGAATTCCTGTCTGAAGTAAGTGGGCACTTTATTAAAACCCAAAATTCAGGGGGACACCTGACATCGCTGGACACAAGGATTATAATCATTAACTTTAGCACAGATTGTCAGCCCAGACAACTTTCAGTTTAGGTGAAACAAGGAATCGGCAGTAATGTAGGCATGGATTAATGATTGGCCAACAGACAGAAAATAGTGAATAAGCATAAAAGGGTCATTGTCACAGTGATTGGTGGGGTAGTGCAAGGATCAGTTTATGGACCCCTGCTGACCACAATATGTACAAATGATTTGGAGGTGGAGACCAAATATAATATTTCCAAATTTGTGATGATACAAAGCTAAGTGGGAACATGTGTGAGGAAGTTGTAAAGCTTCAGGAGGATTGGAAGAAGTTTAGTCTTTGGATAAGAACATGGCATTTGGAATAAAATTTGGAAAGATGTGATGTTATCCACTTTGGTAGGAGAAACAGTAATACAGCATTTTTCTTAAATAGTACACGGTAGGAATACGTAGATGTGCAAAGGGACCTAAGTTTCCTTGGTTACTGAAGGCTAACAAACAGGTGCAGCAAGCTGTTAGGAAGGCTGATGAAATGTTAGCCTTTATGTTAGCCATGTGAGTATAGGAGTCATGAAGTCTTGCTTGAATTCCATTGAAGCATGGTTTGTCGGCACCTAAGGTACTGTGCGGTTTTAGTCTCCTTATCTAATACTGCCATACAGGGAGCACAGTGAAGTTTCACCCCCAACCTGTTCTCATGTTGGTGGAACTGTCCTTTGAAGAGGGAGTGGGCAAGATAACCCTATATTCTCTAGATTTGCAAAGAATGAGAGGTGATCTCACTGAAAGTTACAAGCTATTTAAAGGGATAGACGGCGTAGATTCAGGTAAGGGGTTTCTTTTGTTGAGGAGGCTAGAACCAGGGCAGTTTAAAATTAAGGGAGACGCTACGTAAGTCTGAAATGGGGAGAATTATTTTACTCAGAGGATTATGAACATTTGAAACTTTTTACCACAGAGGGCTGTGAAGGCCCAGTTTAAGGTAAAGATTGATAGGTTTCTGCTTACCAGTGGCATACAGAGTGATGTCATGAGATGGGTAAAAGACATTAAAGTATTCAGTCAGCCATGATTATATTGAATGACAGGGCAGGCTCGATGGGCCGAATGGCCTATTCCTGTTCCTATGTTTCTAAGTTCTTGAAAAGGTATTCATGAGGACAAATAATGGGCAGCCAATCCAAAAACATTAGTTTATCACTCATATTGACAGTAAAAATTGCCTTTATATCTTAGATGTGTTACAAGTAAAGGGGCATTTAATACCTACAAGTTAAAATATTCCCTCTATATTTAAATATAGAAATATCAGCTATAGATTAGAGATATCAAAGAACATTCTGACATGATCTGGAGAAAGGATACAGTTTCTCAAACTGTGCAGATATATGTGGTGATAAGTGTTTTTTTGAAAAGAGCAATAATTGAAATAAAAATTGATTTAAAAAACACAGTACTGCAAACATACTAATTAAGAATCTTTCATAGTCCTTAAACTGAATAATGAACAAGTTATTGCAACTCAGAATTAGTAAATTAAAGTTCTAAATTACCACAGAAGGATAAAGTAATAAAGTACATGTCCACCACAGTGTAATGTAGGTTATTCCATGTGATATCCACTGGCTTTGAGAAATGGTGCCTATCAGGGCTTTTCATGCCTCTGTTGCTTTTTCCCAGAATGGTGAACTTAAACGGAGTAACTCTTTCCCTGTTCTGGTTCCAGTAGTGTGCATCGGCATCAGATGCAAGAATAGGGAAACAGCTGCTCCCTGACTAATGAATGAACTCTGTGCCTTTGCAATCATGTCAGCACCTTACGTCCTCAATCAAAAGGCATCTGTTTCCCATTTACATTGAAAGTACATACCCATACCAGCATTTTCTATATTAACTTGAACCTGAAGCAACAATCAATTGTTTTCTGATTTATTACATTTGTGTACAGATTGAAAGCATTTATTACATCCACCATCTACAAACGAGTCAATAATTCCATTGAAATTAAGTCAGTACAAACAGCTTTCTGCACCTTTCACTTGGCTCATATCATGATCAACTCTGCTGCTCATGACCTGATATAATTCCTCAATCTTTATATGAAGACAAAAATCTAGGCTGACATTCCAGTGCAACACTGCGAGAAGAAATGTTAAATGGAGGTCCCCTCTGTACTCTCAGCTTGACATAAAAGATCCTGTTGCAAGATGTTGAAGAGGAGTTGGGCAATTATTCTGTGGTTCTGGTGAACATTTATTCCTCAAATGAAATCATAAAAACACATTATCACATTGCTATTTGTAAGAGCTTCCTGTGTGCAAATTGCCTGCCTCATTTTCTACATTACAACAGTGTCTGCATTTCAGAAGTATTTTGTAAGCTATACATTGCTTTGGCATGTCTTGTTGCATGAAAGGTACTATATAAATGAAAGTCTTCCTTTGTTTTTATAATAGTCTTCAGTTTCTCTCCAGTGTTACATCTGTTGTCATGATTGCCATGACCATGTGTTTTAGGGTACCAGCATTGTTCCTCAGGTGACCGAGGACACTTTAACTCCCATTAATTAATCACCGACAACCATCCTGCAGTGATAACTGATAAATAAAAAGTTGAAAATGCTATCAAAGTACTTTATATCCACTTCACTATATATTAATATGAGTCAGTGCTTTTACTTCAGGGTCTGTGCAGTAACCTGCGGCAAGTACTTCTTTATCAGTTATTTTAGGAAAGTAAGTTTGCTTCAGGTCAATGTAACTGTATTCAAAATTTAGAAAATCATAAGAATTTACAGTGCAAACATAATCAATTCAACCCTTAGTGCCTTTATGACTTTTGGAAGAGTTGTTATGCTTTTAGCCCATAACCCTGTAAGTTCATTTTACTCAAGTACCCGTTAGACTCTGTTTTAGAATTATTGGTGGTATCAGCTTCCACCACTTCTTCAGGCAGAGCATTGCAGATCCTACTGACTTTTAAAGATTTCTTCTCTATGTATATTGCCAACAATTTTCAACCTATGATCTTGG
Organism: Chiloscyllium punctatum; assembly: GCF_047496795.1. Classification (NCBI taxonomy): domain Eukaryota; kingdom Metazoa; phylum Chordata; class Chondrichthyes; order Orectolobiformes; family Hemiscylliidae; genus Chiloscyllium; species Chiloscyllium punctatum. Next base: position 16,401,470 of record NC_092775.1, read on the forward strand.
ATTATTGATCCGTTTTCCAGAGGGATTTTTAAAACTCTTTTCTGTGAAATGGCAAAGGCAAGTTTACTTAATCTGGGATGTCTGTGGATAGATTTTGTGTGCAGTTTTGGCCTCCTTATCTGAGGAAGGATATTCTAGCTATTGAGGGAGTGTAAAAAAAGTTTACCAAACTTGGACTGACAAAGAGGGAGCGATTGGGTCAGTTAAGACTATATTCACTTGCATTTAGAAGAATGGGGAAGTGATGTCATAGAATCCTATAAAGGTCTGACAGTATTAGATTACATTTCCTTATAGTATGGAAACAGGCCTTTCGGCCCAACAAGTCCACACCAGCCCTCTGGAGAGTAACCCACCCCCCCTATATTTACCCCTGAGTAATGCACCTAACACTACGGGCAATTTAGCTTGGCCAATTCACCTGATCAGCACATCTTTGGATTGTGGGAGGAAACCCACGCAGACACAGGGAGAACATGCATACTCTGCATTGACAGTCGCCTGAGGTGGGAATCAAACCTAGGTCTCTGGCGCTGTGAGGTGGCAGTGCTAACCACTGAGCCACTATGCTGTCCTTTGTTTATGCTGATCCACGAACACACACATACAGACACTCCAGACCAGGGACCACCATCTTAAGATGAGGGGTAGGTTGTTTAGAACAGAGATGAGGAATTTCTTCACCCAGAGAGTGGTCAGCCTGCGGAATTTTTTTTTTAGATTAGATTACTTACAGTGTGGAAACAGGCCCTTCGGCCCAACAAGTCCACACCGCCCCGCCGAAGCGCAACCCACCCATACCCCTACATCTACATCTACATCTACCCCTTACCTAACACTACAGGCAATTTAGCATGGCCAATTCACCTGACTTGCACATCTTTGGACTGTGGGAGGAAACTGGAGCACCCGGAGGAAACCCACGCAGACGCGAGGAGAACGTGCAAACTCCACACAGTCAGTCGCCCGAGGCGGGAATTGAACCTGGGTCTCTGGTGCTGTGAGGCAGCAGTGCTAACCACTCTGCCACCATGCCGCCCACTAATTCTTTGCTCCAGGAAACTGTTGAGGTCAAAACATTGAAACCTTTTAAGAAAGATGTAGCTATAGTTCTGAGGACTAAAAAGGATGAAAGAATCTCAACAGAAACTGGGAAGAGGGTATCGGGTTAGATGATCAGCCGTGATCATATCAAATGGCAGCATAGACTTGAAGTGCCGAATAATCTGCTCCTGCTCCTATGATGTCTGTTTCAATGTTCCTATCAAAGTGTTCTTGTGAATTGTTATCGAAGATGGTCCAAATCGGGGTATTCTTTCCAAAAAGTACCCTTAAGGAGATTCTTAGTTTCCCCAGTGTTAGCCATTGGTAACAAAACAGAAGTTCCCTCTTTTAATGGGGCACAGCTAATAATGAGCTTAACCACAAAACGACAGGGAACTTTTGCAAACTTAAAAAAATGCTGTTATATTATCCAATCTGCATCTCAATCCCTGCAGTGTCCAGTTGACTGTAGAAGGCCTCAAGTGAAAAGGCCGACATAACATGCCATTTTCCCTGGGCTACCTGCATATGGATCATAGAAGGGATGAGGAACCTCCCCCATAGGCTCAAGTAATCAATGGGTTAATTTGTACCTATTTGAGAGGTATATATGGGAGATAGAGATGGTCTGGCGAAGCCTATTTAATGCATTGGAGGTTGTGATTCATTTAGTCTTTTAGAGGAGATCCATGTTTACTTTTGCACAATGTAACAGAATGAAAGCGTTGAGCATTGAGCATACAGGTTTGCGGAAGGGCAACTGATTCCCCTTCATTGTCCTTCAGTCTGTCTTCGATGGTTAAGCAACCTTGACAAAAGATGACTGATGTTCACTGGTCCTTCCAATGGATTTCCCCAGATGTACTACCGGCCAAGCATATTTGTAAATGCTTGCTGTATTGGTATAGATCCTCTTTAAAACTGAAGAGCAATCTGGACTGAAGCATGCATTATTACCCAGAGGAATGAAAATTCAAATGACATTAAACAGATATTGAGAATGTACAGGTGAAGTCTGTTCTTCGCAGAGTTTGGATGATTATACTTTCCAGCACTGGTCAGTCCATTATACTAAAAAATATTGACCAATATTTCTTAAAAATCCTGATCTATCAAGATAATTTCGAACACAGACAAGGATAGGAGAGTCAGTGATGGTGCATACACAGGACAGAATGGATTGTCAGTCCGATTACATAGAGTTAATGCAGTTTACTGTGAATTCTGCTATAAATAGTTAGCTGTGGGAGAATCTGCTGTGTAAAGATATGACATGGGTTTTAATATGAGTAATTTGACTTGATTGGATAACCCATAATCTTACACAAAGTAGAATGATAAGTACAGAGTAGATTTTGCAACCTAGCAAGGTGCAGGGGTGGTAGGAGGTGGTTTATGGAGTTCTGCTGTGAATGGACCTTCACATGTAACAAATAAGTAGTGGAATCACAGATCAGTATGCTAGCTGCGATGATGATTAGTATAAAGTGCCTCTGGGAGTTCATGTGCTGTTTATATCATGTGTGAATTTGTTAAATCCTTTAATGCTCATTTCAAGTAAGCATAACGGTTTGAACAGCAGTACCAGTAAACTGAGCACTATTCAGATGTAGGCTTGAATATCAGGGGAATTCTGCTGTACATATTTCCACAGCGTGCATGCAGCAAGTTGCAATGTCTGACAAACAGGAAAGTTAATAATAGCCTGACCCGCATTTAACAGGACTGCCTACACTGGCATTCTGTGTTTCAGTGCAAATTGCAAGAAGGTACCAAATATCCTCAGAACTGGAGCTTCCAGGTTAATACGCAAGGCACATAGATTTTCGGATTTGACAGCAGACTATGCATATGTAGCATACTTGACTCAAATGTATATAAACTTGAGAAGTGTGACATTCATTGATGTACATTTCTTCCATTTATTTGGTTGTATATAGAAAGGAGACCAGATTCTCAAAAATTCCTTTTTAAAAAAAAATCCCAAAGGGAGTTCTACAAACACGTTTGTGATGGGCCAGTCAGCCATGTTACAGCCTGAAGCCTTTCTTTCAGGTATGTTATAACATATAAACTTCAAGCGTGAGAAATGAATTTTTTGCAAAACTGACGACTAGTCGGACAAGTTTCCTCATGTCAGTCAGTCGTTCACAAGATTCAAAGTCAAAATAATTAGCTCCAGTTTGTGAAAAACCATAAGTTAAGCATCTTGTAAAAGATATCAGAATGGTACTTAATGCTGTTTAATAATATTTATAAAAATATACTTTTGAAAAAATTATAACAGCTTCTAGCCTCCCTGTGACCCTCTCATCGTATGATTATAGGGTCAAGTTATTTCACATCTCATTCAAATGTGTCAACAAATAGGGCAATTACTCAAAGCATCCATACTGTGAATGACAAGATCATTTAAATGAGGACTAAAAGCAAAACAGGTAAAAGATCAATAAGGAAGAATGGATGGAAAATCTTACCAGGGATCATTCAAGAGAGCACTGCATGTTTGTTGCGATAGAAATGATGTGCAGGGATTTGAGGAAAAGGCACTAGGAAATGGAATTGGAACTTTCATGGTGGGCCGAATGGCCTCCTTCTGTACTGTGACAATTCTGTGATCTATTGAACTACTGCAGAGTATACTTGAATCATCAAAGCTGGGCATGAGGATATTTGGTGTACAGTAATCACCAAAATTGAATGCATCCTTTAAAATTAAAGCATATCTACAGAATCTATGTTGGATGCTGCTCCTGAGAAGGAGTGGACAGTTGTCCTGAGCTCAGATTCTTATGTCTTTGTGTTAAATAAAAATTCCACATTTTCTATTGCAAAAATATATTCAAAAATGAAGCTCCCACTGCGAGTGTTGGTGAGAATGTCCAGTGTGTGCAAGGATATTGACAGAACATTTGTATGAAGATTTGGGGCAAAATTACAGGCAAGGCCCACATTTTGAATCTCCATTTCCAGCCTGTTATTCGATGGGTTCAGATAAGTTTTTGTTAGTAATCCAGTTTTGAACTGGTCCATCTAGTTTTTGAGTGGGTTGTCATGAAATTTCAAAAATGTAAACCAGAGGCAAAAAGTGTATTTGCTTTGAAAAAGGAGAATAATTTCCCAGGTATGTCTCTTACTATGTGAAAGGTCATCTATTTAGCTACGATAATTTTAAATGAATTTCTGCCAGTAGAAAGCACATATGAAAACACACATCATGAATCCATCCACTGCTGCTACATACTTTTTGACTTAAGTCAAAGATTGGCAATTTTATGAGTGGCAAATCAACTTCATTATCAGTTGCAAATCCGAAGCGTAATGGAGCCCTGAAGTAAGTTGCAATTCTGGCCTACACTTGCAGACAAGAAAAATACCCATTCTGAGGAAGGGTCACTCAACCCAAAATGTTAACTCTGATTTCTCTCCACAGATGCTGCTAGACCTGCTGAGATTTTCCAAAGGAAACAAACAAGAGACTGAAAGAACACAGCAAGCCAGGCAGCAGCAGGAGGTGGAGAAGGCAACATGAGCCCTGAAGAAGGGTTACAACCGAAACCTTGACTTCTCCACCTCCTTATGCTGCCTGGTTAGCTGTGCTCTTCTAACTTCCTGCTTGTTAACTTTGGATTCCTGTAGTGCTTTTCTTTTGTCTCTGCTGAGCTTTCCTAGCAATTTTGTTTTTTGTTTCTGATTTACGGCATCCGCAGTCCTTTCGGTTTTATAAGAAAAATACTTTGCAGGGTCGAGTGTTTTTAAGTTTTTACCTTGGAGGGTTGTGTGCAAAAACCAAAGAGGAAAGAAATGTCTTGCATTACTGTGGTGACCCTTCGTAATGCCATGGCATCCTCAAGTACCGTTTAAGTTGCTTTGAACTGTAGAGCTTGTAAAGTAGGAAAACCATTAATGAGTTATGCACAACAAGTTCCTGCACTAACAGCAATGCAGTAACAACCAGATCGTCTGTTTTGCTTTCAGTAATATTGAGGAATAAAGACAGGCCTGACATTAGGGAATGCTCCCCTGCTCTTCTTCAAGATAGTAGGAATAGTTCAATGAACAGTAAAATCTCTGTAGGTCTCCTGAAGGCATTCTTCTGGAAAAGGAAATGATTGTTTCTTTGAAGTTATTTTTTACACTCAGTGTTTATATGTTATCAAGTTTCCCCAATGCTCTCTCCACCTGAACCTATTAGTGATGCCAAATTCTTCCTTTTCTCACAATGTCCTTGCTTTATGTTTTAACTGTTGCTGAAATTTAATTTGCAGTGACTTCTACAGCTTAGTCGCAAGTGTTCTGTCAAAGTCTCTTGCTTGCAACCATCACCAAATGTGTTTGCAGTGCACCTGTAAGTTATATTTGCTGCATGACTTGCATGCGGAAATCTGTTGAAAATCAACCCTTTGATCATTCTAAGCTCAGCCTTTTTGTGCTTTGTTCTATTTCCCATTTGCTATTACTTTCTATGGTGTTTTCACAGCCTGCCCCTACAGTACTGGAGAGTATTGCTGAATCTGACCAACTTTTGTTTATTCAGCAAAAAAAAAATAACCAAATGTGGTTGACCGAACTGCTCATGACTTTCAACAGTAAACTCACAACTAATGGTCAACTGCGTTAAGCAAGTCCTGCTTTAGAACAGTCCTCTCAGATGAGCTGGGAAGAGAAAAGAAAACACTATCTGCACACTTTTGTTTGAACATGCTCTTTAGTCACAATGATAGATTTGGCTCTTTAAGCAGACTGCTTGGGCTCAACTTCACAAAAATGGTCCAAGCAATCGAACCTAGTGGCAGCACTAATGAACCTCTGACAAGCACACTGTTGAGCAATCCTGTTAGGCTTTACATTTGCACAACAGCACAGGGAAACACACCTTTTCTCAAATGCCATTGCATGCTGGTTTCTCCACTAAACAGTTCAGCCACCTTGAACAAACTGGTCAATTCCTCTTCTACATTCATTTCCTCCTCCTATGTTCACTTTCCGAATGCATCTGTTGCTCTTGTAAAGTTATTCAGTTTTAAGCAGAGCACCGCCAATGATCAGATGATCCCACCCACTTATACTCTGCGAGTGAAAGTGTACTCCACTTGCTAGCAAACACTGCATTTGTTTTTAAAGTTTACTATCTTGGTCTGTGATCTGAGCTGCTTCTCTGAAAGACAAATGGCCAAAAAGGCAATACATTCTGGGGTGTAAATTCTTGAACTGATATTAAATGAGACAATGGGAATTGATCATTTGAATTTGGTTCATTGTAAATAATAAACGTTGTAATAAGCTTTGTTCTAATTAGCTGTAAGTGATGCTATCATCTGGACACTTAATGGGCTCACATCATATTTCTGTCTCCATGAATTAAACATATATGTCAATTGCTTTATTTTAAATGTATTCTAACTTTATTTTTCCCATTATATTTGAGCATCATTGGTAAGGCCAACATTGCCCATCCCTAATTTCCCTTGGTCAGAAGTCACATGACACCAGGTTATAGTCCAACAGGCTTATTTGAAATCACAAGCTTTCAGAGCGCTGCTCCTTTGGAGGTGACTTCATCTGACAAAGGAGCAGCACTCCAAAAGCTTGTGATTTCAAATAAACCAGTTGGACTGTAACTTGGTATCATATGACTTCTAACTTTGTCCAACCCAGTCCAACACCAGCACTTCCACATCATAATTTCCCTTGAACTGAGTGTTTTGCTAAACCATTTTCAGAGGGCAGTTAAGAGTCAACCGCATTGGGTCTGGAGTCACATCAAGGCCACGCCAAATAGCGATGCCAGATTTCCACCCTTAAAAAGATATTAGTGAATTTTTTTTAACAACAATCTACAGTAGTTTCATTACTAAGATTAGCTCTCTTTAAATTTCAGATTTGTCAACGAAGTATAAATTCAGCCAGTGTCCTGAACCTGTGTCCTCAGGACATTAGTCTGAGCCTCAGCATTTCCAGCAAAATGACATGACCATATTCAACTTTGGAAGTGCTACTTAATAACACTTTGCATTTACATTACTTTTTTCACAGCCTCTGGATGTTCCAAAGCACTCTACAGTTAAAGAAGTCATTTTATATTGTAGTCAACTTTATAATGCAGTAAATGAGGCAGCCAATTCATATAAACAAGGTCCCACAAACAGTAACGTGATAAATACTGACTGCGATGTTGTTTGAGGAATAGTTATTGGTCAGGAAGCAGAGGGGAATCTCCAAATCTTAAAATATCACAATGGAATCTTCTACATTCACCTGAGAGGGCAGGTACATACATGAGTTTCTCATCTCTTCCAAGCGAGAGTTCCCTCAGCCTTGGGAGTGTTAGCCTCATTTTGTTCTCAAGTCTACAATGGAGGAACTCAAACCCACAGGATCCTAACTCAGAGATGAGAGCGTTACCACAAAGTCACAGCTGTCATGTTACTCTGAATTTTACAGTTTCTTGACTCAGTGCAAGTCACGTCAAGTTTATTGGAAATGTTCTCACTGTGAGGCCAAGCAAGTTTTTTCACTAAATCTTATCAAACATGCTGCTTCTGCCCCTATCCCATCTAATTTCCACCCCACTCTACCATGTGCTGTTTCCGGAATAACTCGTCACTCAGCAATAAAATGGCCCTTATTTATAGTATCCTCAGCTAATCAATCTTTCTCATTTCTGGCTGAGGGAGAAAAACACAAGTAGGCAAGGCAATGCAAGAGAGGGATGCTGTTAACATCCAGGTTGGGCCCGAGTGAGTGGTTACTGTGGGAACAAATGAAGAAACTAGAGATACAGCCTGGCCCAGTCCATGAGCTGGGTGCAAGCCCCTGTGTGCACAGTGTCTTTGCTGCAGCATTGATGTTATAGTTGCCATTGCACAGTGTGGTACAGCATTAAAGTTCAGAAGCATAATGAAACTAGAGTGGAGGTGTGTAATGAGGGTTCTTAGAGGCTGGCACATGTTGGAATCCAATATCCCTAGACATGGTGTATGTGTGGTCAATACCTATGCCATATACCTTGACTTCTTGGTGCCAGTGTCCAAATGGTGGTCATTTGGACCTGGTGATGAGCTGAATCTACCAGGTGCTTGCTCTGGTTTCCTCATTGATGTTTCCCAATGTCATGTTTGTTTCGGAGAGTTTGGCAAGATGGGAGTCTGACTATCTTTGAAGCAAGTTGGATTTCTGACAAGGATCCTCAGCTAATCAATCTTTCGTAATTGATCAACAGTTTCAATTCTGGTATTGTTCTACTAAATCATATCTCCTCCACCTTTTCCAATGTCCCTGCATCATTTTTCACAATGTGGCATTCAGAAGGCTGAAAGTACTCCAGATGTGGTTATCCAGTGCTCCCCCCTATTTGTGTTGGAAAAATAATATGTTCAGACAAAAAGCACTTTGTTGAGTTAATAAGAATTGTTAAATGGAGATTTCCTCCTCATAGGTTAGCCATTTGCAATGTAGTAAACTGGCAGTGTTCCAAAGCAATTTCTTGGACAAAATTGGGATCCTAGCTACATACTGATCGTAATGAGGTCAGCCAGGTGGATCTCCTAGAATATAAGTTCCCTGATTAGGGCTGGTCCAATCATGGAGCCCTAGCTGACAGCTAAGAACAGGAGTGCCAGTCATCATGCTCACTCTGAAAGCTGGCACTGAGGGAGTTGGATCATTCTCAAGGGCTCTCTATGTCTAAATAAGGGGCGAGTTAGTCATGGGATACTGGCCCATGTGGAATTATTCCATGCTGTGAACTGGCTGAAGAGCTGATCAAGGGCTACTTTGAACCATAGAGTCACAGACAAAAACAGAAGTTTCTAGAAAAGCTCAGCAGGTCTGGCAGCACCTGTGAAGAGAAATCAGTGTTAACATTTTGGGTCCAGTGACCCTTCTGAGTTTTTCCAGCAATTTCTGTTTTTGTTTCTTATTTATAGTATCCACAGTTCCTTTGGTTTTCGTAGAGTCACAGTACTGATGTGGTATTCCAGTGTAGCAGTGCTGCTGTTACTATCAGGGATTTAATCTTTTTCTGTCCCATCTGTTATAAGTGGAGACAAATGACATTTTATTAGATATCCTTGAATAATTCATACCCAACCAATTTACATGTTTTGAAAATGCTAATGGATGGGCTGGATCAGAAGATATGTTTCATTAATCATGTGGATGAAGTCGGTTGTTGTTCATCCAAGTTTGCAGATGACACTCAGTCGCCATATCAGGTTGAGTGGACTGAAGAAGGAAATTGCAAAGGGACATAAAGACTACAGAGTAAGAGGAAAGAAATTATGAGAGATAGGAATTAATATGGGGAAATCCAAGTTTGAATTTGGAAAAGATAGTTTTTTTTTAATAAAGGTGATGAGGTGATGTAGAGGGAATTCTCCCTGGTAGAACACCATTTCCGAAAAGTAACAAGGCCTTAAGACAAAGGAGCAGAAATTAGGCCATGCAGCCCATCGAATCTGCTCCACCATTCAATCATGGCTGATAAGTTTCTCAACCCCACTCTCCTGCTTTCTCCCTGTAACCCTTGAACCCCCTTGATACTCAAGAACCTATCTATCTTGGTCTTAAATAAACTCAATGATGTGACCTCCACAGCCTTCTGTGGCAATGAGTTCCATTGATTCACCACTGTCTGGCTAAAAAAGTTTCTCCTTATCTCCATTCTAAAAGGTCTTCCTTTTACTCTAAGGCTGTACCCTCAGGTCCTAGTCTCTCCTACCAATGGAAACAATTCCCCTCTCTGACCTTCATCAAAGAACAGTGGTTGAGACATCTATGCTTCAGTCTAAAGTATTTTCACTGAACTGCTGTGGTGTATGAAGGGGAAAACAATTTACTGCTAATCCAGCTTGTACGTTAGATGAAAGTGAGAGTAGAGGAGATGGGATGTGAGGAGAGTTAGCTATCTTTTTCATTGTTTTCAACTCCACTGTTTGACAGGGTCCTAACAATAACCTTTAATAAATGCCAGCATTATTTCAGCTGCCTGTGGCACATGAAAGCATGCCTATCTCCCATTAGTCAGCTTCTCCTGCATCTTTGTGCCATCTCGTCTGGCAAGAGAAAGGAAAGTGTCAGTGCACTTGGGTGGTATGGCTGTAGTGGTATCTGTGAATTGTTGGGTGTGTAAATTACAACAATGCGAAGTAAATACATGCGAGGAGCCATTATGAATGTTAGGTAGGTATTCTAGTAGATAAAAATTGCCAGAAAGTGAACGATGGGATGTTTTGCGTGGTGTGTGTGTCAGTGCACTTGATGGCATTTGAAAATGGCTTCACTGATTTTGACAAGTGTTTCGGGGTCAATGAGCTTTTGTAATATTGGTTTCAACAGACAAAGGCTTGACAATTGCTCGTACCATCCATAGCTGTCAAGCAATATGTGCCTAGACAACTGATGGATACAGACTTTCTGCTCCTCTTCCCACCAGCTCCACAAAGGTCTTTAATGTTGCATCTGAGAACCTTGCATCTCTCTCTCTAGAAAACTGTGGCATTACTTAGCTTATCCCAAGGTAGAATGCTTTGTATGGGGTCCTCCACCAATGTGAAGGGTGTAAATTGACTTTAATCGTTGCTGGACAGCTTGTGCTAACCTCTTGTGATGTTGGGCCTCCTCTTGATGTTTACAGCCATTCAACAGCACGGTCAATGTTGACTACATCCTGTAACAGAGCTGGCGAGCTGCCTTTGATATGCTGAATGGATATGATACAATTGTGCATCACGAGCCCTGCACTCTTTTTTTAAGAACTATCCAACATAACTCCAAAAGTCATTGGGAGCCTGGGGATTTCCACTTTCTCATATCATTCAGGCACCATTATAGGCTAGAGTGCACAAGTAGGAAAGGTATATTGTAAAAGCTAAAGGAATTTTGCTCAAGCAGATGCAACATTTTAACAAGACAGCTCATCGCTGTCTTCCTAGGCGTAATTAAGGATGTTGGACCCCGCCCCCCTCACTTTTCTGCATATGCCCAGATCCCGTGATCATGCAGGTGAACTAAGGAAGCTCATTTGTACCTACAGAGTGTTAGAGGAGGACAGACACCTCTTGGAGCAATCCAGATGCTCAGTCAGTTTACATTTTTAGAATTGAACTCAATGGAGTTTTGTTAAGGAAGGGATATGAATTAGAGGCAGATAAGTGGAGTGGTAACGCATGTTAGTTGTTATCTAATTGAATAGTGGAGGAGTCTTGAAGGACAGAATGGCTTACTTGTAGTCTAACATTTCTGTATTTCCATGTTATTTTATGATCCATCTCTGTTCCTTACAGCATAGCCAAAGATATCGTTGATGATTTGTCTTTTTCTTTCTCCACTGCCTAGACTCAGTCAGTTATCACTTTTCCAACTGCACCACAACGGGATTTTACACATCCCTACAACAGGTTTGCAACACATTCAGATTCCACAGTGTTACTAATAAAGAAAAAGCACAAAAGCAGACCATTTCCCCTGTTCTGCATGTGTAAATGTGTTTCAAGTCACCTGCAACTTCAATATTTTAAAACCATTTCAAACATTTCCTTTTTCTCCAGCTTCTTATTTGTCTACCCCATCTCTCTCCTTTGTATATTTCTCCCTCCATTTCATACAGCATCTGTCATGCTGCCAGAGAAATGTTGGGAGGAGTGATGGAAGAAGATATTGGGAGGACTTTGGGTAGCAAGGTGCTCCCAGGAATTAATACCTTGGACACTGAGATGGCCAAAAGAATGTCAGTTGCGCCTTGTTTCCTGTAAAGATTCCATTCTATTCTCCCAGTTCCTCTGTCACTGTTGCATATGTTCTGATGAGGCCAACTTTGACATCCCACCAGCATCCACATCCAGAAGATCATCTGCCACTATTTCCACCACCTCCCCTCCCTTGTCCACCTTCCACAGGGACTATTCCCTCCAGGACACCCTGGTCAACTCTTCCTTCACTCCCAACAACTCCCCGGAGCACCTTTCCCTGCAACCACCAAAGATGTAACACCCGCCCACTTACCTCCTCCCTTCTCAGTTTCTAAGGGCCCAAATATACCTTCCGGGTGAAGCAGCACTTTACCTGCACTTCTCACAATCTTGCCTAGTGCCATTCGCTGCTCACGTGGTCTTCTCTACATTGGGGAAATGGAGCGTAGACTGGGTGACTGCTTTGCAGAACACCTCCGTTCTGCCTCGCAAAAAGACTTTGAGCTTCCAGTTGCCTGCCACTTTAACACATCACTCTGTTCCCTGTCTCGAGCTTGCTGCAGTGCTCAAGTGAAGCTCAGTGAAAGCTGGAAGAACAACATTTCATTTTCCACTTGGGGACCCTGCAGCCCTCTGACCTCAATATCAAGTTCAATAAATTTAGGACCTGAACTCTCCCATGTCCTAGCCCCCTACCCCACACATGGTCTGTCATTACACACTACCTATTGTTAGCCATTAACACTCTCCATTAATAGCTATTCACCCTCCCAGCCAGATTGTTATTGACTGTCTGTCCAACTGTTCTTCTGTTGCTTTGGGCTCTAACCCCACCTATCGTTTGTCCCTTACACCCACCGCCATCCTATCTTCTGCATATAAACCAACATTTTCCTAGCTATCATCAGTTCAGAAAAAGGGTCACTGGACCCAAAATGTCGACATTGATTTCTCTTCACAGATGCTGCCAGACCAGCTGAGCTTTTCTAGCAACTTATTTTTGTGCCAGTGCATTCCGGTTGGAGCAGAGGGTGGAGAGTGGATAGAAATGCACCATAGAACCTCTTGAAAACTCCATCACCAAGTCATTGGCAGTTGTGTTTGAGTATAAAGTTAAAAGTCACACAACACCAGGTTATAGTCCAACAGATTTAATTGGAAGCACACTAGCTTTCGGAGTGACACTCCTTCATCAGGTGATTGTCTGTCTGATGACAATCACCTGATGAAGGAGTGTCACTCCGAAAGCTAGTGTGCTTCCAATTAAACCTATTGGACTATAACCTGGTGTTGTGTGATTTTTAACTTTGTACACCCCAGTCCAACACCGGCATCTCCGAATCGTGTTTGAGTATAACAGGGTTCCAAATTTTGCCTGTTCTTTTGGTGAAAACATATTGTACTCATTGAAGGGATGATACCCATAAAGTCAAGGACCTTGAAAATATTGACAATGTGTGTTCTGCTTGTAGAAAATGGTGGGGTCAAAACTATGAGTAAGCTCATGAGGATTTTTATTTTGTTTAATGTTTTTATATGTTTGTTATGTGTTAGATTTTATTGCTAGAATTTTATAACAGGGAGTTGTATCTTTCAGAATTTATTTTATTGGAAAGATTGAAATTGTGTAACATAGTGAATGAATAACAAGTAAAAACGAACCATTCAGAGAAATGCAACTGAAAAGATACATGATCCTAAGAGCGTTCCAGAGAGAGTGGAGTTCTTTTTGGGATCTTCTGCCCCTCTGCCATGCCTTCAGCTGAAGAACCAGACTTATTTGCATTAATCTGTGACTCCCACTGAAGTTGTGGCATCCAGGGAAGAATAGTCCATGTGGAAAGTTTTCCCTCAGTAAAAATGATGTAAACGGATAGACAGGTTTAATGATCACAACAGAGGCAATGTTCATGAAAGCCATTAAGAGATAATTTCATGATGATTAGCTGATCCAAATCACTTTGGCTGAACCAACTTTAATATTGATGTCAGAGGTTGCATTTGCAATATCTTGGAGATGAACAGTTACTGCGTAGAGTGTCATTTCTTCAAGAACTCTGTCCAAGGCATTTCAACAATTAAAAGTGACAAGTGAGTCAGGATGCAAGGGGGATTTTGACAGAAGAATGCTGGGCTCTGAATGCAAGCTCGGAAGCTTCCAAATCTACCTTTGGGACCATTGGTATCTTATCTTTCAGCCTTCACTTCCCTGACGTCCTGACCAGTGCATGGCCCTGGCTAACATCGTTAAAGAATGGATCATGTAGTTGTTATCACATTGAAGTTTGTGGTAGCTTGCTGTGTGAAAATTGACTGCCATGCATCCTACAATAACAACCAGCTTGGCCGAACCCTTTGTTGGAATATCGACTATTTCCTGGAATCTCTATGAGAGCCACAGGGAATTTGTTGTCCTGTTGTCGGGCAGAGGAACTGAAATAACGAATGGTGTGGTGTCAAATACCAGGTTCAGTCTTTGGATTGTTGCTGAGGCATTCAAGCCACTCAGTAGAATACAATCTGTAAAAACAGAAAATGATAGGAATTCACCATTCAGAAGAGAAAAGGCAATATTGTTTCATATATATAGGTTTCACCAGAAATCAGTCCTGGTGGATTGTTTTTCTCTGAAACATTAACCCATATTTAGACAAAATCTTGAAATTGCTGTGTATTTCCAGCATATTCGTTTTTGTTTAGTTTAGATTTGCAGTACTTTACTTTCACTGAGGCTGGAGTCTTTTTGAGGCATTTGTGCAGATTGGACAGAATTCATTGGTTGCCTTTGAGTATCAGCAAAACCCCACTTACTGAGAAACTAACTCCAATGGAGCTATCTCTGTCTTGTGGATGAGTCATTAAATCAAGGCACTTTCTGACTCTGTTGTACCATTCAAATAGGTAGGGAAAATCTCCCCAATGCTCCGATCTGGAAATATCCCTCAACCAGCATTAATATCATAAAGTAAAATCCGGTTGGAGGTGCAGTGGGATCTAGGTGTTCTAGTCCGAAAATCACAAGATGTTTGCGTTCAGGTACAGCAAGTATTCAAGATGTCTGAATGAATGCAATTCTTTGAGAAGAGGAATTGAACATATAAGTAAAAAGGTTATGCTGCAGTTTTATAGAATGTGAAGGAGGTGGTGTTGGACTAGAGTGGACAAAGTGAAAAGTTAAAAATCACACAAGACTAGGTTATAGTCCAACTGGTTTATTTGGAGGCACTGGCGTTCAGAGTGCTACTCGTTCATCAGGTAGCTAGTGTGGCAGGGTTAAGATACAGAATTTATAGCAAAAGATTACTGTGTCGTTCAATTGAAATGGTATTTTTAACAAACCTAGATAGTTATTAAGACTTTCGTCTTTTAGAATGGATTTCAGGTTTCTTTTAACAAACTTCTTTTAAGTCACATTCTCAAGATAACAAGGTTTTTATATAAAAAAAGGAATCTCTCAGCTCAGACAATGCATTAAAGGTGTGAGGTTAGAGTCTGTCTGTGTCCCAATCTTGAGTCAGATTGGCTCTATTTCCAAAGTAGGAATTTATAAAATATTAAATGGATTAACTGCTTGCAGTTTGAGTGCTTTTTGAGCAAAATAGAATGTATCTGCAAATATACTTCTGCAAATACAAATTCATCCATAGATCTATATATGCGTGTGCATGCATGAGAGAGTATGTGCATGTGAGTGTGTGCATGTGAGTGTGAATGCATGTGAGAGAGCATCTGTTTGTGTGTGTGCATGTTTGGTAAAGTGTGTGTATGAGTGTGATGGTGTAAGCCTATGAGAGGGTGTGAATGGGTGCGAGTGTGGAGGGTGTATGCGTGTGTGTATGTGAGAGAGCATGTGCATGAGAGAGGGTCTACGTGAATGTGTGAGTATGTAAGAGTATGTGTGAAAGAGTGTATAGTGTTGTGGGGTCACCTGTAGTGTGATATGCACCTAGGGTCCCTGTTGAGGCCATCCTCATGGGTTCTGAACTTGACTATCAGCCTCTGCTTGGCCACTCTGTTTTGTTGTGTATCCCAAAACTCACCATGGAGGATGGCCACCCGAAGATCCGAGACCAAATGTGCCTGACCCATAAGTCTATGAGGTGAATTTGCATTAATGAACCGAAGCCTCAACCCATTCTAAAAGATGAAAGACTTAACAGCAATCTAGGTTTGTTCAATATATCATTTCAGTTGCCTGACACTTGGAATTTTTGCTATAAATTCTGTGTCTTATGATCCTGCTCCACAGTTACCTGATGAAGGAGCAGCGCTGGTGCTTCCAAATAAACCTATTGGACAAGAGCCTTGTGTTTTGTGATTCTTGCCTGAGTTATATAGGGCATTTGTGATACCACATTGTGAATACTGTGAACAGTTTTGGTCTCCTTATTTAAAGAAGGATGTAAATGCACTGGAGGTGGATCAATGGAGGATAACTCGATTAAAACCTGGAATGAGCAGCTTATTTTATTGGGAAGACAAGGTTGGACTGATGAGGCTTATTTCCACAGAAAGAGTGAGGGACATTTCGATTGAAGTGTGTAACATTCTGAATGACCCTCACAAGGTGGACACAGAAAGGTTTTTTTTCTGGTGGGTGAGTCCAAAGCAAAGGGGGCACTGTTTAAAAA
Source organism: Chiloscyllium punctatum (assembly GCF_047496795.1). NCBI lineage: Eukaryota > Metazoa > Chordata > Chondrichthyes > Orectolobiformes > Hemiscylliidae > Chiloscyllium > Chiloscyllium punctatum. The sequence goes on from NC_092775.1 coordinate 16,417,836, forward strand.
TTGAGAGCCACCCTTTTTGGTCAGAGTTAAGGAGGAGTTTTATTCTCGGAGAGTTGTGCAACTTTGGAACACTTTGGTAGTGGAGGCAGGTTCAATGAGCATTTTTAATGCAGAGTTGAATAGATTCCTGTTAGGCAGGGGATACAATGGTGATCAAGATATAGATGGGAATGTGGAATTCAGAACACAAACAGGTCAGCCGTGATCCTGTAGAGATGGCTAGAAAGCTTGAATGGTCTACTTATGCTCCTAATTTGTATGCTTATATGTGTCTTTCACAGAAGAAACATTAAGATGAGGTTCCAATTGTAAAAAAAAATCCATTATTTCAGGAAAGAATGGAAATGAACTTGGTGGGGGATGGGGTGGTTGGGGGGAGGGGGGGGGGGGGGAGATGTTGCATGAGGGAGTTGTCCTTGATGTCCTGGCCAATTCTGACCCATCAATCAACCCCATTTAAAAAATTGATTTTCTGATTATTTCCACATTGACGTTTGTGGGAGACTTCTGTCTGAATATTGACTGGCATGTTTCCAACAGTGACTACACTTTGAAAAGTGCTTTATTGGCTGTAAAGTGCTTTGGGACGTCCTGAGTGCAGAAGAGGCACTATACAAATCCAAGTCTTTCTTTCTCTTTGCATGTACGGAGAGTACACTTACACCTTAGCTAACAATACAAGCAAACTTCATTTATGTAGTATGAAAACAGAAAATGCTGAAGGAGCTCAGCAGTTATGGCAATATCTGTGGAGAAAAGAACAGAGTTAACATTTTGAGTCAGATGTGACTGTTCTGTACGCTGCCTGTATAACCAAGATCATAATATCTATTAAATATTTTGCTTCTGGGCTTATCTGGACCCGAATAAGAATAATCTAAATGGCTGTGCGACCTCAGCAATGTTCCATGACTAAGCCAGACTCACTGCTTAATCAGCATACCTTGTAATAATGATTTTACTGGATATGGGCATTGCTGGCTGGGCCTACATTTATTTTCCTTCCCTAATTACCTTTGGTAGGTGGTGGAGAACTGCCATCCTGAACTGTTACAGTCCATATGGAGCAGGGACACTAATTGTGGTTTTATCAAGGGACATGAGTCTGAAGGAACTGTCCGTGTGTGTGAGAATAAGGCAGAGTTGCCCAAAGTGAGAGTTTTCTTCCTATGAAGCAGTTTCATATTCAGAAATAAAGGCTAGCTACTCAAAGTACCCAGGCAGATTAATTCTTTTTTTGAAATCTGAAACGAAAGAAATCCGACAAAGAAATCTTTTATCAATATAAGTACTTGAACTCATCAATAGTCTCCTAATATGTTAGCACTTGCTGCAGTATTGCCTCACAGCTGTATTACATTATGGTTGATTGCTTGAAATGTTCGTGATTAAAAATGTTTGAATTATTGAATTCACTATTGCCTTTGATTAAAGTGTGGGCCTGTTGGACTTTCCAACACTTCATGTAAGATTAACCCTTAAAATGCCAATGGCATTAGTTATTATTCAAAACGCATGTTTTGTTGACTTTTGAAATACAGTCACAAATGTATGTATGGTGCTCATAGTTTGATTTGCCAGGATTATTTAACCCTTTCTCCTCTGCCTTTCTGTTTCGAAACCACGGCCTATTTGCTGTCACGTGGTTTAATGGATATTGTCAGTCCTCTGATAGTTCAGTCAAGTGACCATTTGAGTACAAACTGTTCATGTCAGGGAATTTCACTGTGAAAGATTTTGTTGTTTTACTGTCAGGAATAGAATTTACACTTACCTGTTTACTGTCCATGATCTGTATGTTCGTATTTTCTTGCCCTCAGAGCAACTTGCCTGATTCAGTAACTCAAGCAGAAAACCTCTGTGAGCTCGAAGAAATAAATAAAATTATTCATTATCATACACAAATCTCAGATGTTTAAAATGCACCATTGCACTCACTCATCTTACATACACGATCATATGCTCAAAAAATATACATAGATTAATTAAACCAATAATTTCAATCAATGCTATTTCAATTCCTTTCCTATAGGCCCGTTGTTACTTATTCATGAACCAGATGGGTTTTACAACAATTGATAGTTTCATGGTCATTCCAGATATATTAACTGGATTTAAATCCAAGCAGCTGCTGTGGTAGGATTTGAGCTATTATCATCAGAATAATATCCTCTGCTTTGGACACTAGCCCAGTGGCATTACCAATATACTGCTGTGCCTACCCCTCTTTCACTGGAAGGAAATATTTGGCCTCTAACTACTCTGTCAGACCCTTTTATTGGAACATCTCTATCATATCTCCTCTCAAAATAGTCCAAATCTCCTCCATTATGTCCATGTAACAGAAGTCCTTCATCCCTGCACTCATTCTCATAACTTTTTTCTATGCTCTCTATAAAGCCTTCAAACATTTCTGAAAGTGTGGTGAAGTGAATTGGGCACAATGGGGCCAAGCCAATGTTTGAGAAATGTTAATCAGAACCTCCTTGCTTTTGTATTCAATGCCTCTATTAATAAAGCCCAGGATGTTGTATGCATTTCTAATCATGTTTTCCACCTGTCCTCTCACCTTCAATGATTTGTGTACAAATACCTTTAGGTCTCTGTTCCTGTATTCACTTTAGGGTCTAGTGGAAAGCAGTCAAGAGTGAAGAAGTATTGTAATCACCTTCCCCTGCCCAGATCTGTTATGGCATCCTTAATAAGATCAGCCAACTTAATAAGGATCAGAGATCAAACCCAGGCTATTCCTATTTAAAAGCAGCCAACCCACTTTAAAATCATGACATCGAGGTGATGGTGTTGGACTGGGGTGGACAAAGTTAAAAATCACACAACACCAAGTTACAGTCAAACAGGTTTATTTGGAAGCAGTAGCTTTTGGAGCGCTGCTCCTTCATCAGTTGGTTGTGGAGATTAAGATCATGCTTACGGAACTTATAGCCAAAGGAGTCCAGCGTCATGGAGATGTGATAAAGTACACAATCGTAGATTAAAACTTTCATCTTTTAATCTAAGATTGTTTCCTGTATCACATCTCCATGACAATGGACTCCTTTGGCTATAAATTCCGTGAGCATGATCTTAACCTCCACAACCACTTGATGAAGGAGCAGTGCTCCGAAAGCTAGCACTTCCAAATAAACCTGTTGGACTATAACCTGGTGTTGTATGCTTTTTAACTTTCAAATCATTCATTGTGGTCACCTAAGCACTCAATAACAAGTTCTTCCACTTATTCCAGTTAAAGCTTCAAACATGGGTAGGTATATAGAAGAGATCATATTGAATATAAAATTGGTAACAACAATAAAACTTCAGGCAGCACCAACAGTGCCCCTCGCTTTTGTCTGACACATCCAACTTCTCTTTTCCCTCAACATGGAAGCACGCACATCTCCAACATCTCAAGACTGAGCACCTCCAGATTGAGTTTGTGAAGTATTTTGCAGTGCCTCTCAGATGTGATGAAATGCTTTAAAATGCTAGCATTTATATTAATTTTCTTTGATCTGACCCTTCAGCCTTGTACTGGACTAAGATAGGAGGGAAAACTCTGGATATCTTAAGTTTAACATTGTTCATTAAACTGAACTGTGTGGTCAACCTGATTAATCTTAAAATCAATTGAATGCAAACTGATAAAAAGTCAAGGACATGTTCCATCCTGTATTAAAATACATTGTATAAATACAATGCATATTGAGGTATTTACATGAATTGCAGATGTCGGAGGGCAAAATAATATAACTCTCATGAAGGAAAGTTGTGATGGAGCACTGCTTCTACCTTATCAATGGCACAGTTATATAAAGCGCACCTGTGATTTATTCATAATGATTGAATACATTGGACTGCTAAATGATACAAAGATACATGGATTCAGCATGAACAGAGAGCCAAGTAGCAGAAGATTTATCAATAGCTATAAGTTCATGGTGTTTGGATTTGGTTGTAAGGAACCATTGTTAAACAGGCAGTATCGATATACCATCCAGTAACATTAGCCCCCAGCACAAAATATGTCTCTAATTAAGCATTCTAATCGAGGATGTCTGCAAATTGCGTGGAATTTGTGGATAGAAACAAAATAAGCATTTGCGCAATAGGGTGCTCTTCTGAGTTTGGAGCTAGCACACGTACAGTTGAGGGAGTTTTGGGTCGTGGACGAACCTGTTCCAGCTGAACATCTGTGTTTGGCATTTCAGATAATAAGAATTCTACAGCCTCAGTGAAAGCACTGACATTTATGGATGCAAGACCTCCTTGCCATTGCTGCTGAATTTTTCAGTACATCAATGAATTATCCAGGAATGTTTGATCACCTTCAAGATAAAATAAGTTCATAATCCTAATAAAATATTATCTGACTAGAACAAAGAACATTAGTCAGTCAGAAACTAATCTTCATTATGATGGTAGTCATGATTTTGAAATGCATGTGTTGGACTGGGGTGTACAAAGTTGCAACAATCACCTGATGAAGGAGCAGTGCTCCGAAAGCTAGTGCTTCCAATTAAACCTAATAGACTATAACCTGGCGTTATGTGATTTTTTTCTTCATTAAGATGGTTTTGACTAGATTGAGCAGGAGGGGAGAAGGGAAAACATCCATTTGTATTGCAATTTTTATAGCTTTTCTTTCTCATCCATGGAATATAGGCATCACTGGCTGGCTCTGCATTTATTGCCTATCCCTAATTGTCCAGAGGGAAATTAAGAGTTAACCACATTGCTCCAGGATCTGGAGTCACATGTAGGCCAGATGAGGTAAGGATGGCAGATTTCCTTCCCTAAAATGAACATTAATGAACCAGATGGGTTTTTCCTGGCAGTCAGCAATGGTTTCATGGTCATCATTAGACTCTTTCCAAATTATTATTGAATTCAAATTCTACCATCTGCTGTGACAGGATTCAAATCCAGGACCCCAGAACATTGTCTGGGCCTCAGGATTAATAGTCTAGCGATACTACCACTAGACCACCACCAACCCTTATTTCATAGGATGTGGGGGTGTTGCTTACATTATTATCCACCCCCAATTGCCATTGAACATTGCAGAGGGTCAGTTATAAAAGTCATCTACTTTTCTGTAATTCTGGAATCACATGTAGGCCACATCAGGTAAGAATGGCAGATTGGTATTATGGCCAGTGTTCCTGAAACTCGCTTCATAATTCCAGATTTGTCAATCAAACTTAAACGTCACTAGCAGCAATGGTGGAATTTGACCCTGCATCCCCAGAGTATCGTTTGGGCTTCTGGGTGACTAATCTACTGACGTTACCATTGTGTCACTATCTATTGGTGTCCGCAGTGCTTAAGCACATTGAAGATAACTTTAGGTAGAGTGATACGGGTAACCTTAAGCAATAAAGAGAATTTTTCTTCACAAAAATTATTAGATAAATCTATTAACTAATGGGCTGACTGGCCTCCTTCTGTAATGTATTATTTCTGCAATGTTGTAATAACACAATAGAGTTGAAGAATTGGAAGAAAATAAAGGATAATGGAAATAGAAAATCAGAGCATGGCATGAAAAATCGAGTCAGAAAAGGGAACATTTTTAGTTAGGATCTTTTTTAAGAAGTACATCTTCTTATCAACTCGCATACATGTTTTTGCACTCAAGAGTACTATGTATCCTATGTGTCCTATGTTCCTAAGTTGCTTACGGTTCCTAGAAGGGTGAACTTACAAGTCATCCTACCATCCCTACAGTTTTAATGTTAGAAAGTAGCAGTTACTAGCCAATTAAAAAAAACAGAAGTGTCTCATTGAAATGGTCAGGTTTTCCTTTGATTAGTGTCCACCGAGTATTCCTTGAAGTGTGCACACATGCTTGGACTCTCAATGAAGACAAGAGTGCAGCAGTGACACCTCCTACAATCACTTGCCAACTCACTCACTGTCAGGGCTCCAACTTGAAGATGCCTCAGTTGCAAAAGATTCCTCTGGAATAGCACCTCAGCAAGGAATTAAGAAATGGAGAGGGACAGCAGAAATAATGACAGCAGGAATGAAAAGTAGAATTAAAGATAGATCACAAATCAAAAAAAATCCAAAAATATGCAGGTCAGGTGAACTAGCCATGCTAAATTGCCCATTGTGTTAGGCGTATTAGTCGGGGTAAAATGTAGGGAAATGAATCTGGGTGGGTTATTCTTCAGAGGATCGGTGTGGACTTGTTGGGCCGAAGGGCCTGTTTCCACAATGTAGGGAATCTAATCTAATCTAAATGAAACTCAGAAATTAAAAGCAGGGGTAAGCCACTCAGTCCTTCCAGCCTGGTCTGTCACTCAGTATGATCATAACTGATCATCCAACTCAGTCCCCGTTCCCATTTTCACCCAATACCCTTTGATTCCTTTAGCCATTAAGAGCTAAATATAACCCCTTCTTGATAAAAAAGGCCTCAGCTGCCTTCTGTGAAGTTTTATTTAAAACAAAACAAAAGAAAAAAACCTGAATAGACTGGGCAGATCTGGCAGCATGTGTTTTGATGAAAGATCAATCTGAATGTATTTTTTTCTCGACTTGTGCAGAATATTTCCAGCATTTTCTGTTTTGATTTCAGATTTCCAGCATCCACAGTGATTTGCTTTTTCATTTTAATCCTGCGAGCTTAATGTTGTAATTGTGAAGTAAATCTTGCTCTTTGTTCTAGTACTGTTGTGAACTGAAGGCAAACAAACCAACGTGTCCAGGAAGACAATGGGTTCCATTGAGTAATGTGCAAATATAAAAATACTGCTGATATCTTCATAGTATTGTTACGTTAATATGAGATTATTCCTGAGTCTCACAGTTTATCATGTTCAAAATAGATGGCCAGGTCATAGGAGCCAGGAGTTCCTTGACAATGTTAATTGCCTAAGAATTTAGTTCCCAAGTAGTGGGAGGCAATTTTTAAAGGAACGTGACTATACCTTTTATTAGTTCAGTAAACTGTATTTTGTTCCCTGCTATCTTTCAATGGCTATTACAAACCCCTTTGTGGAAGATTTATGAGCTCAACAGTTCCAAAACTCATGACCTGCACCACATGGAAGGACCAAGGCAGTAAGTGCGTAGAAACACCATGATATTTAGCTTTTCTTAAAATCAAATAGACCAGATGAGGAGGGTGAATTGACTTCCCTATTTTTAACACCTCTCAGTCAGCTACAACAAATAGCTATTAAATTTTTTACAGCAATATTACATTGAATCCCAACAGTGTGGAAGCAGGCCGTTTGCCCCTTCATCTACACTGCCTATCCAAACAGCATCCCATCCCCTCTACCCTGACCCTGTAAACCCTGCATTTCTCATGGCCAATCAACCTATCCTGCACATCTGTGGACTGTGGAAGGAAACCAGATCACCTGGAGGAAACCCATGTAGCTGCAAGGAGAACATGCAAACTCCAAACAACCAGTTGCCCAAGGGTGGAATCAAATTTGGGTCCCAGGTGCTGTGAGGCAACAGTGCTAACCATTGAATTACTGTGCCACCCACAGTATTGGTCAAAATTTAGGAGCTAATTACAAGTTCTTCCTGAGTGAAAGAAAGTGGACTTTTATTAACCCTATAGAAAATAATAAAATGCACCATCTAATATGCTTAAAGGTAGAAGAACTAAAAAGGTGCAAATGTTGTAAACAACAGATAAAGAATATGCAGTTTAGAAATTCTTCAAGTCTTTGAGCTATTAAAGTTAAACCTGTGATTATGGTTGATGAGTTGATGTTTTGCTTTCTTATAGCACGATTTTGAAGAATGCTTAGAATCACAGAGTCATAGAGATGTACAGCATGGAAACAGACCCTTCGATCCAACTCATCCATGCCGACCAGATGTCTTAAATTAATTTAGTACCATTTGCCAACATTTGGCCCATAAACCCTTCCTATTCATATACCCATCCAGTCTCCACCACTTCCTCTGGCAGCTCATTCCATACATGCATCACCTTCTGCTTGAAAAAATTGCCCCTTAGGTCTCTTTTAAATCTCACCTTAAAGTTATGCCCTCTAGTTTTAGACTTCACCACTGTGGGGAAAAGACCTTGTCTATTTATCCTACCCATGCCTTTCATGATTTTATAAACCACTATAAGGTCACACCTCAGCCTCTGACACTCCAGGGAGAAAAGACCCAGCCGATTCAACTCTCACTATAACTCAAATTCTCCAATCCTGGCAACATCCCTGTAATTCTTTTCAGAACCCTTTCAAATTTTGCAACAAGGAGACCAAAATTGAATGCTGAATTCCAAATGTGGCCTAACCAATGTTGTATAGAGCCACAAAATGACTTCCTAACTCCTATACTAAATGCACTGACCAATAAAGACAAGCATATCAAACACCTTCTTCACTGTTGTGTCTACCTGGGTCTCCACAATTAACCTGCACTCTAAGATCTCTTTGTTCAGCAACACTCCCAGGACCTTACCATTAAGTTTAGAAGTCCTGCCCCGATTGCCTTTGAAAATGCAGTTCCTCACATTTGTCTAAGGTCCCATTATACTCTGAGGTAACCTTCTTCGTTGTCCACTACACTTCCAATTTTGGTGTCATCTGCAAACTTACTAACCATTCCTCCCATGTTCAAAACCAAATAATCTATATAAATTATAAAAAAGCAGTGGACCAGCACCAATTCTTATGGCACACCGTTGGTCACAGGCTTCCAGTCTGAAAAACAACTTTCCACCCCTACCCTCTGTCTTCTACCTTCAAGCCAGTTCTGTATCCAAATGGCTAGTTGTCCCTGTATTCCATGTGATCTAACCTTGCTAAACAGTCTACCATGAGGAATCTTGTCAAATGTCTGATTGAAGTACACATAGATCATGTCCATTGCTCTGCCCTCATCAATCCTCTTTGTTATTTCTTTAAAAAGCTCAGTCAAGTTGTTGAGATATGATTTCCTATGCACAAAGCCATGTTGACTATCCTAAACAGTCCTTGTCCATCCAAATACATGTAAATCCTGTCCCTCAAGATTTCCCCCAATAACTTGTTCGCCACCAATGTTAGGCTCACTGATCGATAATTCCCTGGTTTTCCTTACCACCTTTCTTAAATAGTGGCACCACATTAGCCAACCTCCAGTTTTCTGGCACCTTACCTGTGGTTATGAATGATACAAATATCTTAGAAAGGGGCCCAGCAATTACTTCCCTAGCTTCCCACAGAAGTCTAAGGTACACCTGACCAGGTCCTGAGGATTTATCCGCTTTTATGCATTTAGTATAATATTGACAGTTTTCAAGATGTTTTTATTTATTTCCCCACGCTTTCCATTTTTTAATCCTTCTCCACAGTAAACATTGATGGAAAATACTTGTGTAGTATCTCCCCCATCTTTCGCTGTTCCACACATCGGCAACTTTGCTAATCTTTGAGGGGCCCTACTCTCTCATTTCTTAATCTTTTGTCCTCATGTAATGGTAGAATCACTTTGGATTCTCCTTAACCCTATTTGCCATAGCCACCTCATGTCCTCTTTTTGCCTTCTTGATTTCCCTCTTAAGTATACTCCTACTGCCTTTATGTTATTCGAGGGAATCACTCGATGTCTATACTTGGTGTATGCTTCCTTCTTTTTTCTTGACCAAAACATCAATTTATCTAATCATCCAGCATTCCCTACACCTACCAGTCTTGCCTTTCACCTTAACAAGAATATAATGTCTCTGGACACCTATTACCTCTTTTTTAAGGCTTCCCATTTTACAGCCATTCTTTTACCTGCCAACATTCGCCCCCAAACAACTTTTGAAAGTTCTGGCTAATAGCGTCAAAATTGACCTTCTTCCAATTAGAACTTCAACTTTTAGATTTTGCATTCTCAGTGGATGGTTATTTTCCCAATTTGATTTACTATGTGCTAACTTTCAAGGTGCTGAGAGGAGAAACAGAGAGAGATACTAAGTCATTCAGACCTTGCTATTACCAATCCACTCTCTTCTTCTTGTACCAACAGTTACTGAAATATAACTCAGTTGTGAACCCCTGAGTCTAGCTTGATTGTTTTTTCAACTTGGATAGTTGCAGGCATTGTTCTTTTTACATTGAGTATGAATTAATACATCAGTTTGAGGTTTCTTGATACCTGCCTCAGTTCACTGCATTAGACAACATGATAATTTCAGTTCAGGCAATTCTATTTATTCCAAATTAGTTTCCTAGACTTGCTTCAATCTGTAGTCAGGTAATCACTGTAGCTTCTGTGCTTCATTCAATTTTGGAATCATTTTAGTTCATGAAGGTCTCAGATATTAAAATTCAATGATGGATTTTGAAAATTTTACCACTGTTTTGACAAATCTGATTTGCACCAGTATCACTATTTCTTCAAGGTCGTTCGATGAAAATCCTGAAATTCCTTTCCCAACAGCACTGTGGGAATATCCCCATCACATAGACTGCATTGATTCAAGGAGAAAAGCTCACCACAAACTTCTCAAGGGTAACTAGAGATGGAGAAAAAAAAAGATGGCCTTGCCAACAAGGTCTAAGTTTCCACAAGAAATATATTAAAAAAGTTTAATTCTGATTTATTTTTTCAAGTTTCAAATGTTTGCATGATGAGAAGAAAATCTGAGTAAGTAGATATCCTGAAAATTAAAGCTGCAAATGCTAAGAATCTGAAATTAAAACAGAAAATTCCAGAACAGCACAGCACATCAGCCACTGGAGAGAGAAAACACCAACAGGTTAACATTTTGTGGGCAATGTCCTTCAGAGCAGATGTCATGGCAACCAGCTGCAACTCCGCTGACAGTGCTCATGTTGCCCTTGGAAGAAGCCGTTATTATGAGGAGGGAATTCTGGGGAATACAATGCCACGTACACAGCAACTTCCTTCATCCAACTTGCATTTGTACGGTGGCATAACAAGGTGGAGTCTTTTGGGAAAGAGAATTCCGGCCTGAGGATAGAGCTACTCGTGAGGAGATTTTGTCAAATTATATAACAGCAGACTGTGATGGACTGCGACCATTTCTCTGGCTTCTTAAACAGAAAGAGACTCCTACCTTGGTGCCTTGTGGAATAACTGTAAAAACTAAGACACAGTGGGGCAGCAGGCAGCCTTTATTCACATGCTTTGTCTATAATTTACCGTTTTGCTTTGCATGGTACCCTTAAGTAAAACCAATCAAAGCAAAACCCAATGAAATAAAAAGAAGTCCTTGAAGTTTTAAAAAAAAATTAAAACTTGAATTGAGACAAAGTACATGGCCTGAAGCAAAGTACCTTTTTCCTTTTCAAAACCCAGTCTTCAGTAGACTAAGAATAATGGGCACATTAATGAAGTATATGTTAACAATCACCCTGTATAAACAGTTTTATATCAGTCTTACTTGAATGAGCTGGTGGTATGAAGCAATTTACAAATGTTTAAACAAAAAACCTAAAAGACCTGCTTTCAATTTTATAGTATTTATATACACCTTAATTAAATACACCCAAACCTTGAGTAATATACACTGCCCTCTTTGTATCAGTCATTCAGTTGTATAATATTCAGCCTTGATTATCTCCATCACACCAATTCTATTCACTTTACTCTGCATAGCATAAACTTGTCTATTATAGACACTGCCACTATCATTGACTGCATTCCCCCCTCATTGCTAAAAGCCGCTGTTATACTACACCTCACTCTTGGTCATGTCCCCCAAACGTAATGTAAACTTCTCCATTCTAAATCAATCACGACCTCTGTTATGTATATCATAATTAGCCTGTCTGAACCCCACCTTCAGTATCAGCCTATCAGTTATATATACTCAGGCTAACTTACAAACCTGCATTAACACTCTACACCAGCTTACAGTTCTATAGTGTCCTTCATTTTATGGAAAGTCATCGCAAACTAAGACACAACGTAAAACACAACATAAGTGCAAGTTGTGGATTGCAAGGTGAGATGCAGGAGGGAAAAGATGGAGTGGTTAGGATAGAAAAGCTATGGGTCAAAGAGGTTAGCATCAAAGAGGCTGAATAGGATGCTATTGATGTGGAGCCTGTCATTGAAATGTTGAGGGTTCATGTGGTATACAGGAAAAATCACAGGAGTAAAGAGAAACCTAGTGTCAGAGGAGCATATGGTACATGTGGCTAGCTGGTGGAGGGATGAACATGTGTAAACTGGTATCAAAGGGAGAAAGGATGTGGGCACAAATATAACATGGTGTCAGACAAGCATAAGATCAAAGTGGGTACATAATCAATGGCAAGGGGAATTAAAGTAAACTTGGCATCAGATGAATAAGGTGTAGGCTGCATATATCATGCAGGGAATCAGAGGTTATAAATGTGGTTTAATGGAGTTGAAGGTATTGTTTTGGGGTATGAACAGCTTACTGGTACTACATTACCCCAAGGAATGCAGGAATGCCAATGAGTTCCCCTCTGCAAAGGAAATGGTGAACTAATGCTCTTCTATGACAACTTGAAAGCACTTTTTCAAATTTTTCTAAATTCAACAGATTTACTGAATTAAAATTCATGTGGTCATGACTTCTGGTCTACTGATACCTACTTTACTGCCAGACCCTGTTGCCTTAGGAAAACAGAGAGAAAGGTGATATCAGATGTCAGAAAAGTGGAGAGCACTTGTGAATTCACATTGGAAAGATTGGGGTTAAGACACAAACTGATAACACAAGGTCTAAAGGCACTTAAGGCCTGAAGAAACTGCAAAGTTAGGATGGATTATGTACTTAGAGTGATTTATAAGCTGGGACAAGAACTTTGAAGTTGGTTCACTGGGTTATAGAGTGGTCATTGTGTAATGGAGTTATCAGTGGCACATGGTGGGTCCTGGGGTAAGGGAAGCACAGGCCTTTGCATGCAAATAGTTCCTAACTTGATCACAAGTTAGGCTGCATTCAAAGTGTCAATGGTACATACATATATATTCACTTCACTGCAAAATGCTTGACTTTGGATTACGAGCTGAGCTATCATAAATGGTGGGTGCTATTAAAATAAAAGGTTTCATACAATGCTTGAGCTAGAGGACTATTAATAATGAAAAGAAAACAGATCTATAACACAAAGATAAACATTTGAAAGGAATGGTAGGAAATTCAGTATGAAAATCAGTGTTTGCTTTTAAACAGGTCCTGTAATTTTTACAGCATGCAAAATGTGCTGAACAGATCATTAGCAGAGTACAAAAGAAAAGGAAGCCATAGTCTCAAATGGCTGAATTGCAGAGCATGCTATTCCCAATTTGAATGACCCATAACTCATTAATGATTTGGCTTAGCTAGCAATCCACTCATAATGGATCATTAATTACCCATAATAAAACTGATCCTCGTGTTTTGGACTCTCAGAAGAATTCTCACTAATGCAGCGAAAGATGTTTTATTACTCTGTAGCTTACCCTTTTATATTCTTTTCAGCACCAGCAAAACAAGGGTAAGGTAATATTTGGGACCTAATTAAGCACTTTGATGCACGATAAACAGGTTTGCAGCAAGTGAGTATGACTTCAGTGTGAGCTGGGTGCAAATTTCTTGAGGGCAACCAGCCTATTTCCAAAAAAAATACATATATGTTCCCTCTTCCAGGAGACTGGGTTCAAGTTCCATTTGTCACATAGCAACATCTCTGAACAGGTCGATTAAGAATATAGCAATTTACTGGTTCTTGAGTCCGCAGAGTGTGAAGCACAAACACTGGGCTGACAATTCAGGGCAGTTTGCTGCATTGTCAGAGGCGATAGTTTTTCGATGAGATGTTTTGCATTCAGAGATGGAGTAATTCAGGTCACCATTACAAAGTAAAGGAATGGGACAGTGTCATGGCCAATGTTCATCCCTTGGCCACCATTATTCAGAAATTTGGATAGTCTGCTCATTCTTTTATTCATTGGACCTTGCTTTGTTAAGTTCACCATGTATTACAATAGCGATTATAATTCAAAGTATAAAGTTGGCTATATGGTATTGTGTTTGGTTTCCATATGTTGGAACGGAGGACTTTGCACATTTGACAGAACTGCATGTACTGTTGTTTCTTCTGATGTCTTAGGTTTTATGTCAGATGGTGCATCTTGGTTTCTACATTTTTTAACTTTGTAATGGTTAGATACAACTGCGTGGCTCACCTGCTCACGTAAAATTGTCCCCTGCACACCACAATCAAGATCATTAATATATTGGCATATCAGAGGGCAGTTAAGAGGCATCCACTTTGCTATCGATCTGAAGTCTAGAACAAGTAAGGTCAGAAGGCACACGATACCAGGTTTATTTGAAATCACAAGCTTTGCAGTGCTGCTCCTTCAACACCTGACAAAGGAGCAGCACTCCAAAAGCTCGCAATTTCAAATAAACCTGTTGGACTATAAGTTGGTGGTGTACGATTTCTGACTTTGACTGCCCCAGTCCAACATTGGCACCTTCACATCAGAACAGGTAAGGACATCATTAGTCAACCAGTTGGGCTTTTACAGTAAACAACAATAGGTTTTTTTGGGTTACCAGTACAATAGCTGTTAATTCTGGATTTCCAAATTGAATTCAAATTTTGACAGCTACCACAGTGGGATCAGATCCCATGTCCGTAAGAGCTTGGATTAGCTTGGATTCGGGATTAGTAACCCAATCCTGTTACCATATTGTCAAACTTCCCCTCATTAGCAAGCTTTCTGCCTGAAGGTGGGATCACATTTGTCTTGATTGCTTGTAAAGGCTGGTAATAGCTTATCCCAGCTCTTGTACATCTGGAGTTTCTTGCTTCTCTGGGGTTGTGGAGCTGGTCCAGCATTGTAAAAAGATTGGAAGCCAGATGTCTTAAAGTACAGCATGTTAATCGATGGTGAGGTTCTAGCATCAGTTACTAGTCCATGGGTGTTTCATTCAGCACTGTATCAGCAGGTTTCTTTTTGCACATTTGGGTGGGTATTTGTCTTGGAGATTAGGGACTAACTTGATTCCAGGTCTCTTCAGTGTTAACTTCAGAATCCTTGGAACATCCTGCAGGCGAAGTGCTAACTTCACAGGATACCTACTGCACTGAGGATTACATTTGATTTAAGTTAAACAAATTCTTACAGCAATAGATAAAAAAAAGAACTAAAATTTAGAATCAGTTATCCACTGTTACAGCAAAATCCATTACAGGAGGTTGATACAATGAGCCCTGTAATGTCAACAGGCTTAAAGCTACAGCATTTTTATTTGTTCCATTGGAGTATTCTTAGTAACAATCAAGTAATTGTAAAGTATTTAATACTGTGGTATATGATATTACAGGTCAGTGGAGACATTATATCATTTTGGACAGGTATTAATAGTACAGAGTTGTCCAGTCCAATGCAATGCAGAACAGTGGAGTACATTATAGTTTGATGTATTCCTGATGAAGGGCTTTTACATGAAGCGTCGATTTTCCTGCTCCTCGGATGCTGCCTGAACTGCTGTGCTTTTCCAGCACCACTCTATTCCAGAATCTAGTTTCCAGCATCTGCAGCCATTGTTTTTACCTCATTCATTATGGTGCAAGAGTTCATTTATTAGAGCATAATTGTTGAACATAATGCAATCGTGCTCATTACCCATTCTATAAATAATATAAAAGCTTGCATTCCATTGTAATATGATGTAGTAGATTAACATAGCATGATACATGCCAACTAGAAAGCAATGCCATACAGTACAATGGTGTATAAAATAATCAGAAAGAAGTAAGTCAGTAAAAATAATACAACAAATATAACATAGCAATAGAAAACAGTGCAATATACTTTGGAAGTAGGTTTGCTTGCTGAGCTTGAAGGTTCATTTCCAAACGTTTCATTACCCTACTAGGTAACATCATCAGTGAGGAAGGACATCACTTTGACTGGGACAACACATCCATCCTAGGACAAGCCAAACAAAGACACGCATGAGAATTCCTAGGAGCATGGCATTCAACCGGAACTCTATCAACAAGCACATTGAGTTAGAGCCCATCTACCATCCCCTGAGAAAAAGACCAGGAAATGACATCACCACAGGAGATGACATCACCAACCCAAAGAAATCCAAACATATAAATAGAAAGCAGGAATTATATACACTGCTTCACCTGAGGCCCACTGAAGGTGTTACCTAGTAGGATGATGAAACGTCTGGAAATGAACCTTCAAGCTCAGCGAGCAAACCTATATCCATAATGCAATATGTATATCACTTACACATTTACATCCTCCATTTGCATCCAGGATTATTTGTAATAGCCTTAATCACACCTTTATGTCCTGTGCCACTTTTACCACCACTAAAATACCTGTGTATTGCCACCTGTTTTCTGGTAGTTTTGGGCCATTAAACATAAATGTCACAGCACCTTTCAAGGCCACTGGACAAATTATTTACAACCAGTAAAATATTTTTAAAATGCTGTCACTGTTGTAATGTAAGAAATGTAGTAGCCAACATCTGCGCAGCCAATGGAGCAAAATGATAAAGATCAGATTACCTGCTCTTGTGCTATTGATTGAAGTGTATATATTGACCAAGACACCAGGGACAACTTCGCTGCCCTTTGAAATAATGCCGTGGAATCTTTTATGTATATCTGAGTGGGTATTTGTTCAGCATTTCATCCAAAAGGCAGCATCCCTGTTAGCACAGCACTCTCCCAGTACTGCATTGGTGTGACAGGTATGACTTCATAACTCTTCATGTATCATCACACTAATTTTACCACCATTCATCAACCAAAAACGTTTCTAGCATTCATTGCCAAAAGGTTTTGGAAGACTGCAGCCAAAATGTCAGTAGACTGCATCACTGCACCACTCAAATAAGCGTTAGCAATAAATAGAAACATTACTTGGTATATTATGAAGAAGAAAAATCGCTGGCAGAAATACAAGGCAGTACTTGAACCAGAGAGTTCTAATGAGATTAAACTGTTCCAGGTTTGCACTTGTGATTTATGGCAGCATGAAAGAAGGAAAATACCATTAGGCCGAACAACCCTTGGGGGTGAAATTGGTCAGTGCAAGTAACGTAGAATGGGCTAATAGAAAAACAGCGTTATTCAGTGGAAAAGAGAATTGGCTCAGTGTAAAATAAGTTGCCAATTTGCTATCAACCCAATATACTCTACTGACTAAGACAAATTTAACTGTTCATTTCCTTCTTATAGAAGCATCTCAATGATCTATCTTCTCACCATACCTCTCAAACACATTATGCTCAGAAACCTAATTGCCTCTTGAACATGCTTTAATGAACTTACTCTACAACAATCTTCAAGTAATTTCATTTTAATTACTGTCTTGGATTTTGTTATCTTTGTTTGCCTGTGTAGTTGCATTCTTCATGTCATGCAACACATTTATACTGAAAGATATGTCATTATTACACACTTTGTCTAAGTATCTTATGTACTCTGTTGCCTTTTTAGCTTTTCTCCATCATTAAGAACATTATCTCCCAGCTTTTCCAGGTTTCATTTATTATCACAGGACATTGTTTTTTCCACAATACTTATTGGGATAGTGGTAACCATCTGAGACAGTGCTTTTTGATGAGGCAAGATAGTAGGACATAAGGGAACAGGTTTTAACATTGCAAAAGCCAAGATTGGGATGGACATCAGGAAGTCTCCCAGTGGGTGATCAATGGCTGAAAATGGTTGCCAAGAGTGGTGAGTGGAACCAGAGTTCATTTAACAAATATCTATGTGTTATAGTAAGGAGTCACTAGGGTTGGTAACTCTAGAAATGTGATATTAAATAGGTTGAAGACACTTCTTCACCTTCACCTGTCTTGGGATTACATACAACCTTTGGTTCCAAGGGCCGTACAGCCATGCATTTGGAATGAATTTAGATATCTTATGGAATCTATTAGTCTGGTTTAAATCAGTTAGCCATTAGCAATTTGAGTTGGAATGTTATTTACATTTATGAACTGTTAAAACTGCTGGTCTTGCATAGTACTTCATGGTTTAGTACTATTGTTGTCCAGTCTGTTGCCAAAAATGTAGTGCAAAATTGGTAAGACAGATTTGTTCTTCTAGCAAAACTCCCTGAAAGAATTGTTCATGAAACAAAGTACAAGCTGTATAAAAATAATGAATAAAGGTGTTTGTGAAACAATATGGAGTTTGCAATGGTAGCAGCCTGGATTGTCATTCACAGTCTACTGACTGAAATAAGCTATTTCATCAGCTTCTCTTTTAACTTCACAAATGTCATTGTCTGATAGTTAATCACTTCCTGATGATCTTTGTCTGGGCTGACAAAAGGACCATAGCTGTCTGGATGGTAGAATATCTGTGTGCTGTAGAACTGTACACTAGGAATAATTGGAGAGAAAATAAAATCAAATTAAGTCACAGCAGTTAGGTGTAATAAGAGGTACTTTTTGCATATGTTTCTGTTTGCAAATGGAGTTCAGCCTTGCTTACTACAATAATAATAGGCAGTGGTCTCCCGTTTTACAGTCTAATGAATATCGACCTAATTTTGTGTAATATATTCCACCATATAGAACTGTCAGCTTTTTACTATGGTTATCAACATAACTCAGTAGAAGGAATAAGACAGTTAATTGAAGGCTTGGATTTCTGATCAATGTTATTTTAAAATAATTTCAGTTGGAAAATGCAAACCTTTGAGTTTCAATTAATGACCAATGAGATAAAGAGGAAGAGAATCTCTTATAGAAGTCATATGAGGAGTTGAGCACACTCATAGCCTATGTACTCATAGTAGGGTTCATGCATAATCTTCTGGAATGTACTGGCAATTTTCAGGAGGGTCACTTTCAATTTATTTTAAAATTATGGTATCATATCTTATTGCTTCAAGACAATAAACTAACAACATTAAAAACCCTTTGGTCACTTATTCATCAAAGTGACTTCTGTTAGTCAGGGCTGGATTTACTTGTGTTATGCCACCTGTTTTCTGGTAGTTTTGGGCCATTAAACATAAATGTCACGGCACCTTTCAAGACCACTGGACAAATTATTTTACAACCACTAAAATATTTTTAAAATACTGTCACTGTTGTAATGTAAGAAATGCAGTAGTCAATGTCTGCACAGCCAACGGAGCAAAATGATAAAGATCAGATTACCTGCTCTTGTGCTATTGATTGATGTGTATATGTTGACCAGGACACCAAGGACAACTTCGCTGCCCTTTGAAATAATGCAGTGGGATTTCTTATGTATATCTGAGTGGCCATTTGTTCAGCATTTCATCCAAAAGGCAGCATCCCTGTTAGTGCAGCACTCCCTCAGTCCTGCACTGGTGTGACAGACATTACTTTTGTGTTTAAGTCCTAGAATGGGACTTTAACCTAGGACTTTATAACATGGAGCAAGCCCATTAAAGGGAGCAAATTAGGATTGTAGCACTTCACTTCATAATGCTTCATCTATCATCACACTAACTTTACCACCATTTAAGCGCTATTCAAAACTTATTCTGTCAATTTAATAGTGGTCCAGTACACATGATCAATCTCTCTGAGCCACTGTTCACCTGTGCAGTGGTGAAGTGAAGTGTGGTGAATAAGTTCACTTGAGGAATTCAAGGAGGCATTGGATGAATATTTAAATAAAAACAATACCCATGAGTATGGGAAAAGGCAGGAGAATAGCACTACATTTTGATGCTCATTTGGAGAGCCAGTGGGCTGATGGGCTAGACACGATGGTCCCAATGACCTTCAGCACCACAACACATCCGTGAATAGATGTTACAGTTTTCCTTTGCACGTCTTCCTGATAATCTGTTGAAGTAGAAATTCTCTTTGGAGTGCACCTAATACGATGGGTTGCAGATCCCAATTGTAAACCTGTTACGCTTCTCTTTTGTACATCAGCTAAATTCTAAATGCTTGCAAACTGTATTAAGTGCCCCCATAAGCGCTTGATATTTCTTAATTATAGACAGAACCCAATAATTTGCATCTTTAGTTCTGGATGAAGGGTGGCCATTTCTTTTCCCTTCACTGGGAGAATGACATTTTCCTGCTTTGTCATTCCAGCACCTTCTTCTCAGTAGAGCTCAATACTTTATCCAGTAGAAATGCTTGATGATTGTCTAACCACTTCCTCCCAAGTAGATCTGTCTGTCTCAGTGCATTCGCAGATAAGAGGTCTCTTGTGATGCAGTGGTAGTACCTCTATTTCTGATTCAGGAGGCTGAGCTTCAAGTCTCACTTGCTCCAGAGATGTGTAATCTTTGAGCAGATTGATGAGGAAGATATCTATCTGCCAATAAAATGCCCTAGTGGTGATGAAGGGATAGGAATTATCATTCTAATAAATGTGCCTCAAGCAATAACAGAGCCTGAAAGAAGAAGAAGAAAGTGTTTTCACTAACACTAAGCTTGGTACCCTGGAAGAAAGATAATTGGCAAAGCAGAGGGGGATGAAGGGAAGATTTTTTTTTCCGTGCTGAGACTTCTCTGACAGGCAATTTCTGAAAGGGGGTGGAACCAGATTTAATTGTAATTTTCAAAAAGTAATTGCTTATACATTAAGAAAAATGAAAATTGTGGATGTTTTGGGGAAAAGGCACTTTGGGCCCTGATACCAGATGGGACTGGTGCAGCTGCAGTTCCAGGGAAAGTTAATGTCAGTTTGCGAATCCTGCACCATCCTATTCCAAATTAAATTTGATAGCTTTCATGTTGAGGAAAAGGAGCTAAAAAAAAGTCATTCTAAAGTAAAAAAGGGGTTAAGAGCAAATAAAGTGTCTTTTTTTTGAATTAAGGAAAAATCACATGCCTCTGAAACCACTACTGATTAACAGCTGCTGACTAAAGGCAATTGCTGTCCCAACGTAAATACCCACACTTCCCCCTGTTTGGAGGACAGCTCTGTGTAAATTTGGATAGTTCCTTTCTGACTATACTGTCATTGCGAAAAGACTTCCTCTGAATTTAACCATTCAAATATCACATGTTCATGATCCACAGAAACCCATTTGCACCTCAAAAGAGCTGAGTTTTGAATTCTACAATGAGAATTAATACAATGAGAACTCATGAATTAACATTGCCCAGCACTAACCTCAGCACTGAAATATTTCAATTAAAACATGGCAGGCAATAATGGGGTTGATGCTTCAATTGATGCTACAGGCTTGAAGGGGTTAACAGAGAAGAAACTAAAACTTGTGGTTTTTGTGTTGCTTTAATCAGTAAATAAGGCAAGGATTTATAGGAAAACTGTTTGAGGGATGATTCCTGTTGCAATACTCCCCATAATGTTTCTATTCAATATGTTCATTCACTTAAGTTCGCCTGAGAGATCTTTTAACACAACAAAATCATATTTTTCCATTTTGTCATACAAAAATTGTATCATAGAGAGAGCAATAAAATCCTAACCAAATCTCTGCACAGGAGACATTGAGAAAACAATGTCCAATGGAAATGTACTTAGTGGAGAAATATTGCTGCCATGCTCACTCATAGCAGCTCAGCTTCTTCTGTATGTCTTTCCAAAGCTGCTGTCGCCATCAGGAACATTTTCTTTAAATCACTAACAAAGAATTACCCATAAGTTTTAGGTCGTTTTGCTTATTTCTGTTGACTTTTCTGTGGTGTCACTGGGACTTAACTGAGTCCTGCAAGTGAAGGAGCTGAATAATGTACACTTGGTTCAGTTAATATCATGTCTCAAATGACCCATCTCAATTTAATGATTAACCATCAAAAAATCAAGTTCAGTGACCTCACACCATTGAACTCTAGAACTCCCAACCAATATTTCTTCATAATTTAATTAAAATTTATCAACATTTTCTTTTCTTCTTCAATCTCCTTTTATCTAATGTGCTTTCATTGAGTGAACAAACATGGTAATTTATCCTCTTGTGGCCCCTCACTGAACCAGATATCTGCAACTTGTGGCTTCAGGGTGACCTGAAGCTCCTCTTAAAAGTCTGTTCTGTGGCTGTCAACCTTAACAACATGCAATAAAGTCATAGCTGATCTTATTGGTGGTCTTAACTCAATTTTCCTGTGCACTCCTACCAGTACCCCCCACCCCCCTCCCCGCCACATGCCCCTACAACTCCTCCCCTCCTTCTCCCACACAACAATCCTTGACTCCTTTCTAGATTAGAAATCCGTTTAATATTGAAATCAATTAAATGAATCAATGCACATTGCAGTGGAGAATTACCACTGGCATCTCATGGTTTCTGCTGCCTCGGCCACCAGGTTGTTCAGACTAAGGGTTACTTGAGGTTATTGACTGCACCAGTCCTCCTTTGTCTATAACTTATCAATAGCCTGTCTAATGAATCAGTATTAGAGAGATGAAAACAAAAATGCTGGAGATCACAACAGGTCATTTAGCGTCCATGGAGAGAAAGCAAGCTAATGTTTTATGATTCTTCATTATTAAATAGGAGACACTGTTCTTTGTTAATGAGATAGTACTTTACATGATATCCACAAGTATATGCAACTTCATTACTCATCAGTATAATTACTCAAACTCTCAAGAATTGTACAGAAGACATCTACTCCTTGCAAAGGATAATGTGGAATTCAATATCCCCATCCACAGGCTCAGTGTGGAGAATGGCTGCAGCTCAATGTTGTATGAACATTAAGATTGCTTATTGTGAAATGATGTTTCTTACTTCCAAATTCCTCTATAATCGTGACTGATCGAACCCATTTTTATGATAATTTAGTAGTTTGCTTTTTAAGAAATACCTTATTTTCATGGTAGTTTAGTTATACTTTCTTTAAAATACAAACTTCTTGTAAATACCTTAGAAATGTTGTTGAGTTGTTGTCATTGTTATTGGCATTTGAATAACAGCATTACAGCCCTAGAAGAATGAGTGAAAGAAAGAACCAGAGACAGTTAGCAGCATTTGGAAGAGCAGGTGACAGCTGCCCCAGAGACAGTCAATATTATGGAGAAGAATGTATGAAAAGGTCTTAAATGAAGTGGCCACTGAGGTACTTGGTGCATTGGCTTAATTTACGAAAAGTCCTCAGTTTCAGGAAAGTTCCCATTAGATTAGAACATAGTTTCCATAAAGGATTAATATTTTCTAACAGAAGCAGGAAACTATAGTTCAATCAGTTTTGTATCTGTCACAGGAGAAAACGTTTGAGTCTAATTTTGAAGAAGTTATATCAGGGAACATGGATAAGTTCAAGGTAATCAGGAAGAGTCAACATGGTTTTGTGAAATAGAAATCATTTTGATCAATATATTGGAGTACTTTGAGGAGGTAACCCATATTATGGATAAAGGGGGACCAGTGGATGTTCTGTACCTAGACTTGATGAAGTGTCAGATCAAGGGCTATTGTGAGAAGTAAAAGCTCCTGGTGTAGGAGATAGAATACTGGCTTGGACAGAAGATTGGTTGGCAGAGAGTAGGCATAAATGTTAATAAAAATAGAAAGTGCTGGAGAAACCCAGCAGGCTTGGCAGCATCTATGGAGAAAGAAACACAGTTAATGTTTCAAATCTGATGTGACTCTTCACAGAGTCATTGAGTCATAGAGATGTACAGCACAGAAACAAACCCTTCAGTCCAACCCGTCCATGCTGACCAGATATCCCAACCCAATCTAGTCCCACCTGCCAGCACCCAGCCCATATCCCTCCAAACCCTTCCTATTCATGTACCCATCCAGATGCCTTTTACATGTTGCAATTGTACCAGCCTCCACCACTTCCTCTGGCAGCTCATTTCATACACGTACCACCCTCTGCGTGAAAAGGTTGCCCCTTAGCTCTCTTTTGTATCTTTCCCCTCTCATCCTAAACCCATGCCCTCTAGTTCTGGACTTCCCCACACCAGGAAAGAGACTTTGTCTATTCATTCTATCCATGCCTGTCATGATTTTATAAGCCTCTAAGGTCAACCCTTAGCCTCCGACGCTCCAGTGAAAACAGCCCCAGTCTGTTCAACCTCTCCCTATAGCTCAAATCCTCCAACCCTGGCAACATCCTTGTAAATCTTTTCTGAACTCTTTCAAGTTTCACAACATCTTTCCAATAGGATGGAGACAAAAACATTAACTTTGTTAATGAGTTTCATCATCATTTGCAGTTTTCATTTCAGATTTCCAGCATCTGTGGTATTTTGCTTTTATTTGAGGCATAACTGAGTCCTTTTATGTTATCAAAATTTAATAAGTGGTGTGCTGCTGGGATCAGTTCTGGGACCTCAAATGATTACAATTTCTGTAAATGACTTAGACTCAGAGCAGAAGCTGTCCTGGACAATGATGTCTGCATTTGATGAAAATGCTTTTTTAAAAAAAAGGCTTCATTGGATCTGTAGATATATCAGTGAGAGACATCTATATTACATAGATTTTATGTTACTTTGCAAATGTGATCATTTATGTGCTTTCTGCAACCTTAATGATTATCACCAGCGAGAAAATACTTCCTTGGACATCCCATTTTTTGGTTGCAAAATTTGTACAAAATATATAAAAATAAACAGTCGTGTGAACATATGAACCATAACTGGTAGGAATTCGCAGGTTAGTGAGTGCACAAAGAACTATGGCATTTGTGTCGATTTTTTGAATTGAAATAAGATATTGCACCTTACATTGTTTCACAATGGCTCACATCACACATTACTAAACAACTGTGTGATGTGCAATTCAGAATGGATACCACAAATTAACTGCACAGACAGCAGACCCTAAATCATTCAATGAAATATTTCATCAGTGTCATAATAATTTTTGTTAAAAAGCTGTTACTTTTGTTATGTATGCAGCATTTGGGTTATAAAACATTTATTTAAAATAGAAACACATCTTGATGGCTGGCAGGATGACTAATGTGATGTTGCAATGGCGTGGGTTTCATGATGTAAGTGCTATAAAGAGATACTTCCAATATGACTGATGTTCCCAGGCTTTGTTGGGCTTTTGGAATAGATGGATGCTTAATACACTCATAGAACCAGATAGGAAGAGAGTTGCAAAATATTGCACATCTGAGAGATGCCGTTGGTTGAAACTTTTGACTGACGCATGCACACACATGCACGCAGACAGACACACACACACACACACGCACACACTCATGTTGACAGTCATTTTAGGGCTGGCTTCATGGCTCCAGGTAATACACCTCTGCAGGGCTTAATTGCTTCTGATGCTGTTCATAGACCCTGTGTCTCCATGAAATGGAATGTGGTTTACAGAATTATGCAAATTGACAGCTATTTTAATATAGGTCAGTGTCCCTTTGTTTGAGTGTTAAGTTTTATTGTTGCAAATGTCTGGAATGTATATTCAAAAAAATGAAACTCAAATTAATAATTGATCGAGCACATCTTCATACCACTAAGTATGCATTGAAATATGGAAGCTAGGCTCAGCTGTACTAAAATATAATAATCAAAATTCATTTATTTTTAAAATTACACACTTTCTCCTTGCTGCCTGTCATATCCTACCATTTAACTAAGGAAGATTTGCACAAGCCAACAGTCAGACAATATGTTCTGATGTTCAACGGTAGTCAGGTACATTTTGAAAGCATAGATTAGGAAACTCTGATCTTCGGGCTCCCAGCTGGACTGCACCTGTGTTCTTTTCAGACTTTCTTTTCCTTCCTGAATATATGGTTAACAAAAAACCTTTTGTTTCAAGAATCAGGATGTTTCAAGTACTACCAATCCACATATATTGCTGGTTGGTGAAGCTCCTGCTGGTCAAGCTTTCTTGTAAAATTGCTTCTAGTGTACTCAAATTTAGTTTGCCAAGTGTGAGGCAGAGTCCTTCACAGTGTTGATCTTGCTCAGGCAACTAAGTCACACTCTTGCACTGTGGGATGATGAGGCTCTTCTATGAGGAATTGTATGCTAGAAATAGACCTACATTCAAATGTTAAGTTTATTGGAGATGAAGACAAACAAAAAAGAGGTATACCAAAATGGTCAACAGGTGTGAGAGCCAGACTGTTTGTGCCTGCAAAATATGCCAATAAGTATGTTCAAACAGTAAGAGTTTCTGCAACAAAAACCTACAGCTGAGCCTGTGATCAGGAACTCTGGCGTGGGCAGTGCTCTCAGACCACAGGCACAGTACTAGCATTCACAGATGATCATTTGGAACACACTTGCAGAATGACTGAGACCTTGGACTACCAGAACTACTTTCTTTCACTATGGCTTATGAATTCCTTGTAACTCACTGCTGAAGGTGAGGCCACTTGCAAGAAGACCCATGTTCTCACCAACATCACTACAGGTCATTTTGAAGCAGCACTTCTCAGTTCTGGAGGTATTAGAGGTGCATCTCAATCTAGGTATATGTTCTGTCACCCTGTAGCAAGAACAGATGAGGGTACTGTGGAGCCTTCAACAGAAAACAGAGTAGATTCAATCAGTTTCACTAAGTATATTGTCACTTAATCATCTTTGGAAGAAAGATTACTTGATCCAGATTGATTGTTGGCAAATATCATCTGTAGGTTCTGCTGCCAACGAGGAGGACAAAGATATCTCTCTGGCTTCTTCATTTTAGCTTCCACATTCTCTTCCTGTTGTTTGTGCTGTGACATAACTGGTACTTCATTCTCAAACTCTAGCTAAGTCCTCGGGGGTGGCATGGTGGCTCAGTGGTTAGCACTGCTGCCTCTCAGTGCCAGGGACTCCGGTTTGATTCCAGTTTCAGGCAACTGTCTGTGTGGAGTTTGCACATTCTCCCTGTGTCTGCGTGGGTTTCCTCCCACAGTCAAAGATGTGCAAGCCAGGTGAATTGGTCATGCTAAATTGCCCATAGTGTTAGGTGCATTAGTCAGAGGGAAATGGGTCTGGGTGGGTTACTTTTCGGAGGGTTGGTGTGGACTTGTGTGCCAAAGGGCCTGTTTCCTCACTGTAGGGAATCTAATCTAAATACAGCTGTACTGGTGATGTTAGTGAGTGGCACAAACTTTTGTGAAATATCAGTGATTTTCCATAGTATTCGGATCAAGCAGTTTTTGTACAGTGAGCCAACAGAATAAAAAGGACCTCATGTGGCAGTTTTGATAACCCATCATTGACAAGATGACCCTGTCTATCATTTCATTCCCTTGTGTACCTCCCTATGGCTAAAAACTAAGTAATGGGGCTCTGTTACATTTCTTGATGAATATGAACAGCATGGTAGCATTAGTTTCTGGAAGGCACTTTTATATTGTTTCTTAATTGTTCTTTCTTCATATAATTTACAGTAAAGCTGTTGGTTCTGGTAGGATTGAGTTTGTGGGATAAAGTAGTGATGATGAGGTATAGCATTGTATGTGGTTGTCAAAACCTATACAATGATTTACAGTACATTAGACTTACATTATTGGGACTTTTTAAAAAAAAATCACCAATGTTGAGATTGTTAAAAATACACAACACCAGGTTATAGTCCAACAGGTTTATATGGAAATACACGCTTTCAGAACTCTGCTCCATTGTCAGGTAGCTAGTGGAGTAAGGTCACAGGATACAGAATTTACAGCTATTTTGCTATAAATCAAAATCATCTTCTCAATGAATGGGTTATCAACATTCTGTGCAAGTGCAAGAAACTTTAATGCAATGGCAGATGTTTCTTCTCTTTGTGTTAATCCCAAGTGAATGGAGTACTGTTGCATGTTGAGTAGCCAAGGTCAGTAAAAAACATTGCTAGACTGGTATCATCCAAACATTTCTATTATGGTGAGAGGGCGGGTAAGTGGAGCTGAGGCCATGAAAGGATCAACCATGATCTTATTGAATGCCGGACCAGGCTCGAAGGGCCAGATGGCCTACTCCTACTCCTGGTTCTTACGTTCTTATGTTCTATTTTTGACCATTATACATTCTATTCTTTACTTGCTGCTTAGTTGTGAGTTGAAGAAAATCATTTATGAATAATAGAAAAAATAATCCTCCAATCTGTCCTAACTCCAACCCATTCCCCACTAGCCTGCTGTAAATGATTCCATTTGTCAGAACAGATTTTCTCAGAGTGAACCCGCAATTTAATGCTATTCCTTTTATCTTTATCTATCTTTTTCTTTGCTGGGAAATGGGTCTAAGCATTTTAGCAATTCTTGGGATATATACGTCTGTGGCTGGGCCTGAATTTATTCCTCATCCATTATTGCTCTTGAGTATTGTGGTGGTGAGCCAACCTTTTGAACCATTGCAGCTCATATAGTGCTTTTAAGGAAGACATTCCTGGATTTTGTCATTGATTGTGAATTACCAGTGATACAGTTCTAAGCAGGATAGTGTGTGGCTTGAAGGGGACCTTGCAGTGGTGCTCCCATGGGTCTGCTGTCCCTGTTCCTTTAGGTGGTTCAGGTTGCAAAATGTAATAGTCTGGTCACTATCAGACATTGCATTGCTCCTGTGGCTATCCCCTTAAGCTTTAACACAGAAAAATTTCAGATCATTGTAATAATGAAACATCATTTAAATTTGTGGAAATGAATGATTCTTAACCTATGCAAAAGCGATTTTTAATGATTTTGTGCTATTAGTTATTGATTAACAAGCAGAGTCAAAGTATAGGACAGTAAATGGTCCAGTGTCGCAATGCTCCCTGCATAGCGACATTGGACAAAAGTTTTCTCTGTTGTTCACTCTCAGCAAGAGATTGCAGCTCCAATAATAGCTGGTGAAGGGGAACACATGTGCAGAACAAATATCTATAGATGTGCTGATTCCTCTAGTGATATTGAAGCCTCCTCTTGTGATTAATGGATATTGAATTCAGACCAAAATCCATCATGTTAAATTTCATCCCAATTATGAATTAAACAAATGCATTGAGGTACTTAAACTTCATTCAGAGATTAGCATCAATTTAAACATTAAAACTCCTGAATTTACATTCACATTTTCCTTTCTGTAATCCACTGCTTTTCCCACCATATAATCTGCAATTCACTTTCATTGCTGTTGACTCTTGTTCCATTCTTCTGTATTCTTGATCTTTGCAGATTATAGGCAAACACACCCACCTTTCTATAGTTTTAAATACATTGTTTGAATAACTTAGAATTACTAAGTAACCAAATACTAGGTCTTATTTAAAATTAGTTAGGTTATCAATACCTAATATCAATATAACAAAATAAATAGTTTTGCTCCTTCATGCCTTATTCCAATTCACTGATATGCATTAGTTTGAATGGACTATTGCATTTGCTAGCCAGTACAAACAGGGAAACTTGAAGCAAATGTTGAGTCAGAATAGCTTCAATGCAAATATTAATCAACTTTTTCAAAGAATTGATGTGAGTTGCCCGATGAATCATCAAAATTGAGTTAATTTCATGCTGTGATATTTTTGCTAGCTATTTCAAACCTCTTGTGGAGTCATAGAGTTATAATAATATTAGAACTAGGAGCAGGAGTAGCTTATCTTTCCATGCTGCAGGCTCACTGCCTTTATTCCTGATGAAGGGCTTTTGCCCGAAACGTTGATTTCGCTGCTCGTTGGATGCTGCCTGAACTGCTGTGCTCTTCCAGCACCACTAATCCAGTATTTGATTTTCAGCATCTGCAGTCATTGTTTTTACCTAGGAGCAGGAGTAGGCCATCTGGCCCTTTGAGCCCATTCTGCCATTCAATAAGATCATGGCTGATCTTTTCATGGATTTAGCTCCATTTACCCACCCACTCACCATATCCCTTAATTCCTTTACTGTTCAAAAATCTCTCTATCTTTGCCCTAAAGATATTCAAAGAGGTAGCCTCAACTGCTTCACTGGGCAGGCAATTCCACAGATTCACAACCCTTTGGGAGAAGAGTATCCTTCTCAGCTCAATCAGAAATCTGCTTCCCCCTTATTTTGAGGCTATGCCCCCTAGTTCTAGTTTCACCCACCAGTGGAAACAATGTCCTTGCTTCTATCTTATCTATTCCCTCCATAATTGTATATGTTCGATAACATGCTCCCTCATTCTTCTAAATTCCAATGAATATAGTCCCAGTTCACCTTCCCAATTCTGGAATCAACCTACTGAACTTCCTCTGCACCCCCTCCAGTGCCAGTACATTCTTTCTCAAGTAAGAAGATCAAAACTGTACACACTGCTCCAGGTGTGGCCTCACCAACACCCTGTACAGCCGCAGCTTAACCTCCCTGTTTTTAAACTCCATCCCTCTTGCAATTTGCCACCTAAATTACCTGCTGCACCTGCAAACCAACCTTTTGTGATTCTGCACAAGGACACCCAGGTCCCTCTTATAGCACAGAAACAGACCCTTTAATCCAACTAGTCCATGCCATCCATAATCCCAAACTAAACTTGTCCACTCACAGCCAGATGGGACTATATCCCTACAAACTACATCTACTTATCCAAATGTTTTTAAACATTCAAACTGTATTCGCATTCACCATTTCCTCTGGAAGTTCATTCCACGTACACACCACTCTCTGTATAAAACAATTGCCTCGTGTGTTATTTTTACATCTTTCTCCTCCCACTTTAAAGATATGCCCCTTCATCTTGAAATCCTTTACCCTAGGGAAACAACGCCTGCCTTCCATTCACCTTATCTGTACCACTCATGATTTTATAAACATCTGTAAGGTCACCCCTCAACCTCCTCAGCTCTGGTCTATCTTGTCTCTCCTTCAACCAAACCCTCCATTCCTGGTAACATCCTGGTAAGACTCTTCTGAACCCTCTCCAGCTTCATAATATCCTTCCTGGAACAATGACTACCAACTGTGGCTCTGATGTATTATATCTAACCTATAAGTGCTTGATACTAATAATGTGTGAGAAAGTTCACAGAAATATTCCATTTCCCAACACTAATATTTTGCCGCCCGCTGAGTAACAAACCAGCTAGATTTTATTACTGTACCATCATTTAATTGTTTTTAGTGGAACATATTTTCATATTTATCTATTTATAAGGTGCTTTTGGAAAAGGCTGGATAGTTTCTTGACAACATGCAAGAGTTACAATCAGGCAGGAGTCAGTGTACATTGTCTGTTGGACGAAATCGGTGGCATGATTAATGCTTGTAGGCAAAAATCTGCACAGCCTTTTAGTACATAAGCTCTTGAAATATGTAACAACGCTCATCACTGTGTAGGAACATTGAATATATACAATAGCTAATGTCTACTCACCAGCATCATTGCCTTGATCAGATTTATTTACTGATATAAGTCAGAGATTTGAGGATGCAAACCCAATAATAACAGAGGCGCTTCTCCCTAAATGAATCATATTTGCCTGGAATTGTTCTATATACATTAAACATGGGCAGAAACTTCTTCAGGTAGGTAATTGTATAATGTGGTGACAAATTTGAAGTCTCCAGCAATTTTTCAATGGTGTAAGGCATTGCAAAATAATTATTATACCATAGATTTAAAGGAAACTAAAGACTGTTCAGTCCAGAATTATACTACCTCTTATTTCTGTTTTGTGTCCATGAGTTCTATGGAATAGAATGAGTGATTCTCACTTCCATCTACAGCTTGGAAGCCAACACCAATAATGCACTCTTGGAAAACATGATAAATTCATGATTTGGAGAAGCCGGTGTTGGACTAGCTTAGTTAAAAATCACACAAAACCAGGTTGTAATCCAATAGGTTTGATTGGAAGCACTAGCTTCCACCTGATGAAGGAGCGGTGCTCCGAAAGCTAGTGCTTCCAATTAAACCTGTTGGACTATAACCTGGTGTTGTGTGATTGTTAACATTATAAATTCAGGCCTCACTGTTGTTTAATATACAGATCAGATTCAAGATTAACATTAACAACTAATTATTCACTAAATCATATGGCCATAAGACCAAAGGACATGGGAGCAGAAATTAGGCCATACAGCACATCAGGTCTGCTATACCATTCAATCAAGGCTGATAGGTTTCTCAACCCCATTCTCGCACTTTTTCTCTGTAACCCTTGATCCGCTTGACAATCAAGAACCTATCTGTCTCTGTCTTAAGTAAATACAATGATCTGGCCTCTGTAGTCTTCTGTGGCAGTGAATTGCATGGATTCACCATTCTCTGGCTGAAGAATCTTCTCCTTATTTCCTGACGAAGTTTCTCCTTATCACCATGTAAAGGTCTTCCCTTAACTCTAAGGCTGTACCCTCAGGTCCTTGTCTCTCCTACCAATGAAAAGATTTTCCCAACATCCAGGCCATTCAGAATTCTGCAAGTTTCAATTTGATCCCCCCTCATCTTTCTAACCTCCATCAAGGAGAGACCCAGAGTCCTCAAATGTTCCTCATATGTTAAGCTTTTCATTCCTGTAACTATTCTCATGAACCTCCTCACAACCTGCTCCATGGCCAGAACATTCCTCCTGAGGTATGTGGCCTAAGACTGCGTACACTACTCAAAATGTGGTCCGACCAGAGCCTTATAGATGCTCAGAAGTACATCCCTGTTTTTATATTCAAATCCTCTTAAATTAAATTCCAGCATTGAATTTGCTTTCCTAACTACTGACCCAACCTGCAAGTTGACTTTGAGAGATTCCTGGACTAGAATTACAAGTCTGTTTGCACTTCAGATTTCTGAATTTTCTCCCCATTTAGAAAATAGTCCATGCCTCTACTCTTCTTACCAAAGTGCATGACCTCACACTTCCCCACACTGTACTCCTTCTGTCACTTCTTTGTCCACTCTCCTCACCTGTCCAAATTCTTCTGCAGCATCCCCATCTCCTCAATGCTACCTGTCCCTCTAACTATCTTTGTGTCATCTACAAACGTAGCCAGACTGCCCTCAATTCTTTCATCTAGATCATTAATATATAAAGTAAAAAGTTGTGGTCCCAACACTGAGCCTTGCGGAACACCACTTGTTGCTGGCTGCCATCCTGAGAAGGTCCCCCCTTTATCCCCACTCTCTGCTTTCTGTCAGACAGCCAAGCTTCTATCCATGCTAGCTCCTTGCCTCTAACACCATGGGTCCTTATCTTACTCAGCAGCTCCTGTGCAGCACCGTATCAAATTCAGACAGAGTAGCCTGGCATGCGATTGCATTTCACATTGTTAACTTCCCGACTCATCCGTCAAATGTAAACCAATACTTTTAAGCGTGTCCCTTGAATTGACGATTGGCTAATTAGAATCATGGAATCGTCACAGCACTGAAGGAGGCCATTTGGTCCATCATGCATGCCCCAACTCTTCTAGCAAGCATCAAGACCTTGTGCTAATTTCCTGCTTTTTTCCCACATGGCCCAGCATAGTACTTCTACCAAATAGCCATCCAATGCCCCTCTTGAATGCCTCAGTGGAACCTGCCTCCACCGTATTTCCAGGCAGTGCATTACATACCCTAAATGAATAAAAAAAACATTTCTCACAATACCCTTGCTTCCTTTACCTGTCACTTCCAACTGGACAATCAGTCTGATGCTTAAATAAAACTCTGTTGGGATTTCGTATCAGGAATGAGACCTTAACTTAAAGGATGTAAGGGTGCTGAAAGTCCCATGAGAAATAATGAAAAAAAAAATTCAAATGAATTTGAATTAAGACTAAATGTTTTCCATTAGTCTAGTTAAAACCCCAACTACTATACGTATTGGAAACAAATAAATTATCTTCAAAACTGGGGCAGCTTTTTGCTGATGTTAACATTATGTAGTTATTATATTAAGTCTGTAGAAATTGTAGTTGAGATTTTTTTCTTGTGGCAACAGCAATGGTATTAGAGTCTTCATGTGAACACTGTCCGACAGACTGTTTCATTTTCACTACAAGCGGAACAAAGACTAGTTGCTCAATTTCCAGTTTTATGCAGTCATTTGGTTTTTTTTGGCCCCACCTTTGGTTATTTCAGAGGCAGCTGAATCCACCGCAACTTTCTGCCAAAACCCAGAGGTGTGTGGAAAGACGTAATGTCCCTACAGACGAAATACCGCAAGCAGCTACATTGTCAGAACCCTGACAGAGGGTTCAGACAGCATTGATTTCCAACAAAACGACATTTTTTTCAGTTGGTCACAGGAGATAAAAGCTATCTCTCTATCATGAGAGGTTGCAAGAATCTTCCCTCCCGACATTACAAGGTATGAAGAAGAACGTAAATAATATAAAGAACCAAAGTCAAACAGGTGGTCAGTTGTCAGATGGAAAGAAACAGAAAATACAATTCTATAGATTGTGACATTTCTCTTGAAGCAACTCGGCATTTAGGTGCAAATCACCTGACAGTTAAAAGGGAGGCGTTTCCATTCATGGATTACTATTGACAGCTATATCTCATCAGCAAAACCTGCATGAAAACTGTTTATTCCACATTCTTCCAGTTCTGGCCTCTTCTGACTCCCCTACTTCAATAAGGTCACCATTGCACCAAATCATCAAATACTTAGGTCCTTTGTACCATCTCTAATCCATGCTGGATTGTAACAATAAAGCATAGAAGAAGTAAGCTTCGAACCTCCAGTTTGTTGTACCGCTTAGAAAGGTTTGCCATTGGTGGTAAATGATCAGGAGACAGTAAGGACTGCAGATGCTGGAAGTCAGAGTAAATAAATGTGAAGCTGGAAGAGCACAGCAGGTTAGACAGCGTCCGAGGAGCAGGAAAGTCAATGCTTTGGGCCAAACCCCTTCATTTGGACTCAGGAGGGGGAGGGGAGCCCAGAAGTAAATCGAGTGATGGGACTTGGGTTGGGAGAAGGATAGGTGGGATGGTGGATGCAGGTAGGGGGCTATTGTGATTGGTCAGTGAGAAGGGTGGAGCAGTTAGGTGAGTAGGAAGGTAGTCAGGTGAGAACAGGTCATGGAAGTGAGGAGGAGGGGTGGGGTGAGACATGGGATGAGGCTGGGCAAGGAGGGACTTTGAAGCTGTGAAATCAATGTTGGGCTGTAAGCTTCCCAGGGTGAATGCTGCTGAACTGTTTAAATAGGCTGACTCTTCCCAGCTCTGAAGGATGTGGGTAATGGGAAGGTGGGGGGGAATGGAAAAATTATGTGAGATGTCCAGTGAGGAGCTTCTCTTCATGGAAATCAAAAATTCCCACTTGCCAACCCAGAGTTGAATGGCAAAATAAGGTTCGTGCGAGTGAGTGGCAAGTGGCCTGTTTACATGCACTTACATCTCACCATTGATTAATCTTGCCTTGATATGTTGCAGTTTCTCATTCTCACACTCACCAGATTGAAACTAGACAGTGACAATTTCCAACACGAAAATCAGAACAGTACCTGATGACTCCAGCTTGCTGCTTGTTCCTCTGGACCTTCTATTGTGCAGACCTGACAGGGTAGTAGCTGCATGCATACTCCATCCACGGGTGTTGGTGTGCAGCATGTATCTGCTTCACTGCATCACCATGGCACATTGCTGATCCACTTACGGGACAGTTCTGCACTTCTGTGCTGCATTTTGGAACTGCATTGCAGGACACTGAACGTAGGGACAGGTGTCAATACAGAGATTGGGCCAAGGTGCATCTCAGGGATACTCATTTGCTCTATTAGCACATACTTACTTTGTGACAGCTTCAATGCTCACAGCAACTGTGCCTTGCCTTTTTGCACTTTGACCCCCTCAACAGGTTAAATGCCTCTATCCTGACTTGCCTTTTGGTGCAGGTACAAACTTTGGTTTCCAACAGTAATCATTCAAGGGGATAGACAAGTCATTCACTCTCACATGACATGTGCCTGCCACATTTATATCAAACAATCCTCAACATCTAAGGGAGTAGTCCTCAGTCAATGGGTCTGTGCACGGTATGTTAAGGGCAGCCTCCAATATCAATCCAGCTAGGGGACAGCCAGTCTGCATTTGGGCTGGTAAAGGTTAGTGGGGTTTGTGCCACTGCAGTCCAGGGAATCAGACACGTTCAGCCCTGTGAATCCATTGCAACCAATCCAGAGAGTCATAGTAAGTCAGTCAGGGAACTGTGCAGAGGTCAGACATGAATCTGGTCACTCATCATTTAGGGCTGTCCAGCTAAGTGGGTCAAAGGCAAGGGTTTATGAAGGATTTATGGGAAGTATTTAAGGAAGGTTTATGAAGGATCACTGCTGCAGGAGGGTTGCTGATGAAATCAATTGTGGGAATTGGAGACAGCATTCTTTGCTGCAGAGAGAATAACAGTTGTGAAGAGGGGAACCTTGTATATGAGAGATAGGAGGTAATGGAAGGGAAAGGGGTAATATATGAGATGGTCACTGACAGTCTGCAATACTCTGACTTCAATGGGGAGACAGTGGACTGCTGTATCTGGCACGTTGACTTGATATGCCTGGAGCCAAGGGAGCAAGGTAGGGAAATAAAAAGTTAGATAAACAGATTGAGTGGAAACATCAGGAAAATTCAAAGCCAAAGAGATTGAAAGGGGAAGGTTGAAGTGGATGTGTGCCCTTGGAGGTTCACTCAGGGTAAGAGGCTGAGCCTGAGATACTGTGTCAACAGCAATTGGTATTTCATTTCATTCCATTGTGCTGCAATTAACAAGTGTGTAATGGAGCTGGGAACAGCTGCAACTCCACTCAGAGTGAGAATGTTGTCCCTGATGGTAATGCCATTGAATGACAAGGGCAATGGTTGCATTCTTTCTTGCTGGGATGGTCATCTTTGTGTGGCATGAATGTTACCTGTCAATTATCAGCCCAGGGAGAAGAAAGTGAGGACTGCAGATGCTGGAGAATTAGGGTGGAAAAAGTGTGGTGCTGGAAAAAGCACAGCAGGTCAGGCAGCATCTGATGAGCAGGAAAATCGATGTTTCGATGCATAAGCCCAAAATATCAATTCTCTTGATCTCCGGATGCTGCCTGACCTGCTGTGCTTTTTGCACCACCACACTTTTTCGACTCAATTATCAGCCCAAGCCTGAATGTTGTCAAGGCCTTTCTGCATCTGAACATAGACTGCTTCAATATCTGAGTCATGAATGGTGTTGAACATTGTGTAATCAAACATCTGCACTTCTGTCCTTATGATGGAGTTAAGTTCATTGATGAAGCAGCTGAAGATGGTTGTGCGAGGACACTGTCCTGAGGAACTCCTGCAGAGATGTTCTGGAGCTGAGATGACTGACTCCAATAACCACAACCATCTTCCAATGTACCAGGTATGACTCCGGTCAGAGTTTCCCACTGACTGCAGTTTTGCTAGGGCTCCTTGATGCTATGCTTGGGCAAGTGTGGCCTTGACATCACACTCACTTTCTTTGGAGTTCAACTCATTTCTTCATATTTGAACTAAGGCTGTAATGAAGTCAAGGGTTGAGTGGCCCTGACAGAATCAAAACTGGGCAACACTGAGCAGGTTCTTCCTGAGCAGATGTTGCTTGATAGCACTGTTGATGACACCTTCCATTACTTTACTGATGATCGAGAATAGACTGATGGGGCAGTACTTGGTTGGGTTGGACTTGTCCTACTTTTTGTGTACAGAACAATATCTGAGACATTTTCCATATTGTCAGGTGGAGATCAGTGTTGTAACTAGACAGAAACTGCTTGGCCAGAGGAGTGGCATGTTCTGGAGCATGAATCTTCATTATGATTATCAGGTGTTGTCAAAGCCAATAGCCTGTGAAATGTCCAGCGGATTCAGCCGTTTCTGGATG
Source organism: Chiloscyllium punctatum (assembly GCF_047496795.1). Classification (NCBI taxonomy): domain Eukaryota; kingdom Metazoa; phylum Chordata; class Chondrichthyes; order Orectolobiformes; family Hemiscylliidae; genus Chiloscyllium; species Chiloscyllium punctatum. The sequence continues at coordinate 16,455,381 of NC_092775.1, forward strand.
TCAGATGGAGTGAATCAAATTGGCCAAATATTGGTATCTGTGATACTGGGGACTTCCAGAGGAAGCGGAGTTAGATCATGCACTCAGCAATTCTGACTGAAGATTATTGCAAATGCTTCAGCCTCATCTTTGGCATTGCAAAAAAGTGGTCATAAGATAGATTCCACCACCTCTTGATTGGTTTGGATCTGTCATGTCTCATGATGGATTCTTTTTCTCAATTAAGTAAAAATTTCATGTTACTACATCGATGGCTATTCTACCACAGAATCCCTACAATGTGAAAGCAAGCCATTCTGCCCATCAAGTCTACACCAAGCCCCACCCCTCCCGAAGAGCATCCCGCCCATACTCACTCCTCTACCTTTCCCATGGCTAACCCACCTAGCCTTCCCTGAATACTATGGGAAAATTTGACTAGCCAATCCACCTAAACTGCACATCTTTGGACTGTGGGAGAAGACCAGAGCACCTGAAGGAAACCCACAACGGAAGAATGTGCAAACTCCACACAAACAGTCGCCTGAGGGTGGAATTGAACCCAGATTCCTGGCACTGTGAGGGAACAGTGCTAACCACTGAGCCACCATGCCACTTATTGTTTAATTAGGAATGGAGGAGGTGATGAACAGAGGAGAGTTAAATTTCAAAGTTGCATAACAAAGCTTGAATGAATAGCTTTCATTTAAGGTGCTCTGTGAAATGTGATAAGGTGAGGGGTGATAATGGTAGGGAATGGCAGTAGTCCAAGGGAGTGTTAAGCATGCTGAGGTTAGGTAGATCATGGATCAATTTAGAGTCAAATTCTGTCACTTTGTTCTCAAAACGTAACTTAGTCTCAGTCTCAGTCTCTTAAAAGCCTCCTCACTGCAAAGGTAACCATGCCTTTCCTACCATGAACTCTATAAATACCTACATAACCCTCAGGAGCCAGAAATAAGTGTTAAACTAGTCCTTGTATTGATACACATGTATAACTGGTAACTGTGATCGAATGATCTGGGATGTTCTAACTACGAATCGTCTGCCAGTGAAACAGCAGCACTCAAGTCAATCTTTTGCAGTTCGTCCTTTAAATAGTACTGCTATTGAACTGTAGCACTGCCCTCCTCACTGATGGACATTTAAAATGCCATGTAACTATCCAAAGAAGAATGTTCTCCTGGTCTCCTGACTAATATTTATCTCTTGACCATAATTGACAAGACAGGTCGTATGCTCATTTAACTCTTTGCCATTGTCGAGCTTTGTTGTGTAAAAAGTGGCTGCCATATTCCCCTTTAATACAGCAGTAATTACATTCCAGTGGCTCTGAAACACCTCAGAATATCCTTTGGTTATGAAAGGCTCTTTACAAAAGGGAAGATCTTTTATTTAGCTCAGAAAAACGAGACATATACGCAGACACAGAAGATGTTAGATATTGGATTGGAAATGAAAGATGTTGATCTATGTTAAAGACTTTGTTTTTAGGAATTTATGCAGCTGTACATCAGGCAGAAATGCCAATCTGAAGCACAATCTGATCTCTTTTGAAAGGTTTCTAATCAATATTTGTCTTAGAGTTCATCAGTTCCAATATATGGATGACTTTGTGAGATCACGCCAATATCATTGAATGTTTGACAGAAAAAACAATGGAGAGAAATTATCTCAATGAGAGTTTGATTTCCAACAGTATCCGAGCAGATAAATGTGAGTCACATTATTTTGAAATGGTAGTGTAAACCCATCTGAACAACAACCTAATGCAATGGATTAACATCAACCCCAACAAACCAGTAACTATTCCCAAATATAACAGCATGAGGTGGCCCCACATCATTGAGGACAGTAATGTACCAAAACAATGTGGTGGTCTTTGACACTATATCTAAGGCTATCTAGTGTTAATGCTACCAATAAAACTGAGAGACTGCAGTATGACATTGACTGTTAAACTTAATACCTGTGGTCCTGGATCATTACTGATTATTAATTGAGTGAGCACCATTTAAACACACACTCATTGCCTGTTCTCTAAATCCAAGGAGATTGCTGTAGAGTGTAAGTTATTCTATGTACTGAGTAGGGGAAGATAAATGTTATGGTTACTAACCTTGGCTTTGTTGGCGTAAAAGCTTGTCAAAAACAAAGTGTGTCATATTCTAAAGTCGCATTGCTGGCTCTAATGTTACAGCAAAGTCTGCAGTCTATGATTTATACCATTTTAGTAAAAGGTGAGCTGCTGCATATTTGAGATTGTTGCAATTTGTAGCAATTGCATTCACAGCTACATTAGCATTACATTCAGAAAATGCACGTGACCTGGAAAGGGTGGTTCATGAGAGCAAATGAAATTCTTCATGATTTGCAGTTAAACCGTACTGTGATCTACAAGAGGCTGACTGCACATAAAGAAGTTGGTTTATCAGGAAGGCTCTGAGGAAGCTAAAGAATCAATTTCTCCCCAGGCGATTGCTGTATACTTTAATAGAACTTGCATTGGGCCTCAGTTTTATATTTAGCATGCGAGCAAGAGCACATTGTGGGACAAGTAAATATTTGCTTTAATGAGTTTTGAGACGATTTGTAGCTCAGGTTGAGGTTCTGGACGTAGGTTTGCTCGCTGAGCTGGAAGGTTTGTTTTCAGATGTTTCGTCACCATATTAGGTAACATCTTCAGTGAGCCTCCAGATGAAGTACTGGTGGTATGGCCTGCTTTCTATTCATGTATTTAGAATCTATTCTGATTCATCATGTGATGTCATTTCCCATGGTGATGTCATTTCCTGTTCTTACCACTCTGAGAAAAATGAACTTTCACACTTTCACAGAAGATGGAACAGAAGAGAATGATTTAGCACAGAAACAGGTCATTTGGCCCATTTTGGCTGTGCCAACTTTCAAAAGCTTAACAATTTGGAGCATCCTAAGTGAGACCATAATAAGTTGGGGAAGCTTGCCTGAGGACAGGCCATAACATTTTAAGTGAAAATATTGCCAGTCAACTCTTAAATGGCAAATCTCTTGTTTTAAGACTGTAAAACCCAACTCTGATTTTTCCCACTTCCCTGCTCTTTCCCCATAATAATGTAAACTTTCTCTGATATATTTGATAATCCTTTATTTGAGACAATTATTAGCATCTTCCTATCTTGAAAGGAAAGGACGATAACTGGCCTCACTTTCCTAAACTCCAGGAAATAAAGAGGCGATCTGAGTGGCATATATCATTTTTAAGGGACTTGACACGTCAGATGCTAGAACAAAGTTTTCCCCTGACAGGAAGTTTAGAACGAGGTAATGCAGTGTTCTGGAAAAGAGAAACCAAAAACATTTCCGCAGTTTAGGATAAAGTCCACAGGAGATAGCTTCCTACAAAGAGAATCGTGTAGTCAGCCCCTCACTCACTATCGCGATAGCTACTTTTCCCTCCAGGTTTGCTGTTTAAAACTCCTTGGTTTGGAGATGCCAGTGTTGGACTTGGACGTACAAAAGTTAAAAATCACACAACTGAGCTGAAAATGTGTTGCTGGAAAAGCGCAGCAGGTCAGGCAGCATCCAAGGAGCAGGAAAATTGACATTTTGGGCATGAGCCTTCTTCAGGAATGAGGACACTTTCCTCATTCCTGAAGAAGGGCTTATGCCCGAAACGTCGATTTTCCTGCTCCTTGGTTGCTGCCTGACATGCTGCGCTTTTCCAGCAACACATTTTCAGCTCTGATCTCCAGCATCTGCAGTCCTCACTTTCCCCTAAAAATCACATAACACCAAGTTATAGTCCAACAGGTTTATTTGGAAGCACCAGCTTTTGGAGCGCTGCTCCTTCATCAGGTAGTTCTTCATCAGGAGTGCTCCACAACCACCTGATGAAGGAGCAGCATTCTGAAAGCTAGTGCTTCCAAATAAACCTGTTGGATTATAACCTGGTGTGTGATTTTAACTTTGAAACTACATTGGTACCATTAGGTGTTATGTTCAAATGCTCCTGTCTAAACAGCCACTAAGTCTATCTCTACAGAGGTGTTTTGGCTAGATGTCCTTTGTTATCAAAGTATTGCTGTTAAAAGTTCAGTGTGTCTGCAATTAATTTGGGGTTTTGATTCATCATCATCATAATACTCTGTTATTGAGTATGATCACAGACTTTAGGATACATCAGCAGTGTGAAGATTGTGTGGCAAGGTGTAACTATTGTAGAGAATCTGTCATGATTGTATTAAAGGGTGCAACAGGCTGGATGGGCTAAATGACCTCCTGCTTCTTCACAAATGATAAGGTGTTGAGGGGCATGGACAGCGTAGATAGAAAGCAGCTGTTTCCCTTGGTTCCAGGGTCAAGCACAAAGCAGCACATTTTTAAAGTGAAAGGCAGGAGGTTTAGAGGGGATTGACGAAATACGTTTTCACCCAGAGGGTGGTTGGAATCTGGAATGCTATTCCTGGGAGGGTAGATGAGGTGAGTATTCTTACAACCTTTAATAAGTACTCGGATAAGTATTTGAAGTACCGAAAACATTCAAGGCTATGGGCTTAGTGTGGGAAAATGGGATGAGTGTAGATAGTTGTATTTTTTTTTTGGTGGTGCTGACTTGATGACCCAAAGAGGATTCTATGATTCTAAATTTATTTGAGCTTTTGAGAAATGTATCTAGTCGAGCAGACAAAGAGGAACCAGGAGATGTGAAATACCTGGATATCCAAAAGGCATTTGATAAAAGTGCCACATGAAGGGTTAGTAGGCAAGATAACAGCTCATGAAGTTGGGGATAATAAATTCCAGGAATAGATAATTGGTTAATGGATATGAGGCAAAACATGACGGAAAAAAAGACATATTTAAGTTAACAGGTTGTACCAGGTGCAGTGCTGTAAGTATTGGTGTCTTCAGCTGTCTACAATCTATAATTAATCATTAGCTGACAGTGAGCATTGTGTGTAAATTTGCTGATAATCCAAAGCTTGGTGGAAAGGTAAGCTGTTAGGACAATACAGAGATGGTAAAGGCACACAGGCAGGTTAAGTGAGTCTATTTTTATTCATTCATGGGATGAGGACTAGGCCAGCATTTATGGTCCACCCCTACTTACCCAGAGGACAGTTAAGAGTCAATCACATTGCTGTGAATCTAGAGTCACATGTAGGCCAGACCAGGTAAGGATGGCAGTTTCCTTCCCTAAAGGGCATTAGTGAACCAGGTTGGATTTTTTCTGACAATCAGCAATGTATTCATGGTCATCACGAGATCCAGATTTATGTTTTTGAATTCAAATTCCACCATCTGCTGTGGTGGGATCTGAACCCCAGTCCCCAGAACATTATCTGCGTCTCTGGGTTAACAGTCCAGCAACAATACCACTAGGATGTTACTTCCCAACAATATGACCAAAAGCTTATATTATATGAAAGTGCGAATGCATTCATTTTGGCCATAAGAATAGAAAAGCAAATTAATTTTTAAAAGATTCTAAATGTTGATGTTCAGAGAGAGTTAGGTGTGCTCATACCCCAAAATTTGGCATGCAGGTGCAACAAACCATTAGCAAGACAAATTGGCTTGTTGGTGTTCATTAAATGGGATTTGGATTATAGGAATAAAGAAGTCTTGTTGCAACTGCATGGACACTGGTGAGACCACATCCAGAATGCTGTGTGCAGTTTCGTTCTTCATATTTAAGGAAGGATATGTTTTTATTAGAGGTGGTGCACAAAGGGTCACTAAATTGGTTCCTGGGGTGAGGAAGTTGCCTCATGATAAATTGAACCTATATTCTCGGGAGTTTTGGAGAATAAGAGATGGTCTCACTGAAAGACACAAGATCCTGAAATAAGTTCACAGAGTGGACGGATAGGAAACTGTTTCCACTGATGGAGGAATGTAGACATAGGGGCACAATGTCACAGTAAGGGCCTGATCATTTAGGACTAAGATAGGAAGAAATTATTTCACATAAAAATGGCGAAGCTTTGCTGTTCGCTACCCAGGGAGTGCTGTATTTGCTGCTTTCTTGAATACATTTAAGGTTGAGATAAATAGATTTTTGGTGTGTCAAGAAATCAAGGGATGTGGGAAACATGTAAAAAAAAATTGATTTGATATTGAAGTTCAGCCAATATTACATATTATTTTGCCTCCTAATTCTTTATGCCATTATGTTTTTAGAAAAGATGATACCTAAAGCCAAAGTCATCCTATTTGCAATCATAGAATCCCAATAGTGTAGAAGCAGACCACTTCAGTCCATCAAGTCCACACTCACTCTCTGAAGAGCATCCCACCATCTACCTGTCACTAACCCACCTACCCTGCACATCTGTGGGCACTATGACAACTTTGCCTGGCCAATCCACCTCACCTGCTATTCCTTGGACTGTTAGAGGAAACTGGAGCAAACCCAGACAGCCACAGGGAAAATGTGCAAACTCCACACAGACAGACAGTCACCCAAGGGTGGAATCGAACCCAGTTCCCTGGCGCTGTGAGGCTGCAGTGCTAACTACTAAGCCACCATGCCACCCACTGTGCAAAAGTCCCTTATATTAAAAATAAACAGAAGTCAAGCACGTGCACAGTGAAACTAATGCTACAACCACCCAGCGTAAAGCAGCCCTCACGATCGGTACCCCATCCACCAACTTAAATATTTATTGTCCCCATTATCGGTATACCATGGTTGCAATAGTAGTGCTACTAATGTACTGTAACAAGTGTTCAAAGCTCAGTGACAGTACTTTGGAAACACGCAACCTCTATCTCCCAAAAAACAAGGGCATCAAATGCATAAGAACAGCATCAAACCAAAGTCACCTTCCAGGTCACACTCCATCCTGATTTGGGTATGTGTCACAGTCTCTTCATCATCATGGAGTCAAATAAATAGATTGGTCAGATGGGCAGATCAGTGGCAGATGGGATTTAACCCTGGTAAATGACACATTTTAGAAAAAGCCAAGGGAGGCATGGGATTACTCAAGACATAATATTGAGTAATCAATACTAGGAGGCTCAGCTGAACAGAGGAATCTTGGTGGGCTTATCCATAGATGCGTGAAGATTACAGGACAGGTTAGGAAGATGCAGAAGACATTTTGGGATGCTTATGTTTAACAGTTGAAGCATAGGTGATAAAAGCAGGGGTTATACAGAGCTATATGTTGGAGGTATACAGAATGTTGGTTAGGCCACGCCTGGAATACTGTGTGCAGTTTTTGTACAACTATAGAAAGGGTGTGATTGCACTGGAGGTGGTGCAGAGAACATTCACCAGGATCACACCTGGCATGGAGCATTTCAACGATGAAGAGAGGCTGGATAAGGTCAGGTTGTTTTCCTTTGGAACAGAGGTTTGAGGGGTTACTCGATAAGGGTGTATAAGATAATGAGGGGCATGGGTAGGGTGGATAGAAAGCAGCTTTTCCCCTTTGTTGAACAGTCAGTAACAAGGGGTGCATGTTTAAGGTGAAAAGCAGGAAGTTGATAAGGGAATTGAGGAAAAAAGTGTTTTCACCTGGAGGGTATTTGAGGCAGGAAACTTCACAACCTTTAAAAAAGTACTTGGGTAAGCACTTGGAAGTGTCATGAAATTCAAGGCTATGGGTTAAGTGCTAGAAAGTGGCACTGGCGTAGATTTGGTGCAGTTTTGGTAGCCCAGGCTAAATGGGCTGAAAGGCATCTTCTGTACTGTATGATTCTACATTTCTAAACTCCCCACCTAACTGGAATGTCATCACTACAAGCATAGTAGTGATCAGAATAGTGTCCTTCAGTGCAGAAACCGGCCATTCATCCCAACAAGTCCACACCGACCCTCTGATAATCATCCCACCCAGACCCATCCCTTTAACCCCACATTTCCGATGGTTAACCCACACATCTCTGAACATTATGGTCAATTCAGCACAGACAATCCACCTAACTTGCACATCTTTGGACTATGGGGAGGAAACTGGAGCACCTGGAAGAAACCCACACAGCTACAGGGAGAATGTGCAAACTCCACACAGACAGTCGTCTGAGGCTGGAATTGAACCCAGGTCCCTGGTGCTGTAATGTAGCAAGCTGACCACTGAGCCACCATACTGCCCATTCTTCTTAAAGAAGAAGACTCACTTCCATTTTTCAAAGGTGACTGGAGTTGGGCAATTAATGCTGGTCCTGATCATCACATCCACATCTTAAGAATAAAAATTCAAATCAGAATCTTTAGATGTACAACTGGAATCTTTAAGCAATGCCACAAGTGTCCCATTTTCACTCTGCAAAGATAGCTCACGTGGAAGACCGAAGGACAGGGTGGAACAGCAAGACTGTGAAATTTACAGCAAAGGTATCATTGCAAAACCAGCAATGTAGTAGAGAAAACTGGTTTTCCCCCTCCCCCCAGGCATCAACTGAAGATAAGTAATAAGTCAATAAGTCAACTGCACCCATGCCAATTGAACTGAGCCCTGTGCCCAGTTGCTCAAATTCCATCTATTGCCATTCTATGCTGGACTCTTGCAGTAGATTAGAGGGAGTGTTTAATCTGATGCAAGGTACAGTGTGTTGGGGATAGGCTGGATGTGAATGTTTGTATCTTTGTGTGCAATATTCAAATCAAAAGGAACACTCATTTCAACAAGTAATGTATGAATGCTGTTAGATTAATTTGTCATTTGATGTAGTTTTGCTCAGATATATGACACCTAATTTTCCCTTGTTTTCTCAATGGTTGATGGTAAGGTTTGTGATTGTGCGTATTCCTGGCAAATGACTTGTCCCCATGCTCTAACTGTTAGTCAACCAACACACCCATCCTTATGACGCAACACCTTGTTATGCCAATTGGAAAACAGAAAGACTCATTATCCAGTGGGCTGAAAGCCAAACAGCTTCTTTTTGCCCTCATTTTCAATGCTTTTGAATCTGGTAAAGAGACATGTCCAAAGAAAATGACAAAAAAGGCCCTTTTCAATGCCTCAATGACTTTCTTCCAGGATGGAACACAATAATGTTCTGAAGATTAGTATTTAATTCCTGGAGACCTCAAGACAATCCTGGAGCAGAGGCAATCCTAGCTGTCTGTCGCACTGACACATTGCTAGAATTGTGGCCTGGTCACTGTGAAGTCTTGGAGCTGAGTTGGCCATGTCTAGAGCGTTGATGGTTAATTACATTTGCAAACTCCCCTATTCCTCCTACATTAGGGCATTGCCTTTTGATGGATGACGGTGGCATCAACCAAATGGACTCATAGTGACATGTTTTTCACTTTTTAATCTTCTTTCTACTGAGGCTCACAGAACAGCAGCTTGAATCCTTTGTGCAGACTCGTTTCCCAGTCACACTGGTTATTTGGTTTGAAATTCAAAATCTTCACAATATTTTCCAAGGCAGTAGAAAGTATAACATGACTCAGTGAAAAATCATTTGCCAAATTTCATCAACTCTATTTGCACTGCTAATAAAGATGATTTTCACTTACTCAGTTCTGTACTGTGCTATTCAACACACTGATTTTTTTTTAGTTACATTTCCAAAATCTGGACAGTAATTGTGCCTTTTTTGTTCACTTGCTAGTTCCCCATTCTATAGCATTTTTATTCATTTAACAGCCATTCTGGTTTAACCAATGCTGTTTTAGCTGTTCAAATCCCTCCTAAATGCAGCGATAAGACTTGCTGCTGTTTCTGAGTCACTGGTCCAGTGTACTGGTGTTAACGTGCATTTTTCCACCTACTGAAACAGTAAAACCATGTGTTAAGCAGATTTCTTTTGCAGCTATCATTTAACCCTTTGACGAGTGCACTAATATCAACTTTCAGGCTAATATCTTTGCTTATTTTGCAGTAATGAATTGTCAATGCACAGAGCAAATGGGGTAACAGAATGTATTATGAATTTGCACACATTACGTGATTAGATTAGATTCCCTACAGTGTGGAAACAGGCCCTTCGGCCCAACCAGTCCACACTGACCCAGAACCATTTCCCTCTGACTAATGCACCTAACACTATGGGCAATTTAGCATGGCCAATTCACCTGACCCACACATCTTTGGACTGTGGGAGGAAACCCATGCAGACACAGGGAGAATCTGCAAACTCCACGCAAACAGTTGCCCGAGGCTGGAATCGAACCTGGGACTCTGGTGCTGTGAGGCAGCAATGCTAACCACTGGGCCATCGTGCCAGCCCAAGTATGGGCCAGGGGTTTGGGCTTACATTCTCAACAATTATCCATTCGAAATCAGGAGTGGATTAGATGTGAATTTGCAGACATGGCTGTAAAGGAAGAGAGTCAATTCATGAAATTACCTGCCATACCCCTGGCTCCACCCCACAAGTATCTTTTTGAAAAGAGAGATGCTTCATTAATTAAATTCTCAAGTATAGGGTTGAGATAGATTCTCCTCTTCAGTGCCAAAATGTAACGGCTTTTTGGGAGGGTAGTGGGTGGCAGGGGGCCGATACACTTGAGAATGCACTTAATATGAGCTCAAGCAAAAGCTGTTCACATTTCTCTCCCCATTCTGAATGGAGCATTGAGAGTACCTTGTGCATGAGGTTACAATGATCACTTCCTGTCTGAATGTTTGGGCTCTGGCCCTGAAGAGAAAAGGCTGCTCAAGCATGAATATAAATGGAGCAACTACCTGGAAAGGACATTTGAATTAAAGAATCCCTACAGTGTGGAAGCAGGCCATTCAGACCATCAGGTCCACACTAACTCTGTGATGAGCATCTCAATCTGACCCCACCTTATCATATCCCTGCAATACCTCTGGCTAATCCACCCAAACTCACTAACCTGGTCACGGTGGGCAATTTAACATGGCCAATCCACCTAACCTGCACATCTTTGGACTGTGGGAGGAAACTGGAGCATCTGGAGGTAACCCACACAGATAGAGGGAGAACATGTAAACTCCCTAGAGATGGTTGCCCAATGGTGGAATTGAACCCAGGTCCTGTGAGGCAGCTATGCTAACCACTGAGCCACTTTGCTATCCTTTTGTTTGGAGATTAAATTTATAAAGGGATTGCATTTCTACATGAAAGTTGACTTTTTGGAGATACCACAGTTGGTAAAGGCTACTAGCAACAATATGGTTTTCAGTTTCTTTAGTTTGAATATTATTATGGAATGATCTCTCTTAGAAGTATTGTGGGTGTTGAATAAAGACGTCACCAAGCTTGTCTGTAATTCTCTCATGATTAACGTTTACAAACTCTTTCAACTTGGACATGAAGAATGTGCACTTGAGTTAAAAGTGGAAAGTGTCTCATGCAGCCATGGAAAATGTACATTCTGCAAAAGCTCCTTTCCACAAGATAGTAGGAAGTGTATCTGAACGAGTAGGCAATATGAAGAAAGGCCTGCATGATTCCTCACTGACCATGCTAAACAGAGACAGTAAGCCACCAAAGTGGCTGGAGCTAATGATGATGACGTAATTCTACATCACAGCTGCATCTTCATCTGCTAACCCACAGACAGGAAATCCTATGGACACTTAATGACGATGCATTCCACCACACTGCTCATAACCATTTGCTCCATCAGCTAGTCAAGCAATCAAAACTGTTTCAAAATTGTGTTTGCAGAACTTTTACACTTTAATACACCAGAGACATTTACTTTGATGATAAGAGCACTAAATATAGTTTGCATTTGTAAATGGGTACTGCTCCTCTGGATTATTGAAGGGCTTTTTTTTTGTTTTTGTGGGTGAAGTTAGCTAACCCACAAACTGTTTTCTTCTCCAAATGTTTCATTTTCTTTGTCATTTTCTTCTTACACCCCTGTTGCTCACAGCCCATTTCTGTTCCCTATCCATGGTTTCATTGTGAGTCACAAGAGATAGTGGGATGTATCAGTTTAGTAATAGAATGTGTTCCCAAGAACACTTAACATTGGGCAGAGAAAACACAGAAGGACCGAATAGGTTTGCTGTTTCAAAGAAAAAAGTTTTAAGTTCCTGAAACAAATAGTTTCTACCAGCTATGTAAATTGATTGTCAGTCACTGCATGCAAAGACTTTGTAGTTCAAACATTTTAAACACTAAATACTCTTGAAAGAACTTGAATCATAGGTAGGTATACTTCATTTTTACACAATTACAATGATTTAACTAATGATTATATGTGATTCTGTGTTGAAGACATTTTAAGCAGTCTACCATCTGTGTGCTAATAAGAATCATAACCGCTTCTTTGTTGTAGTTTCTCTTCTGTCTTCCTCCTCAATCCAGAACGTCTTGAGTCAGAAATCATTCTTTAAACCACACACCGACACCAGAGCATAAAACCAAGGCTAAAGCTGTAATGCAGTGCTGAGGGAAGGTGGTTTGGATGAGACATTACTCTGCAGTTCCTGCCAGCCTGTGTAGATGATATAAGAAGTTATAGGCAAAGCTCTTACCAGTGCCCTTGCTAACATTCCTTCCTCAGCAAATAGTGTGGAAATTAGCTGACTCACGTGATTTTAACATGCACCAAAATGGATGGTAGTTTTAACTGGAAATAATGGTGAACCCAAACTTCCACTTTGCCACGTTATGCTACATTCATCAGGACATTAACTGACTCAAGATGACACTTCCAACCCCTATAAGGCCTCCAACAGTGGCCACCAGCCAGTTCTTTAGTTCAAAGATGGCACCTGTGCCATGGATGGGACTGCATTGTCTCCTTAAAGAAGAGACCTAGCCTTATGGTGGAATCAGGATTTTGCCAGGGCCAGGCTGGCACACAGAGATGTGAGGGTGTTTGCATTCGGAAGTCCTGCTTGGAACTATCCTTGGAGGAAGGAATTAAATGAAATTGGGTGTAGAGTACCCAAGCGTTAGGCACCCCTTCCCAACCCTGAAGGATGCTTGATCCCATCACTGAGTAAAATCGCAGAAGTGGCAGGAGAAGGCTCTTGAGCAGCCACTTTAAGGGTCTCAGTTAGCCTCTGGAAGTAACTCCCCTGCCACAGATAAAATCCCAGTGAATGTGGGTAAGTGATGGTCAGGGGCCATCCAATTTTAGACCACCCTTCCTGACAACCCATCACTCGGTGGGTGTCAATTTTCAGCCTGTGTTTCTTTCTCTTTTTGCTCTCCTTTCTTCTCCTCTCTCTCACTTTAATTCATTCTCTTGCCTGTCTTTTATTCATTTACAAAATATGTCCAAAATTGTTTTCAGGTGAAGGGATCTTGGACACCATTGTTTTTCATTGATCTTAAAATTTAGTTGCTTGGAAGAGAGAATATAAATAGCATTAATTAAATTACTGTCTTAGCTTGCGTACATACTCACTGATATGCAAAGACTCTGGATGGGGTTCTCAATTTGCTACAGTTCCTGATGGAATACCCCAAATCGTTAAGTTCCCAGAAGAGGAGGGGTAAACTGGTTCCCCATCTTAATCCAGCCTGTCCCTCCATTAGTTCTGACAAGGTTAATGTAAAGCAGGATCCCCACCCTTGTGGATAGCTTTCTCCTTGACCTAAATACAATAATCATTTAAAAAAGGAGCTAATTTAGCCGGGATTTCTCGATTTAACAAGGGGAGTGAGTTTATTAATTACTGCTCATGAGAAATAAATGCAGCACCCATACACACAGATTAGAAATCAGAGGTGAGCTGAATGAGAGATCGAAGTTATTGGTCCCTGACATGCTGACAAAGAGCAAATAAGTTGATGCTGTGGCTATTAATGGGTTGCACCTGCATTGTTGACTTTGGCATTTGAACAATCAGCTGGAGGCTGATTCACTTTCCTTCAGCCTGATCCCTTTGCTTGCTAACTGCTTTATAGCACTCAGTGAGAAATATCTTTCTTTATTTCTTCACTTGTGATGCAGATTTACCTACTGGTCATTCTCAAACTGGGACTTCCACAGCATATGAGACACACAATAAGTAGACAAGAGCTGAAGCTCTCTTTTATCCCTGTTTTGTGGGAGGGGGATTTAGCTCTACATTATCTCAAGTTGATCTCTCTCTGCTTGAAGTTTCTTTGACACTATTAAGTATTACATTCCATCAATATCATATGGACATTTTTGCCACAGCCACTGATTTGACACCTGCAGTTATTTTGTTTTGCTATGTGTTTTTAACTTTTTTCTGACCTACAGCTTTTTGTTTTCTTTTCAACTTGTGAAATAAGCTTTCATTGTTAAAGCAAATCTACAGCCTCATGTGAATGTGTCTCTGCGACTGACCACCACATTAAATATTTCAGTGGAAAATATTACCTATCAAACTCAATTTCATTCTGGGATCTGACTTGTCCAGTATACCATTGGCTAGGATTATAACATTAAATGTAAGTTGTTGTTATAATTTGTACCTTGATATGGACTCCCAACATCCTCTGGCAAACTGAAAGCTTTGGCTCCGCCTTATTTTTACTGCTAGAAAATACCATTAAAATATTCAAGCATGAAGCCAGTGGAAGTCTCTGATTGTACCCCAGTTCTACTGAGCTGCACGGATTCTGATAATTTGGATTTCACTCATTCCTGCTAAACTCTTGATGTGTATAAATCTGTCAACTTCTGATACATTCAGAAAGGCACTCAATTCAGCAATAACCTGTGGTTAACATACTTACTTCCAGACTTACGCTCCTGTTCTAACATTGTAGCTGAAGGTGACATATAATGATGGCTCAGAACCTTGAAATACCATGAATGTTTTTATCCCTTAATTCCTTTTTTAAAAAAATAATTGACCAAGGACAAATGACTGCAGGTGTAAGTTTGGTGATTGTCAAAAAAAGCCAGTATAGTATTAAAATCATAGAGTCATGAAAGTTTACAGTGCAGAAAAAAACCTCTTCAGTATTGTGTCTGTACTGATCACAACCAGCTCCTTACTATTATAATCCCATTTTCTGTCACTTGACCCTTAACCTTGGTATCACAAGCACATGTCTAAAAACTTTTTGAATTTTGTGAGGGTTTCTGTCTCTACCATATCTACAGGCAGTGAGTTCCAGATTCCACTCACTTTTTGGGTAAAAAACGTTTCTTTATCTCACTTCTGAACCTCCTGACCTTGATCTTAAATCTAAGACTTCTGGTCATTGATCCCTCCATCAAAGGAAATAGTTCCTTCCTGTCTACCCTGTCAATGCCCTTTATAATTTTGTATATCTCAGTATCGCACAATGGTTAGCACTGCTGCCTTACAGTGCCAGAGACCTGGGTTCAATTCTCACCTCAGGCGACTGACTGTGTGGAGTTTGCACATTCTCCCAGTTTGTGTGTGTATTTCCTCCGGGTGCTCTGGTTTCCTCCCACAATCCAAAAATGTGCAGGTTAGGTGAATTGGCTATGCTAAATTGCCTGTAGTGTTAGATGCAGGGGTAAATGTATGGGTATGGGTAGGTGCATTTTGGCGGGTCGGTGTGGACTTGTTGGGCCGAAGGGCCTGTTTCCACACTGTAAGTAATCTAATCTAGTATCTCCACTCTCAATCTCCTCTGCTCCCCAATCTTTCTTCATAATTGCACACTATGGCCTAAATAACATTTTATACACTTCCAGCATAACTACCCTTAATTCATCTACTTCACTGCAATGTAACATGTAGTCATGCTCATTAAACAAAAGGAGAACAACTTGAGATAATGAAGGACTGACTACTCTATGTCCCATTTCAAGGGATATGTTCAAAAGGGGCTAAAACAGAGCTTCAACACTTTGTCCATCCCCACTGGGGAGGTAGGTGATTGGGCAGGTGGTATTTTGAGGCCTATAACTGAATATTAATTGGCCACTTGAGATCCTTAATTGGTAACAGGTTGAGAAAGTAGCCCATCAACCTTATTATCCAGAACTTAGTGAGGTGGTGAGAAAGGGCTGAGCTTATCTCCAGGGCCAAATTGCCTTATTATTTCCCCTTCTCACTACCTGCAGGAAGGGAATAATCATGCCAAAGGAGTTCCCTCATTTCAGCTGGCTAACTAAAAAAGCTCAATGAGAGAATGGAGTGGTCAGTTAAAGTGCCCTTGCATCCTATTGCTAGGAAACATCAGCATGTGTAACAATTAACAATCTCTGTTGTGTTAAGAATGCACTTTGGGTTAGTGCAAATCTAATGTTCATCAGGAACAGCAGTCCTCTGGACTACTGGCTGTGAGGTATAACAGAGATTTAGTGAAGAGCACTGGATGCAGGGTCCCAATTATATTCAATTTTTGGTCTGACATCCAAAGCAGACAATACAATTACACAGCACTGACAATCAGAGGGTTATTTGGAGGCACAGAAACCTACCTGACACATTTTTCTGATGTACTATTATACCTGTGAAACACAGCAACTTTGATAAAGAGGGGGATGTCGGTCCTCCCAGGGGCTGTCCAACTGCAATAATGCTGGTTGTCTTTGCTACTTCAAGAACAGATTAACCTCATTAGGTCCAGACAGCCTATTCTACAAGATTTCAAATCAAGATCACCATGCTCTGTAAAAGAGAACAACAAGTAAGGAGAGCATGTGAACTATCGCAATGCTGATAAACTAAAAAAAATCCCTTAAAGAAAGTTTTGATTGTCAAACATCTTATTATTTGAAACAAAATAGACCTTGGATTCAACTTAACTATTATTTACGATTTTAGATGACAACTTTTGAAATGTTCCCATAATTGCTGTAAAAGAATGCCAAGCCAACAGAGGCAATATTCCTGTCATTAAGTCTTTGTTTATAATAGCCTGGTGCTGGCTAGGCAGTTTACTTGTTGGCAACATAAAGAGTACAATATTGGAATGGCAGAAAATATGAGCTTGGAACAAACCTTGCATTACTGAGAAGGTTGCTCAAATATCATACATTAATTAATTCTACTGCAATCATGCTTTGTAAGGTATA
The DNA here is from genome assembly GCF_047496795.1 of Chiloscyllium punctatum. Taxonomy (NCBI): domain Eukaryota; kingdom Metazoa; phylum Chordata; class Chondrichthyes; order Orectolobiformes; family Hemiscylliidae; genus Chiloscyllium; species Chiloscyllium punctatum. The sequence goes on from NC_092775.1 coordinate 16,472,218, forward strand.
ATACATTATTAAGCATTATAGTAATCACTTCAGCAGCATTGGTACTTCAGCTAGAAAAACATTGTGCATCAATCACAGAGTCAATTACAAATAGCAACGTACAGCAGGTCAGTAAACATTTATAAAAAAAGCACACGGGTTACAGATCTTTGGAGAAAACTCTCCATGCCATCACCTGAGATGCTACAAAATGAAATGAAAGGAGCCCATCAACTTAACTCGAAGATAATAAAACAAAGAACTATGGATTCTGAAAATCTAAAACCCAGCAGAAAGAGCTGGAGAAACTCAGCAGGTCTGTCAGCATCTGCAGAGAGAGAGAAAGAAAGATTTAACGTTTCAAGTTTTGTGATGTGGAATCAAAGATTAACCGTATTTTTCTCTCCACAGACCTGCTGAGTTTCTCCAGCTCTTTCTGTTGCTGTTGTTGAACTTACCGAGAAGTACATCCTTTTAAAAAGAGAAAAGGAACATTTCAGTGCAGTAACCTTGGGATGATTTTCATTCCCACAATCTAATCCCAACATTGGACATGTAATGCTGGTCAGGAACACACAAATACAGACCAAGAGACCCAATTAAATGGCCATCTCTATTGTCCAATCTGATTAAGGGTGGCAGGAGTACTCCTAGCCTGACTGGAGGCCTTCCAGCAGTGAAAGGTCAGCAATCCCCTTTGTCAGAAATTGGTACACTGTCACAGTATGTGCGAAAGCATGGGGACACCTCCAGTCACAGATCAGCTAAGCATGAACATCAGGAGCATTAGTGCCCACCTAGGCTTTGCGCATGGGAAATCATGTCTCACAAAATTAATTGAGTTTTTGTTGAAGAAGTATCAAAGTCAGGTGATGAGCGCAGAGCGGTAGGTGCGATCTATATGGACTTCAGTAAGGCATTCGACAAGGTTCTCCATGGGAGACTGATTAGCAAGGTTAGGTCTCACGGAATACAGGGATAACTAGCCATGTGGATACAGAACTGGCTCAAAGGTAGAAGAAAGAGGGTGGTGCTGGAGGGTTGTTTTTCAGACTGGAGGCCTATTACCAGTGAGTGCCACAAGGATTGGTGCTGGGTCCACTACTTTTTGTCATTTTATATAAATGATTTGGTCGTGCGCATAAGAGGTAAAGTTAGTAAGTTTGCAGATGACACAAAACTTGGAGGTGTAGTGGACAGCAAAGACAGTTACCTCAGATTACAACAGAATCTTGATCAGATGGGCCAATGGGCTGAGAAGTGGCAGATGGAGTTTAATTCAGATAAATAGACAATTGTCTATTGTCTATTGTCTATTGTCTAAATGCGAGGTGCTGCATTTTGGGAAAGCAAATCTTAGCAAAATTTATACCCTTAATGGTAAGGTCCTAGGGAGTGTTGCTGAACAAAGAGACCTTGGAGTGCAGGTTCATAGCTCCTTGAAATTGGAGTCACAGGTAGATGGGATAGTGAAGAAGGCATTTGGTATGCTTTCCTTTATTAGTCAGAGTATTGAGTACAGGAGTTGGGAGGTCATGTTGTAGCTGTATAGGATATTGGTTAGACCACTGTTGGAATATTATGTGTAAGTTTGGTCTCCTTCTTATTGGAAAGATGTTGGGAAACTTGAAAGGGTTCAGAAAAGATTTACAAGGATATTGCCAGGGTTGGAGGATTTGAGCAATAGGGAGAGGTTGAACAGGCTGGGGCTGTTTTCCCTGGAGTGATGGAGGCTGAGGGGTGACCTTATAGAAGTTTACAAAGTTATGAGGGGCATGGATAGGACAAATAGACAGTCATTTCCCGGGGGTGGGAGAGTCCAGAACTAGAAGGCATAGGTTTAGGGTGAGAGGGGAAACATCTAAAAGAGACCTAAGGGACAATGTTTTCATTCAGAGGGTGGTACAGATATGGAATGAGCTGCCAGAGGGTGTGGTGGAGGCTAGTACAATTGCAACATTTAAAAGGCATTTGGAAGGGTGTATGAATAGGAAGGGTTTGGAGGGATATGGGCTGTGTGCTGGCAACTGGGTCCAGATTGAGTTGGGATATCTGGTAGGCATGGACAGGTTGGACCGAAGGGTCTGTTTCTGTGCTGTACATCTCTGTGACTCTATGACTCTTGGTCAGGGAGAATGTCCCCCATTGTAATGGGCACTGCCATAGTTTCAATTCATGTTCAGAGTTAAGGCTTCCAAATAGACCGGAGCCATGAGCTCTGATGTATGGAACTACCCAGGCTTTGAGATACTAGACATTCTCACTACACAGTCTCTCTCAATGCCCTACATGATACTATGGAAGCAGGAATGTATCTTGGAATCAGTCAATTGGAATTTATCTCCCTTTTTTTTGTCTAACCCCATCTCCAGTCACAACATCACGTGCCATTGAAAATTCATTATCTTATCTTCTGTGAGAACAAATAATGTTTAAATCCTTACTGTCATGGTTTTAGATCTCAGCCACACCTATAGCTAAAATTACTGCCTTCTAATCACTCCTCGGTGTCTGTAATTCACGGCATTAATTGTTAATAATTATCCTGTTGTGTTTCTGGTTCTTGTATGTTTCTGAAACACAGTGCCCGAGATTGGGGTAGCACAGTGGTTCAGTGGCTAGCACTGCTGCTTCACAGCACCAGGGACCCACGTTCAGTTCCACCCTCGGGTGACTGCCTGTCCAGAGTTTGCATGATGTCTATGTGGGTTTCCTCTGTGTGCTCCAGTTTCCTCTCGCAGTCCAAAGATGTGCAGGCTAGGTGAATTTGCTGTGCTAAATTGCCCATAGTGTCAAGGGATGTATGGATTAGCCATGGGAAATCTCAAGATACGAGAGTGGGTCAGGGTGGGATGTTGTTCAGGGAGTTGATGTGGACTTGTTGGGCTGAATGGTCTGTTTACACACTTTGGGGATTTCCCACCAGAATATGTCTGTTAGCCCCAGGAAGATTCAATTATGGCTTGACGTACAAAGGCCAAGGCAATTCCTGTTGTAGTTTATCTGGGTGTTGCAGTTGTTATAGCTGACACTTTTAGAAGCCTTACTGTAACATATGGTAGTTCTTCTGGTTACAAATTATACAAGGGTTTCTCTTGTTGCCAATTACATGGGAGTTTCCAATGTTGAAACGTGTACAAGAGAAACAGGTGCCTTATTACAATTTACAAAAGAGTTCCCACTTCTACCAGGTGCAAAAAAGTTCTCTGTGTTGAAATTCACATGTTAGTTTTCCACATAACATGTATGTACACATGCACATCACACTGCAGGATAAACCCCCAAAGTTGAGATCTTCCTTCAATATGTCCAGTGCCCCACATGCAGAAATATTGTTTCATCCACTGCATATCTCAATACTTTGTCACTCGGATTATGATGATTATATTTTGACTGTGTTTATATTTTGACTGCATTATAAATAGTCAATAGTGACAATTTCAATAGTCCACCAGAAAGCATCTGGAACCGTTTAAATCTGAATCAATGAATCATATGAATATTCAAATACCAGTGCAGTAACATAATTCTGACATACATCCAGTCAGAATGCCATTATGTGTGCATGATACAGAAATGAATGATCAACCAATAATATTTAATGATCTGTTTGCTGTCCTTTCTTGAAATCAATTAACCAAGTTTTTAGTTTGGACAATTTATGAAAAGTCATATATGTAGGGTGAGCATTTAGAAGTACATCAGCATTGTTTTTCATGTATGTCAAATTTCTGTGGTGGTCTGACTGGTAAGTGACATCATCAGGAAACATGCAGTCACAGAAGAGTTAGTACGATGCTCCTTGCAGATTATTTCTCACTGTGGGTGGTTTGAAAAAGGTCATATATGGGGAATCCACACGAGATACATTGTATTTATACGATGATAAATGGCTTGTTCCAACATTGACAAGCCAAGGACATTGTTACCTGATGTATTTTGGAAGACAGGTCCCAAAGCTTTGAATTAAACACATTTTTGTGCTACATTTTTACAGTTCAAATGTTTTCTTTTCCAGGACTTTATGCACATTGACCTTGGGTTACTTTCAGTGAATTGTTTCATTAACAGTTTTGCATTTTTGAAGTAGGAGAGGACTATGTGGAACAATTTCTGATGAGCAAACCAGGATAAATATCAGTTCTAACGTTCTAATTGGTTTTGTGATTGGGGTATTCAAAGGCGAAATGAATAGTTTTACAATGAAAACTATTTTGTACACATGGTGCAATTTTGCTGATAACGTGTTGTTGAATGGTGAAAAGAAAGCTATAAATGGTGAAAATCTGAAATTAAAGCAGAAGATCTTGGAAATACTATTTTTGCGTGCTTTTGAGTTTCAGTTGATTGGTTCTTTCTTATGATGTTTGTCATGTGATGATCTGCAACAGGTCTGACCGATTACTTCCTTTGAACTCTGGCCTTTATTCCATAGTCTTGAAAGTTCCTTCCTTGATATAAATAGAAATGTATTATGATATTATATGAATATGATATTGCGCATATAATGCTTTCAAATATTTAAACAATGTTTTAAGTTTGTTCATGAGATGAGATTTACTCTCGATCTGTAATCGCACTTTGCTCTGATAAATTTGTTCAGGCCATTTCAGAGGACAGTAAGAGTCTGGAGGAAATACAAGGTAACAAAAACAGGTTGGAGAAAGTGAGGACTGCAGGTGCTGGAGATCAGAGCTGAAAAATGTGTTGCTGGAAAAGCGCAGCAGGTCAGGCAGCATCCAAGGAGCAGAAGAAGGGCTTATGCCCAAAACATCGATTCTCCTGCTCCTTGGATGCTGCCTGACCTGCTGTGCTTTTCCAGCAACACATTTTTCAACAAAAACAGGTTTCCTCCTCTGAAGGCAATTCTTTTTAACCACAATTGATAGTGGTTCCATGGTCAACCATTGGGCCAGCTTTTATTCCAGATTTTCCTTTTTATTTGTTGTATGTAAATTTTACCATCTGTTATTGGGATTTGAACTCCTATCTCCAGAGCATTTGCCAAAGGTTCCAAGTTCTTATTCCAATAACATTACCAGTAGGCCCCTACCACCTCATGTGTGAGCATATATCAGAGTTTATGTTTTTTTAAAATTTATCCTCGTCAGTCTTTAATCACTCAAAGTATTTTACTGAAAAAGATGATCTGGTCATTATCCATGCTTTCCTGTGATTTTGTGATAACTGACTGTGTTTTGCTTGCATTTCTTGCACTTGAACAGCAACTGATTTCAAAAAATGCTTCATAGGTCGCCACATACTTTGAGAAAAACTGGTTGCTGCAATAGGTGCTATTGAAATACAATGTCGTGCTTTCCTTCTTGCTTAGTAACCAGGAAAGGGAAATAGATCACTCACTCCCTAATCTAACAATATCCTCTCAGATAGAACTTTGCTTTTTAATTATGCCTAAACATCCATACTCCCAATCCCTGGTATCAGCTGTTGGCTCTCAGAATGGTTAAAAATCTTCTCGTCCACTTATGAAATCTGTAAACAAAGTATCATGCTGCATTCGCAGCTAACCTTTAAGATTTGTTTTGTCCACTTGCAGTGCAGTTTAGATGGTAGTGGACAGCCTGAAATGAGAGTAATTCCTTGGCATTAACCCAGCTGAACCAAGCTATTTAATTTCGGGTTGGCTGAGGCTGCACTCTTGGATCTTTCTGTTCCAGATGATTTCTTTTAGTCAAAATTCATATCGCTGTACCGTGGGCAGTGGGAGCGAAGAGAGAGATCTCTGGATTTATGCTAGCAAGCTAATAATGTGTGAAGTTATTAATTGTAAAGTGTAGGAATGCAATTAGTGCAGTCACTCTATCCTCCTCCATGTGCTGACACTAAATAACTAAAGATGACGCTAAAATGTGTAGCATCTTAGAGAGAATGGCATACATTCCCACAAACTGCATAGAGCCAAGAATTTAGCTGACACCCACCTTCTCTTGTACTCCCTTTATTACGGCATTCATGTAGGAGCTGAATGCTTGCATAAGTTGATAACAACTTAGTTGGCCATAGTTAAATGAGGAATGATAACAGTGCTAAGGTTTAAACAGTGCCTCCAAAGCTGTGTTGAGAGAAAAGTTCACTGAAGTTCCTGTTTCATTTCTCCCTTGGTGACTCATAACCTGATGGCTTTAAGAGTATCATTTTAGGATTATTAAGAGTCACTAACATGCAGATCAAACAGAACTAGTTGTTAACAACTGTAACAGAATGTTTTTAAATCAAAGTCTGTGCTTTAGGCCTGTGCTGACACTTCTGTCTTCTGAAAAGGCTCAAAGGTACCTTAGTTGCAGGATGAATCCAACCCATATTCAGCCTCCAGTAGATCAACGCAAATGCTTGGGGTGGCATGGTGGCTCAGTGGTTAGCATTGCTACCTTGCAGTGCCAGGAACTTGGGATCAAATCCAGCCTTAGGTGACTATGTGGAGTTTTCTCATTCTCCCCATGTCTGCAGGGTGATCTGGTTTCTTCCCACAGTTCAAAGATGTGCAGGTTAGGTGGATTGTTGTGTGTAAGTTGTCCATTGTGTGCAGCGATGTCTGGATTAGCTGAAGGCGATGAAGGATTGGGTCTGGGTGGGATGCATTTGGGAGAGTCAGTGGGTCAAATGGCCTCTTCCACAGATGACTAAATGGAGGTAAGGTTCTGGTTAGCCATAAGGTAATTATAAGTCAGAATCGAATAGTAAAACAATGAGTGCTTATTCACGTTCTCGAGCTTATATTCCAGAGGCTATGAAGAAAAGCCTGAGAGTCGGAATGGCTTTGATTTGAGAAAGGGATGTGAAGAGGAAATCATTCAGAATTCTATTATAAATTGCAGCTAGGTCACTTAGACCTACTACGAATGGAGATTTGCAACAAAGGTTCACCAGATTAATTCCCGGGATGACAGGACTGACATATGAGCAAAGACTGGATTGACCTGGCTTATATTTGCTGGATTTTAGAAGAGTTAAGTATGAAATCTTATAGAAACATATAAAATCCTGATGGGACTGGACAGGCTAGATGTAGGAACAATGGTCCAGATGTTGGTGAAGTCCAGAACTAAGGATCATAGTCTAAGAATAAGGGGTAAGCCATTCAGGACTGAGATGAGGAAGAATTTCTTCACTCGGAGAGTTGTGAACCTGTGGAATTCTCTCCCACAGGAAGCTGTTGGGGCCAGTTCATTAGATAGATTCAAGAGGGAGGTGGACATGGCCCTTGTGGCTAAAGCGGTCAGGTGGAGGGGGGGGGGGAATGGAGAGAAAGCAAGAATGGGATACTGAGATAGCATGATTAGCCATATCATATTGAATGGTGGTGCAGGCTTGAAGGGCCGAATGGCCTCCTGCATGTACTTTCTATGTTTCCCTCAGCCTTGTCTGTTCCAAAAAAAAAACAAACCCAGCCTAAGCAAGTTATGAATCTCAGTATTTTGGGATTTTCAATTTATTCCTTGCAATTTCAAATCAAATTTCCTTGCTGAAATTAACATCCTCAAGGTCATTCATATAAGATGTAAACAAAGTTACCAGATTTTATTATTTACTTGAGTGTAGCCAATGTCAGTGTTTTCCTGCTCTTTATTATTATAGCAAAATGAAAAGGAGATGATTCAATTTTGCTGGAATTTGATAGGTTCTTTAACAATTGGATACACATAGCAGCTGACATTGTAGGCCAATTCGAATAGTCATAACTAATACAGGACCACACAGAATATCATGTCATGATGCTGGATCAATTTTGGACACTAATTATAGCAAAATTCCTAATACTCCTCAGAATATACAGCCTAATTTTAACTGCAGGTAAATTTTAAACGTATGGGAAGTGACATGGTTTTAGAGTCATTGAATCATACAGCACGGAAACAGACCCTTCGGTCCAACCAGCTCATGCCAACCAAAATCCCAAACTAAACTAGTCCCACCTGCCTGCATTTGGCATTCCCTCCAAACATTTCTTATTCATGTACCTATCCAAATGTCTTTTAAATGTTGCAATTGTACCGCATCCACCACTTACTCTGGAAGTTCATTCAACACACAGACCACTCTCTGTGTAATTACTTGAGGCTTCTTAAGTGAGACCTGAGCTGTATAAACTCTTGGGTGTATTTTAAAACCTGTTGGCAGACTTTACGATCAGAACAGTCAGGAAATTGGTGAAATGTTAATGACAGGATTGGCTTTGATGGCAGGCTTGTGTTTTACTGCAGAAATCCTGGTGAAAGATTGAAATGGAACCAATCTGCGTACTCTTGTTACATTTATTTACAGAGTTACACATGACAAGCATACACCTCCTAACTTAGACACAAGCTGAAACTGTGTTTGCTAAGTGTTCAGATCAATCCTTGTTAATGCCTACCACCAGCAGACAATTAATATACAGTTATGATTGCAGAGGACATTCAGGAAGGAGGGAGAGAAATCAAGGAGCATGCTGCCTCCAAACCTCACAACAGACATCTCCAACTTCCCTACTACAGCAGTAGCCTCTAAAGGCAACCCCCACCTCTTTCAGCTGTCTCCCCATGACTGACCATGGCCCCCAATGGCCGAACTTATGACTGTCTCAGACAGATAGCCCCAACTGATGATGACCAGACTCCAGACTGAGACATGTGCTCTCCAATGAAATCCCACTAATTCCTGGACTGGTTGCACTGGACCTGTAAGACTGACTGACTGTATGGCACACGCCCTGGACAGAAGAGCTAAGGAGCCCCCAACTCTAACCACACCAAGGAGCTGACTGACCATTTCAAAGTCCCTGAACTTATAGTGGTGCTGCCTTTGACTTACTGTCCAGGGATCCCCTGTCTGACAACTGTCTCCCTTAGTCTGCCTGAGCACCACATAAACTTTGAGACATGGCCATTCAGCTGATGCCCATGCAGTGTGTCTGCCACGTATGCTGCTGCCAGGAGATAGCACAGGGTGACACAGCAACATGTCCTCCCACTTGGCCTACGACCGCTGACAACTATGACAAGCTGACTGGCTTTGAGCATGTGCTAATCAACAAGGCAAGACCTTGTTGGAGGGATTGTACTGTGAACCTTTAAGCGCTGACTGAGGGGATAATGTGCAAAAACGCAAGGCAGGCTGAGATGCTGTGAGCACCCAAGTTGGTGCAAAGAGATTGAACCATAAAGGAGCCCTGAGTTGCACCTCGGTCCAAACCATGAGTTCCTGCAAGCAGTATCCAGGCAGCAGCATTCCAATGAAAGGTCCGGGTGCATTTCAAAGTGCGGCATTGAAATGCAGGACTATATTGTGAATGTGTTTCAGATACATAATAAAGTTGTGAAGGGGCTGATACATGTTTGATTCCAACTCTGTGGATGAATTGTGTCATCAGTTGTTGCCTGTGGATGCCCTGAGATGTTGGTGACAGCTGTCTGACCTGGCAGGCATGTACGAGCAACCTTTATGAGCATATGTGTTGCCTCCTCAATAGGTCACTTATTTTTTACAGGTTCAGTTCCAAGATGCTTTCCAAAGCTTTGTTATTTTAACTACACAAATGTCTATCAGCGGATACCTTATAATATGGAACATTACTTAATGCAATATATATTTTAATACTTGCCAAATACATCTGAATTTAATACATAAAACACTCAATGCTGTAAGTTTATGTCCAATAAATTAAATGAGCAGAATGTGTTGCCTTCCTCTCTGTTCACCAGCAACATCCCTTCCAACACACCCACCCAAACCCCATGCACGGACAAATAACACTGAGATTAAAACTAACAATTCATCAGAAAGTACTGAGGACCACAAATGCATAAATTTCCAATTCTTTCGACAAGTAGTGATAAATTACTATTTTTTTTTACGGCTCCACTGTTAAAGCCAGCACTGCAGGGTACTGTTAGATGCAGAAAGATGTAAAGGAATGTATTTAAAATCTAAAATAACAGAACTCTTATTATTGAGACAACCAACCCAATGATTCATCCTACAGGTCAAAATATCAGTAAGCTGTTAGTTCAGACATTAAAATTAAACAGTGTCAGTGAATGCTGAGAGGTCATTTTTATACACCTCCAGCTTTCATATTGAGTTGTTGCAGCTCTGTCGCTGTTTTGAAGAGAAGAGGTAGTTAGACAATTAATAGAGTTGTAGATCTCAAGGCTAGAGATTACCATCTTGATGTCAATGCATGAAAAATTGTAAAGAGTGAAGTTCTTTCACTGACTGAAGCATTCAGAACAAGCAAGTATAACCATAAAAACAGAGCTAGGCTCTTCACAAATCACTCCTTCGTGCAAAAGGGAGTAATAGTTTGGAATTCTCTACCCCAGAAAGTTGTTCAACCTTAGTTAATGTAAGTGAGATTGATTGACTTTTGTTAGCTAAGCGCATTAAGGAATATGCATCCAAGGAGGTAAATGGAGTTTAAATACAGGTCAACTATGGTCTAATGTACTGAAGGAATAAGCTCAAGAACTAACCAGCCTAGTCTTGCATAATATAGTACCTTTCAATCTTTCCTCACATTGCAAAGCAAATGAAAGAATTACTAATGAAGTGTATTTGTGGTGCTAACTTGTGTGCAACAAAATCTCATAACAATGTATTAGGTGAATAGCCTTTTATTTGCAGTGGTTTTTGATGAAATATAAAAGTTGATGATACCACCAGGAAAACAATTCTTCTTTCAATCATGCAATGAGTTCCATTTGAGTCCACTTGATTACCTTGTCACCCAAAAACTGCACCTCTGACAATGCTTTAACCAGAATGCACTGAAGTGTCAGCTGAGTCCATGTGCTCAGCTCCTGGAACAGAACTTGAGTCCACAACCTTCTGACTCACAGTCAAGCTGATACTGCATTATGTCTTAATCACTTTTTGAACCAGCACACAAATGTCAATAATGCCAATGTGTTCAAGCAATCACGTGCCAACATTGCTCATTCATCTTTTGGCTCTGAAATATACAGTAACTGTGACAATTTGATTTCTAAGCCCATTCTTGAGAAAATCCATTAAAAAAAATTAATTGTAAACATTCTTCATATTAAACCTTTTTTGTTACAATGATACACATAATGGAGCACTGTGATTAAAGTATTTAAAACAGTGAATAAGGTAGATGGGGACAGACAGTCTTCAGGAGTTGAGAGGTGAAGAACAAAAGCCAATAGGATACAAGGCCGTATGTAAGAGATTAAGAGTCATCCTTCCTATAGTACTGAAAATAACCCTTCAGCTCATTATGTGTACAATGTTCATCAAGCATTTAGTACACAGAGTGTCATAGAATCATATAAAATCCTAGAATCATTACAGTGTGGAAGCAGGCCATTCAGCCCTTCGAGTCCACACCAATCCTTTAAAGAGCATCCCACCCAGACTCACCCCATCCCTGTACCCCTGCATTTCACATTGCTAACCCACCTAGCCTGCACACTACTGGGCAATTTAACATGACCAATCCACCTAACCTGCACGTGTTTGGACTGTGGGAGGAAACTGGAGCACCCAGAAGTAACCCACGCAGACATGGTGGGGGAGGGAATGCACAAACACCACAAAGACACTCACCTGAGGTTGGAATCAAATCCAAGTCCCTGGCGCTGTGAGGCAGCAGAGTGAATCACTGAGCCACTGTGCCATCCGAAAAAAAGCTATGTCACCCTTCCACATCTGATTGGCTTGCCGAGAACGGCAATGTGTTTGAAACAATGATAACAGGATTGAAAAAAACTGCATAAGTGTCAAGACTGTTACAAGTTGGTGGGGCGGAATGGTCAATTTCCATGTCGTAACCATATTCATCAGCTTAAACTTCCCAATTATTTGTATTTTTGAAACAATTATTTTATAATATTAAGCCAATACCAATGGTATTGATACACAATGATAATCTTCCAGTAATCATGCTACTCTTCCTGTCAGATTATATCACATAAACATGGATTTCCATCATACAGGATAGCTCATCAGGTTTTGATGTTCCTGTTGCATATTAAAGTAAGAATTTTTCTGTATTGGATATTGAGCCATACAAGCATGCTAGTAATATACAATGTACTGCACAACGAAGCTACAATCTTCTCTGCAATATATGGTACATGATACATAGGTCCCACATAAGAACCAGGAAGAAGCCATGCTGTCCTGTACTGAACTGTACATTGTACCCACAGAGTTCATCTTGTATATAGTTCATAGTGCAATGAACTTTACACCCTGCCAGTCCTTGAGAAGGTTTAGTTTTAAAATAAGATGCTATTTTTTCCAAATATTGTTACTGTTTTCTGTTCCTATCCACACACACAGACACATGTAACAATCCTAGGAAGCAGCGTTGCCAACACTTGGGCTTTTGCTACCAATTTATTGATTTCCCATGAGTATTTTTAAAAGCCTAGTTCACACAGATAGACCAGATGGAGGAAGAGTTCAATTTTTGGTTATTCCTTCTAACACAGTGAATTGTGGATGCTTAAAATTAGTGAATAAAAGTAATAAATTATAGACATGCACAAACATTGCCATGCTCAAAGAATGACAACACTGTGGGCATAAAATCTATGTGTCATTCCACCTGCTTAGTTAGAAAATCAAAGTTTATGCCTCCATCTTCATATACTTTTTAAAATACTAGTTATGTGGATCAGTCGAGCACTTAAAACATGATGGAAAAGATCTGTTTTTGCTGTATCTTATTTACATTACATGTGCAGCATCAATTTATCCATAGAGAAATGGAAACTGCAGGGCAAAGGAGACTATTCAGCCTATTGCATCAATGTTGAGTCTATATTCAATCAATCCAATACAAATCCCACAAATTTATTCTCTCTGGAGTGATTTGCAATGAGTGTCTAGTCAAGCGATCCCCAAAGAATGCAATGGGCTTTGCCTCAATCATTTGTAATGTTAAAGCCTTCAATATTACAATAATATACTTAAAACTCTGTTATTCTCTCATGCTCTGTTAAGTTTCTTAATAAAAACTTTAAAATCATGACCTCTTGTCATTAACTGCCCAATCTGAGAAAATAATCTTTCCATCTTCATTCCACTGAAATTACTTCAGTAAGTTTTTTAAAATGGAATTCATTTTCCTGTTAGCCTCCTTTAGAAATGAATTATAGAATTGCAACACTGTGGAAACTGGCTATTTGGCCCAACAAGTCCACACCGACCCTCTGAAGACCACTCCACCCTATCCCTGTAACCCTACATTTCACATGGCTAATCCACCTAACCTGCATATCTTTGGACTGTGGGAGGAAACTCACACAGGTATAGGGAGAATGTGCAAACTCAACACAGTCACCCAAGGTTGGAATTGAATCTGTGTCCCTGGTGTGAGGCAGCAATGCTAACCACTGAGCCACTATGCATGTCTTATCTCACCTTCAAATACAACTTTTAAATTTGGCATCATTCTAGTGAATGGACGTCATATAATTTACATGGCTTTTAGTACCATGCTTATATTGGAGCGCTCAAAAGTGGACACAACAATTGATAGCCCAAACTTTGTTGTTATAAATTAATATTTAATTTAGTTCTTTACTCTACCCCCAAAATCTGTGGTCCTTTTTGTTTAATCTATATACACATGGATTCTAGTAAATTATGTTTTTAAAATCAAATGTAGTCCACATCAATCCACTGTCTTCAGGCTTGCCATTAGGCGGCATGGTGGCTCAGTGGTTAGTACTGCGGCCTCACAGCACCAGGCTTCCAGGTTTGATTCCAGCCTTAGGTGACTGTCTGTGTGGGGAGTTTGCACATTCTCCCTGTGTCTGCGTGGGTTTCCTCCATGTGCTCAGGTTTCCTCTCACAGTCCAAAGATGTGCAGGTCAGGTGAACTGGCCATGCTAAATTGCCCATAGTGTTAGGTACATTAGTCAGAGGGAAATGGGTCTGGGTGGGTTACTCTTCGGACAGCTGGTGTTGATTGGTTGGGCCAAAGGGCCTGTTTCCACACTGTCGGGAATGTATATAAACGTTCTCCTAAAATGTATTACCTCCCATGTATTCATGTGACTGTATATTTCACATATACTGCTAACATGGCTGTGTCTTCCCAAAGTATTTTGCAATTCTTCACAATGTTTAACAAAGCAATTTTTCAATCAACATCAGAATTTAAAATAGTGTTTTCTAACAGTTAAAAAACAACTGAAAGAACTGCGGATGCTAGAAATCCAAAACAAAAAGAGTAATTGCTGGAAAATCTCAGTGGGTCTGGCAGCAAATATGGAGAGAAATCAGAGTTGATGTTTCAGGTCCAGTGATCCTTCTTCAGAACAGGATCTGAAACTTTAACTCTGATTTCTGTCCACACATGCTGCCAGACCTGCTGAGATTTTCCAGCAATTTCTGTTTTTGTTTTCTAATAGCTGTTTGGAAGTACAGAATATGAACGAAGTATGGCTGAACAAAAGACACATTTTCTTGAAGCCTTTCACCTCACATTCATCAGGACAATTTGTAAGGAATATCAAAGTAAATGAAAAACGACATTCATATGTATGAGAGGAGAGTGCTAATTGATTGGCAAGTGGACTATCCTTGGTAGAAGTATTGCTGTGTAGAATGCACCACATCATGATCACTGACAGTTAACTGCTAAACTTTGTTTAAATTTTAAACCTAGCAGGTCGATTCTGCTTGGTCATGTCATTGAGAAATGAACGAGGGAATGTCTGTCAAATATTTTGTTAAGTTGAAACAGGTGGTGCAGTGTGTGTACATGTAGTTCCTGTCTGCATAGAACAGAGAAGAAAGTCAGGACTACAGATGCTGGAGATCAGAGCTGAAAATGTGTTGCTGGAAAAGCACAGCAGGTCAGGCAGCATCCAAGGAGCAGGAGAATCGACGTTTCAGGCATGAGCCTGAAGAAGGGCTCATGCCCGAAACGTTGATTCTCCTGCTCCTTGGATGTTGCCTGACCTGCTGTGCTTTTCCAGCAACACATTTTCTGCATAGAACAGAGCCCAGCATATTCATGTATGTAGCTTCTGGTACACTCAAGTGCAACACACGGCGTGTCTGATTAAATTGGTTGTCTGCATAATTCTCCACACACTTAGGATTATTTGGAAAATGTTGTCCAATTGCATGATCAGATCTGCGTTGTGAGTTTTGCAAGCACAGACTGCTTGGGTATGGCCAGTACCTTGCTTAGATACAGGAAGGCTTTGTTAAAATGTATTTTTTTTGCCAGCAATATCCAATTCCAAATCCTCTACATTTACACCAAGATTAAAACTGAGTGCAATGTTGACCTCTAAATTCCAAGCTTTAATCAGTCTAAACAAAGTCTCCTTACCCTATCAACTCATTTATCTGTGATAATCTAGAGTTTGATAAATGCATGCCTACCAAAGATTATTGCATTCTCATTTTCTTGACACAGATCCTTTTATTTGATTTCAAATTCATTTTTGGGAATGTGAAAATTTCAAGCAAGATTTATACTTATTGACCATCTCAAATTGCTCTTAAAAACCACCTTCTTAAAATACTGCAGTCCACCTGGTGAAGGTAAACTTGCAGTGCTGTTGAAAGACTATCTGTCCTATTTTCTTGATTTAAGGAATCTTGTATCAGTCAGTCACAATGAAGATCTAACTACTTAATCATCATTGTGAATTTTAACTGGGCTAGTGTTAGAATCCACTGTTGCGCCACAGCTGTATCACTCCGTTATGAATTGTTCTCCAACAAGTAATTTGATTATTTCATTTTGAGATATTTCCTGGAATAACATTGCAGGAGTGTGCCATTGATCCTCTGTGGCCTTGAGGGAGATGTTAACAGTTTTCTGTGTAACCTTTGAAGGCTTTTCCAAGCGGATGTGACTAATTCAATAATCGGTCACAAAATAAACCAGTGGACAACTTTCTTAGTGTCTAATTCCCAAAGTGATGCAAATTATGTCTCAAGTTAACCGTAGATTATTTTCTGATAATGTGCCTTGGTGGATAATTTTACATGCCCATCGAGGAGCTAACTAAGCAGATTAGGAAGGTTTGAATCCTCATCTGCAGTGAATTAGCTAACCTTGGCCATGGGCACTACAATTGACCTGTGTTTGCCCAAGATAAGGAGCGGCCAAAATCAACCAGAGTTCCTACTCTAGATTACTCAACCAGTGACCCTGCTGACAACTCTGTGTTTATGGAAAGAGATTGAGATTTGTCAAGCAGCCCCTCTTGATTGTATAACCTGCTTTGGCTCACTGACCAAGATGGCTACTTGAACAAGGTGCTAGAGAATGGGTGTAATTAGATTCCTGTGGAAACTGTTAGGAGAGGTAGAAATGCATTTTAAAAAAATGTTACGGTTTATATTATCAATAACAACAAATTTAATAAAGCAATCTCATGGCTCAGAGGCTTTCAAAGTCTTTAGGTAAAACTTTTGATCACTATCGATAAATATAATTCAATTATAAGTATCAGTATCCTCAATGCAAAACACAGTATTTTCTTTAAAAAATTGTGTAAGAAATGTGAAAACCTAATTTAGAAAGCTAATAGCAGTGCTCATTTTTCTCTGCTTTTAGGTCTTCCCTTCTTTCATCTTATAACTGTGTTAGTTATCAGCATGAATGCTTTATGTTATTTTCCAAAGTTAATCATCACCAGCTGATCTCATTTATTCTCCTGTTGATGGTATTGGCATAAGTTATTGTAGGGGGTTGGTTAGTAAATGGTTAATGTAAAGACTTCTCTTAGTGACCTTAAAGGTTAAACCTTTTCTACCATAATTTTTCGATACACAGTTATTGGAATGTAGGAGCGGGGGTTATCCAAAATTATTTAGCCCCTTGACTCTTTTCCCATTCTAGATCATGGCACAACATCTACCTCAACATCATCTTTGTGTATCAGTGTTCTTTAATTGTTCAGTACTAGCCATGTGTATTTGATTAGAGGTGGCAGTGTTTGTTTAATGGTGGCCTTGTTTGTTAAACAGTTTTGCTTGTTTAATAGCGGTCACATTTATTTAATGGTACCCATAGTTGTTAAGAAGATGGTATGATTTCTCCATAGTTATGCACAGAAGGTTCAATTTTGTTCGAAAAAAGTGTTGCATGCTTAAACATTTTGTGCAACATTTATTTGTAAATGCTCTTTTTAACTTGATTGAAACCAAATGGGTTAACAATTGTGTTAGAATAACACGCAAAGAAGTCTCTCACAATCCCATCAAGCAGTACACAGTAAGAGATGAAAGGAAATCTCGAGCAGTAAAATCAAAGCATTTGATCAGCACTGAAAGCTCTGTTCCACTCATCCACTGAGTAGCTTCAATGTAAAACTGGTCAACAGAGATTGAGCAGAGAATCAGGGAGCTCGACTTGCCATTAGATTTTCATTGAAAGTGAAACTGATGTTTGAGTCTCTGTGGAAACATAATGGAAACTTTCAGCGGAGGTTGATACTTCATTTGCCCAACAGGCAGTGTCAGGACTGACATGTTCTCTAAAGGTGAGGAACAGAGATGAGCAGAGATACAGATTAAAATAGAGTCTAACTGGTGTATTTCAAGCCTGTCTTTTTTTCTCAAAAGAAAAATACTGAAAACATGAAACAGAAACAGAAAAAAAAAGCTGGAAATACATAATAGAAACTCAAGTTGACCTTTTAGATTGGGTGTTTTCTTAGAACTGGAAACTAAAAGATGAATGAACATCTAATAGCAGATTAGGGGGAAGAGAAGGAGGAGGCCAGCACAGGAAGAGCCATCACTGATATAGACAGTGGCTTTCACACATTCAGGATTTCCCAAAGTGTTTCTCAGCTCATGTGAACTGCGATTGAAAGTTTCGTATCGCTGTTGTTAAATAGGAATCTGCAGCCTGTGAATTAGCACACAGGACCCAGCAAAGGAGTAAATGACCAACCTCAAGTGTAAACTGCTCAAAGAGAAAAGTAGGAGATCTCGCTGATGAGTGAGATAATCTGACATTAGGTAATACAGGGAAATATTAAAGACACATTAATGTAACAGTGGAGAAATCATTAACTAGGCAGTGGGAGGAATACTAAAGGAAAAGGTGTGGACATAGAGGGATAGTACAGTGAGCCTGTAGATCATATTTGGCACTAAACTGGCAAAACAAAGTGTTGACAGCAAGCAACAAATACTGAAGATCACAGTGGGTCAGACAGCATCCATGGAGAGAGAGCAAGCTAATATGCATGCTGCCTGATCTGCTGTGATCTCCAGCATTTGTTGTTTTCAGTACAGATTCCAGCATCTGCAGTAATTTATGCCAACAAAGTGTTGACAGTCCCATGTGTAGCGAAAATAAAGCAGGCTCAATCAAGGTCGCACACTTTCCCTGTTAGTATTGTGTTCTGACAGTATGACCTGTCCTCCCTCTGCCATATTGCCTGTCCATCACTTTGAAATAACTCCAGTATCCCATCACCCTTTATTTACATGTGGAAAATCCTTGACACTGATTACATCATTAGAATCCCTACAATGTGGAAGCAGACCATTAAGCCCATCGAGTCCACTTCAAACCTCTGAAGAACATCCCACCCAGACCAATCCTCCTACTCTATCCCTGTAGGCCTGCATTTTTCACAGCCCATCCACCTACTCCACATATCACTGGACGCTATGGGACAATTTAGCATGGCCAATCCACCTAATCTGCACATCTTTGGACTGTGGGAGGAAACCAGAGCACCTGGAGGAAGCCCACGCAGACACAGGGCAAACATACAAATTTCACACAGTCGCCCAAGGGTGAAATTGGATCTGGGTCCCTAGTGTAGTGAAGCGGCAGTGCTAACCACTGAACCACTGTGCCACTCAGCTGTGATGCAGCTCATTCACAGCCAACTCTTAGAGTGAACTCTGACACACCTGTTCTTTTATTTTTTTCTTCTTTTTTCTTTTCTTTTTTTCTCTTTTTTTTCCTTTTCTTTTTTTTAACCCCCACACTACCGCCTAACTGTGGTAGTGCTTATTTTTTCCCCAGCACCCATGGTGTGTGTGTGTGTAGATGTGAGACACAGTGAGAGACACAAAGTGCACAAATCTTTATTCAATTTCCACCACCAGGAAGATAGGAAAACACCCGGGTGGCCAGTGACATGCAGTGTCCTTCACATCAAAGGGCAATGCTGACAAACCTGTTCTTCTCTATCAACCAGGGCTCGCTGATTGGACCAGTTTAACAGCCTCAGTCAGGGAGCTCATATGCTACGAGTCCACCTGGCTGACCTTGTTCCAATCGCCACAACCTGATACTGACAAACTCACACCATCTCAGGCTCATACCTCCTCTTCCTGTGGGAACAAAATGGAGGATACGGATGTAATCTGAAGTACATTTTTAGGCTAGTGGGCAGCAAGAAGGTAAGGTACCATCCCTGTACTTAATGCAGAACTTCATTGCAACAACATTGATGGAGATGCCAGATTGACACTGAAAGGGACATTAAAATGCAGAGGTGCAGAGGTACTGGAAAACAGGAGTTTAGCAGACCAATAATTTATGCCCGGCATTCTCATTTTAGACAACATCTGACCGCGAGGGGATACAATATTTTAAGAGTATATTTAAATACTCTTTCACAAGGAGTGAGATTTATGGCCCCAGAAAGTGGAATGGAAAGTGAAGTAGGTTGTTAACGAAGTGAGATATGTCTGAAGCAAAGAAATTGGCAAAGACTTGTTCAAGGATCCTGTGAAACATTACATAGGGGCTGTACAAAAAAGTGAACATCTCAGATAGTGCAGACGTTGGACTGATCAGAAAAAGTAGAATGGCTAAAGAGATGGTGTCAGCAAGTGTGGGTGTGAAACCTTATAATTCAAGGTCCTATCATAGTGTATGGAATTTTTAGCAGGCTAGATAAATAAATAAGGATGGAAAAAGACAAAGATATGAAAAGTCAGCAAATAGGCAAGTGAAAATGATGGGAGACCAGTTCATGAAAGTAGCAGAAAGCAGAGTTGACACAAATCTCATTGTAGTAGGAGAAGTCAGGGAGAAGACAAGGATGTGGCTGGAACATGTCACCTGGAGGAACAGGCCTAATCGGGAGTCATGCAAATTTCCCATCATGTGGTCTGCAGCAAGTTAGTAGATGGGAACAAGTTCAGTCGTAAGGATGAGGGAATGATATCAGGGAACTAGTTGAGCCTCTGGAGTGATATCAGTCAGGGATCAAGGATTCCGGAATCGTACATCCATTCTGAAGAGGATATAGAGTCATAGAGATGTACAGCACAGAAACAGACTCATCGGTCCAACTTGTCCATGCCAATCAGATATTCTAACCTAATCTAATCCCATTTGCCAGCGGTAATCCCTCTAAACCCTTTCTACTCACCTACCCATCCAGATGTCTTTTAAATGTTGTAATTATAACAGTCTCCACCACTTCCTCGGGCATCTCATTCCATACATGCACTACTTTCTGTGTGTAAAAGTTGCCCCTTAGTTTCCTTTTAATGTTTTCCCCCTCACTCTAAACCTATGCTCTCTAGTTCTGGATTCCCCCACCCAAGGGAAAAGACCTTGTCTATTTATCCTGTCCATCCCCCCCTCATGATTTTATAAACCTCTATAACTTGTACTTATACCCTATCACCCCTCAGCCTCCGACACTCAGCCCTGGCCTATTCAGCCTCGCCCTATAGTATTGAAGAGAATCTAAAATGATGAAACTGTTCAAATCAGGGAAGTAGTGAGTAAATGGATGAAAGATGACAGGGAAGTCAAGATAAGCAAACTCATTTAGAAACAATCGGTGGAATCTTCCAGTCTCAGAGGAAATGAGGTAGAAGATGGGAAGGTCTTTTAGCTGGTCAGGTGGTACACCCAATCGCTGACAATTACCAACCTTCACCAAATTTAAATTCTGGACAGGAAGGTCCGTGACTGACCTTTGCACCTTATTGGAAATGGAAGCCCCTATGGCCAAGAATGACCAATTAAGAGTGTAAGTATGGATCTTCTGGGACTAATCTAATTGTAAGTGTGCCTACTGATTAGTGGCCCTCCTGAAGGGTGAGAGAATGTGGTCTTATCGATTTTAATCAGTGGGAAGGCAGGGCCCTGGTAAAAGGTATTAGTGCCTGCTCAAGGGTGTGTGAAAAGATAGAGGCACCTACCCTTGATTTTGAACCTCTCCCCACCCGCTCCTCATGTCTGGATTCCTCCCCCTCCCCAAAAATCATCTACCCTTGGATTAGGTCCTTGATCTTCAGGGTGAAGTTCCCAGCAGCAGTTACAGTCTCCCACATGGCATTGCTGAACCATGTTGCTTGGGATTTTGCCCCCTCCCATGGGTCTATTTTTGGTTGAGGGCCGGCTGCTGTCCTCTTAAGTACTTGATTTCCAAAAGAGACAATGGACCATCCTCCTTAGTGGAAAGAAGGCAGGAACCTCCAAAAATCTGACACAACTGGTACTGAGCAAAAACAGTACGATTCATTTCACAGAATCCCTACAGTGTGGAAGCAGGCCATTCAGCCCACACAGACCCTCTGAAGAGCATCTTACTCAGACCCTTCCCAGTACCTTATCCTATAAGCCCTACATTTCCCATGGCTAATCCATCTAACCTGCACATCCCTGGACACTATGGGCAATTTAGCATGGCCAATCCACCGAAACTGCACATCTATGGATTGTGGGAGGAAACAGGTGCACTTGGAGGAAACCCAGCCAGACACAGGGAGAATGTGCAAGCTCCACACAGACAGTTGGCTGAGGCTGGAATCAAACCCAGGTCCCTGGAGCAGTGAAGCAACAGCAAAATATGTTTCTTTCTTAAAAGGCATAGATGACATGGAACTAAGAGCAAAAAATGACTAGAAAACAGTAGGTGCTGCTCAGGAGAGAGCTTGTGATTATCCAAACAGCAGTGTATGATAGAGACAACACACTGAATTAAACTTTGAGATTTGCGAGCTTTGGATATAAGGGAAAAGGAATGATGGTAACTGAAACATAGATAAAGGCAAAAAGAGTTCTGGAAATGTGATACCTAGAACAGAAAATACTGGAAACACAGAGCAAGTATCGTAGGATGTGCGTAAGAAGTCAAGCTGATGTTTAGGTCAGGACTTCTCAGATGTTGACAGACCTACACCATGTTGACAGTATTTTCAGATTTTGTTTCTGTTTTCCTTTCCACTTAGTCAAATCTGTGTTATCTCTTACTCCATGCAAACAATGGAGGAAAGTGATTCACACAAAATTGTCTCCCTTTTACTCCAAATATGGTTATGCCAGCAATCTCCTTTTTCTCAATCATTCACCATAATCTGGTATAAATGATGGTTCATCCATGGTTAGAGTCATAGTCATAGAGATGTACGGCATGGAAAAAGACCCTTCGGTCCAACCCATCCATGCCGACCAGATATCCCAACCCAATCTAGTCCCACCTGCCAGCACCTGTCCCATATCCCTCCAAACCCTTCCTATTCATATACCCATCCAAATGCCTCTTAAATGTTGCAATTGAACCAGCCTCCACCACTTCCTCTGATAGCTCATTCCATACACATATCACTTTCTGTGTGGAAAAGTTGTCCCTTAGGTCTCTTTTATATCTTTCCCCTCTCACCCTAAACCTATGCCCTCTAGTTCTTGAGTCCCCGACCCCAGGGAA
This sequence comes from Chiloscyllium punctatum, assembly GCF_047496795.1. Classification (NCBI taxonomy): domain Eukaryota; kingdom Metazoa; phylum Chordata; class Chondrichthyes; order Orectolobiformes; family Hemiscylliidae; genus Chiloscyllium; species Chiloscyllium punctatum. Next base: position 16,494,843 of record NC_092775.1, read on the forward strand.
AAGACTTTGCCTATTTACCCTATCCATCCCCCTCATAATTTTGTAGTTTGGCAATCTTCTACTGCCACATATACATCAGGAGTTCAGGAAAACCCGAAGAACATTCTACTCTTGATGCATTACTGCATAGCTGTGGTACACCCATAATGGTTAAAATATACCTCTGGGAATTTTTTTTCACGATTTCTTTGTAGCGAAGCTCCTCTGCAATAGTGTTCCTTACAGTCTTCACTGTAATCAATCTTAATGGGACCACAGTTCACCACTAAATAGTTTGTTTTGTTTCCGACAATCAATTCTAACAATCTTGGTAAGTCATAAGAAATTGGAGCCAGAGAGTTATAGAGTCATAGAGATATACAGCATGGAAACAGACCCTTCAGCCCAACTCGTCCATGCCAATCAGATATCCTGAATAAATCTAGACCCATTTGCCAGCACTTGGCCCATATCCGTCTAAACCCTTCCTATTCATATACCCATCCAGATGCCTTTTAAATGTTGTAATTGTGCCAGCTTCCATGTAGGAGAATGCTGTGAAACTTGAAAGGCTTCAGAAAAGATTTACAAAGCTGTTGCCAGGGTTGGAGGGTTTGAGCTATCGGGAGAGACTGAATAAGCTTGGGCTGTTTTCCATGGAGCATCAGAGGCTGAGGGGTGATCTTATAGAAGTTAATAAAATCATCAGGCTATGGAATCTCCATTTGTTTAGAAATGTGCGAGACTTATTGTAGGCCAGAATACTTTGAACATACCATTATGTCTTCAGTCTCTGCTTTATCCTTGTGTGGGAATCAAGAGGTTTTTTGGATATGAAATTAGAAATCATTTCTAGATGGAAAATGTGATAAAACTTTGTAGATCGCTTCCACAAGCTGCTTGGGATACTAGATCAATGCTAGTTTAAAGATATGGTGGAATATGGGGAGACGGTAGTTATGCAAAACTAAGGCATTAATCATCCATGGTCTCAATCTACATGTCCAGTAGTCAAGTGGCCTGCTTCTTTCCCATGTTTATTGATATACTCCTTTGAAATACTTTCATGGTATCTGGGTGCTGCTTGCAAGGTCAAGATTGGTTGCCCATCCTTCTTACTCATGAATGGAATGGCTTGCCTAGCCATTGCAGAGGTTGATGAAGAATCACAAACATTACTGTATATACTAGATAAATGCTAACCAGATCAGGTTAGGATGGCAGATTTCCTTTCTTAAAGAGTCCTTTAAGGCACCTCCCAAATCCCAGCCATTTCTATCTCTGAGGAGAAGAGCAGCAGGAAAATGGGAACATCACCCCCCTGCATGTTTCCCTCCATGCAACTCACCATCCAGATTTGGAAATCTATCACTGCTCCTTCAATATCGTTGGGTCAAAATCCTAGGGTTTCCTCCTCAACACAATTGTGGGTCAACCTACAGCACATGGACTGTAGTGGTTCAAGAAAGCAGTTCATCACCACCTTCTCAAGGCCAACTAGGGATAAACATTAAATGCTGGTCCAGCCATTGGTGCCCATGTCCCATGAGTGAATAAAAAAAGAACATAAAATTCAGAGCGCTGTCATGTTGGGATTTGGATCCATGTTTCCACAACATTAGCTGGGACCCCTGGATAAGAGGTTCAGAACACTCCCCCATCCCACCAACTTCCTGCTAGATGCAATGGAGTTCTCTAGAGAAATGCAGCAGGGAGCATAGAACTTTAGGGAAAGACATTGCTAATAGTGTTCTGAAACTTCTTTTAAAAAAGCGTGCAATTGCCTTTGTCTAGTTGCTCCTTTTAATTAATCATCAAAGGCTAGAGAAAGTTACAGAATCTTAAAATCTCCCTTAGGCTATTATATTTGCGTCAATTCTCTGAAAAATTGACTGGTTGGTTCAACTTGCCCTTTTCCTGCAGTCCTACAATTTCCTGTTCAAATAATCATCCAGCACCCTGTTGAAAATTACTGTTCCATCTGTTTCCATGATCTGTTCTGTCAGTGAATTCCAGGTTTATTCATCAAATTTAAATTCAGAGAGCTGCCATAGTAAGATTTGGATCCATGTCTCCATGGAAACAGTTTTGCCTAATTTTTCACAGCGTAAGAAGATCCATTAAACCTTCTTTGCTCTGAACGAGAACAATCCTAGATTCTCTGGTCTCTCCGTACAGCTGAATTCCTTCATCTCTGGTATCAATTCAGTGCTGTAGTAATATTCCTGTGAAATGGGCGTTGACTTTAAAGATACTTGCACTAATTACACTAATGTGAGTTTAATTAGGTTTCTTGTTAGGACACAAAGTAAAAATGGTTTTTCGGGTTTCAGAAAGAGGTGTTGAGAGCTTTTTCAACATGCATTCTCCTGATAATGGTGAAAACTCAGTCTAAAATACATTAAGAGGCCCCAGGTTGTCTTGCTGACTGTATTTTCCCCCAAATGCTTGATTGCTGTAGATAACGTGAGTGTTTCACAACAGCTGACGTTACAACTCACATGAGTAAAGAGGAAGACCATCAGCCTGTTCTTTCAACCCCTTTTAAAATGTAGGAAATGCTGTACTGAAAAACAACCTCTGGAAAACAAAATGGCCTTGTTTGCTTTGATAGATGATGAAAATACTTTTCAGTAGTTGAAAGGGTATCTGGATGACAGGAAGTTTTTTGCGTGAAGGTATTGATTTTAACCCATTCCTTGACCAACTGTTCCAAGTTTGCATAGGTTTCACTTGATAAAAAGAGTGATATTGATCTTTTCAAAATTTGCTGCCTTCCTCTCACCCTATTACTTAAGCCTTCCAGGTTACTCTTTTCATGGGAAATATTTTAAGTAAGGTAAGGCAAGGTTTTGGGCTTTGACTATGAAATTTGGACACTTTATTAACTGACAAGTACGTCGGGCTACTACAACTGACTGGTTATAAAACGTTGGATTAAACGTAGTGACAGTCTTACTTTATTAACACATGGGTCGTTCTGTTATAATGTGCGTTACATTAACGTGAATTCGCTGTAAGGCATTTGATGAATTGGGGACACTGTTTCTAAAGCGCGAACTTTTAAAATGTTTGCTGGTTGTAATGCAATAACATCACTAATACTTTAAGCACTGTTTCTAAAGTGCATTTTTTCTGTAATGAGGGGTGGAACACAAGTGTAACCATAGTGTTATGGAACTACCTGTACGCAAAGATTGAGATCCAATGAGGGACAAAGAAACAATTCCCAGGGAAGATCTTCAACATTGTTCTTATTGTTGTGCAAACACCCTGAGCTGTAGTTTTGTTACCCACCTTAATAGGATTTGACTGGAAAGCAATTTACCTCAATCTAGTGTATATCAGTTTGAACCAATTAACAAGAATGGATGGAGTAATTCCTGACTGTATCAATTTTGGCTAAAAGCATTTTTTTTATATTGCTGGGAAATTACACTTACTCTTAATGGAAGATGGCTGTCCTTTGGGAAGGTAAAAATCCAGACATGAGCACCTGATGACTTTAGAAAGGCTTTTCTTCTGCATACGATTGATGCTCTAAAATGTTTCAAGTCCTACTTTGTGTCTGCTCTATAAAAGGACTGCAGGACACAGAATGGCTGCTTCTTCCCTGGGGGAGCAGTGTATGTGGGATGTGATGACAAGGTATTGATTTAGGAATGGCGGCAAATGACTTTGAAAGTAGGACAAAGGCACACAAGTTCAATACATGAAGGACAAACTTGAGACCAATCGCAGGAGGACGAACCACCAACTCTTGGAATGGGCTTCCAAGTGAGTGAGTGGAACTAAAAACCTTTAAGAAAATAGAATTCTATGATGGGGAAACACTACAAGCTGGGTTTTCAGGTGGGCAGGGAGATAAGTATACACTAAAAATAATGCCACTGGCTGATTTCTGAATTCTATCCTGACCCTGATCTGTTTTCCAAGTGGTGGGATGGCAGGGCGGGGTTTGTGTAAAGTAGATGCACTTGCAAAAGGTGAATAATTAATTCACCATTTAATTAGCCACTTAAACACACTTGGCGGAGGTCTAGATGGATTTTTTTCAGCTGACTTGTAGGTCCCTGAAGGAAGTTGATGTCAATGCAGCTGCCTGGAGTTAACTAAAGGTGGCAGATTGCAAGGCCTGTATTCTGGGTTGGCTTGGGGACCCTCTCTGGTTGTCTGAGTTCAGCCCCAGTCTGCCCTTTATTGGAGTTTCCTTCCCTCAGTGGTGCCTAGGGCCATATTAGGAGGCCCCACCCTTCAGTGACCTGCCGTAGTATCCTATTTCTGCTGTAGTGCTAGAGGGCGTCTTCTTGGAGAGCAGGCATTGCCCCTTTTGGTCAGTGAGATTGCCCTCAGATCACCAGTTGGCTAATTTGGGGTAGCTCAATGAGGATTGACCATTCCCAACTTGGTGCCAGCTTTTGACTCCCAATTGAGCCTCATAGTTGGCTCCTAATACGCAGGAAGATGAACCAGAATGCCTAAATAACCTTTATTTTCTCAGGTGTTTATCTTGCGATTTTTATCGGATGGTCAAATACTCAGACAGGAACCAAATGATGATTTTCACTGGGGCACCATGGTTGGTAACGTGGTAACATGCATGGTTCTGAGGAAGGGTCACCAGACCCAAAACATTAATACTGATTGCTCTTCACAGATGCTGCCAGACCTGCTGAGCTTCTCCAGCAACCTCTGTTTTTGTTTCTGATTTACAACATCCGCAGTTTTATTTTGTTGGTAACATCTTCCCTGATTTTCATCAGATTGCAATCAAAGGGACTGAGACCGAACGGATTGAGAGGAGATTTATTAGATGTTTCCGAAATTCTCAACTGGCTGGATGGAGTAGATAGGGAGAAGCTGTTCCCATTGTAAAATGAACAAGAACGAGAAGGCATGGTGCCTCAGTGGTTATCAGTGCTGCCTCATAGCACCAGGGACCTGGGTTCAATTCCAGCCTCAGGCGACTCTCTGTGTGGAGTTTGTACATTCTCCCCATGTCTGTGTGGGTTTCCTCCGGGTGCTCAGGTTTCCTCCCACAGTCACAAGGATGTGCAAGTTAGGTGAATTGGCCGTGCTAAATTGCCGATAGTGTTCGGGGATTGTATAGGCTAGGTGTATTAATCAGAGGTAAATATAGGGTAGGGAAATGGGTCTGGGTGAGTTACTCTTCAGAGGGTTGGTGTGGACTTGTTGGGCCAAGTGGCCTGTTCCCATAATGTAGGGTTTCTAATACTTAAAAAAAAGACATAGATTACAAGTGATGTGCAAAAGAAGCAAGAGTGATGTGAGAAACAAACATTTTCAGTCAGTGAGTACTTAGGATATGGAATACACTGCTTGGAATTGTGGTGAAGGCAGGTTCAATTGAGGCAATGAAGAGGGGCAATGGATGATTATTTGGGTAGAAATTGTGGCAGGGGAGATAGCAGGAAATTGGCATTGGGTAATGTTGCTTGCTTGAAGAGCTGGTGCAAGCACGATGGGCCAACTGGCCTCCTTCTGCACCATAACAATTCCGTGATTCTGTGGTCATACACAGGTGCAAAACAAATCCGACCCAGCATTGTACCCCTAGTGTGATGAGGCAAAATTGACCATGATTGTCTTTCTCTCAGATACCATGGACCATTATCACCCAGGTGATTAGCATCTCTTGACCTGAGCAAAGAAGGGAATAACTTTACTTCAGTTGAATCTGTTGAAAGGAAAGTAGAAAGGTTCTCTAAGGATTTTGCAATTGCAAAGCAATTCAGCATTTTGACTGAATGATTTGGGCTACCAAGTTGTTATAAAGACAAAAACTTGTACAGATGGGTAATTGGCAGGACTGAGGGGACACTAATTTAGTTATTTGAAAATCCTATTTTGAAGTAGCTTGGGAGGGTTACAAGCTGAATTAATATGAATGAAGTAAAGCTTTAAAACTGGATTCTGATCAAAATGTCACACCCAAACATCAGCAAGCCGATTCAGTTCTTTCAATATTAATCAACTTGCTCCTTCAAACAATACATTAGCATGTCAAAATGAATAACACCAGAAATTACTGCCGCTACTCATCGTGAATGAATGCTTAACACATTCAGTGGTTTTAATGAAGATGATCATTTTAAAATAAACAGGGTAGCAGGATTCAAATAGCAAATCGGGATGTATCGGGCTGGAAAAAGTGAGGACTGCAGATGCTGGAGATCAGAATCGAGTGTGTGCTGGAAAAGCACAGCAGGTCAGACAGCATCTGAGGAGCAGGAGAATTGACATTTTGGGCAGAAGCCCTTCATCAACCCATTCCTGAAAAAGGGCTTATGCCTGATATGTTGAGACTCCTGCTCCTCAGATGCTGACTGACCTGCTGTGCTTTTCCGGCACCACACTCTTAACTGGTTACCACGTATCCCTGCCTCTTGTGTTTTCAACTGGTGGTCAAGCAATGTAGATTTGGTGGCTAAACTGCATCATCCCATCAACAATCTGTATTAGTTCAGTTGTTTCTATATTATTGTGAGCCTTAATTTACAAAAATCTGCTAATTTAAGGGTAATGTACTCCAACAATCAGGGAGAGAAAAACAAATCTCTTAAATGTCACATTGCACAATTGTCTGGAGGCTTCCCATCATGCACTTTGAGATTAATTCCTGTTCACAGTCAAACTATCAGGTTAGGGTGGGGTCTACCCATCCCTGATAATGATATATTAAAGTCTGATTGTCAGGAAATCCTGAAGTGAATGGGTTATTTATGATTAACACAGTGAGAGATCTGCATGCATTTATTTAAATCATCACCTCCAAATGGGAGTTCATCATTCATGTAAGAAAGACTTGCATTTCTACACCACCTTTCATGGCCCCAGGACATTCTTCAGACCTTCAGTGGGAATGGAATAATTTTGAAGCGTAGAGACTGTTGTAATGTACAAACCATGGAAACTAATTTGCACACAGCAAGCTCCCACAAACAGCAATAGAACAGTGAGTTTTTTGTGTGATATTGGTTGAGCCATAAATATTGCCCAGGACACCAGAGATCACTCTCCTTCTGTCCTTCAAAATAGTGATCTTTTATGTTGATCTGAGCAGGCGGAAGAGTTTATCATCTCATCCTCAAAGAATGGCACCTCTGACAGTGCAGCATTCCCTCAGTATGGCAGTGTAGTGTCTGTCATGATTCAATGCTTCAGTGACTCAGACCTACAAACCTTCTGATTCAAACCCATGGCTCACTTTGATGCCTTGTTAGCATGCCTCTATCTCTGTGCCCCCGCCCATTTTAGATTAAGATTTAGATCTAGATTTCTGACAGTGTGGAAACAAGCCCTTTGGCCCAAGTCCACACTGACCCTCCGAAGAGTTACCCACCCAGACCCATGCCCCTCTGATTAATGCGCCTAACACAATGGGCAAGAGAAATCTTGCACTTAAGTATTGAAAACAACTTAAGTTCAAGAAAGTAAGAAGTCTGGGAGGCATCTTCTTAAGGAATAAAAAAACACCCAAAAATTGCAGTTAATGAAGATTCTTTCTGTTTTCCAGCAGGTGATTCAAGGCAAGACTTAAAATAGGGATCTTACAGCCACAATGTGTGTCTTACATGATGTCATGATGGGAGTAGCTAGAAACAACTCAAAATAATGGGAGCACTTTTTAAAAAAAATCTTGACTACCTGGGTGGTAATTGGATGGATTCTCCAGCAAGCAATTCAAAGGCTCCAGCGGATTACTGCCCAGGTAGTGGAGGCGAACATCAACGCAGTACGTCAGAATTTCCGCATGCATGCAGCCACTCCGCTCATTAACAAACTCTCAACCTGTCCCACAACTGTTTATAAAAATGTACGTGGCACGAAGGGAGGGTCACTCTGAACAAAAAGGAACGACAAGCCCCACCCAATTAGAAAAAACATACGAATAACCACGCAGGCTGTTGAACCTCAAGGGTTGTCTGTCAAAATGCGAAACGTTGGATGCTCGGTGCGGCTCTAGAATGTCTGGAACAATGTGTAGCATGTCCAGCACAAACGTCACTCGTAGTGCTGTCATTATGTTGAACGACCAATCTGCCATCATGTTGAGCTTATTCTTGCTCATGGTTCTGGTCTGCGTACGGGTGATGCAGACAAGTTTTTTATCTTAGAGGGTGATTGAATTATAATCCTAGTTTATCACTCAAGGAGCTGCAGTAGCAGCTGGAAACTTTCCCCTGTCCAGGAAGAGTGAATTCCTCCCCAGTGCTAGCTGCAGCCCTCACATGGAAACATGACTGCGTTCAGTCTTTTTATATAGAATGAACTGGACAAGCTACAACAAGTTCGACAGCCAAAAGTGGATTTTATTCCAATTCTATCTTTATAGAAGTACTGAGTCTTTCAGCTGTTTTGTTTTTGCTACAATGATCTGTCAGTGCAAATAAAAATTCATGACTCCCTTCCCGCAACTTTGCACATTACGAGTAACAGGAGCAACCACGAATCTTTCACGATTTTTACACTCGGGCTGCCAGGTCTTAGAAGTAAAAGCGTTCACTCCAGCACGAAGGCAGTGGAGTGAAAATCTCCCACCTGCTACCTGCAATCAATCCTTGCTGGTGTCAACCTGACATCATAGGGGTCATTATTCTTAAGGCAGGGCCAATACATTGCGATGTGTTTGTCGGGCTCTATGGTTCACTGCATTTGATATGGGTCAGCGATGCTTTTGGCAGCAATTTTCAGCCTCTGCCTAAAACAGTGAGGACTAATCTCTCTTGGTTTCAATAAATATTTGTTGAGATTTAACATATGGCTAGTTTGCAAAATGACAGAGGATAACTACACTACAAAAAACAGAAAGTGGCTTGCAACCTTTTATAATTAAGATGTGGTCTGGCCCTTTGCTTTTTTATTTATTTATTGTAGAAATGGAGTTTTGACCCATTTGTTTTCAATTAGAATCCCTAAAGTATGGAAACAGGCCCTTCGGCCCAACAAGTCCACACTGACCCACCAAGTAGCCCATCTCCCTATCCTATATTTACCCCTGACGAATGCACCTAACACTCTGGGCAATTTAGCATGGCCAATACACCTGATCCACACATTTTAGTCTTGTGGGAGGAAACCCACACATACACAAGGAGAACATGCAAACTCCACACAGACAGTCACCCAAGGTGGGAATTGAACCAGGGTCCCTGGTGCTGTGCGGCAGCAGTGCTAACTACTGGACCACCATGTCGCCTCAAATCTAACGGTATTAAAAATGTACTGTGTAAAATTCTCTGTCTCCAAAATTTTTACATGGCCCTCACACAAGTGCTTGGGTTTTCTATTTGAAAATTGAAAGCTGCATAAATAGTAGCAGCACTTTACTGACAGCTCAGTTGCATGGCTTGGAGGGTTGACGAGTACTCTGTGTTAAATATATTTTTTCAAAAGGAATAAGTAGCTTCTTGATCTACTCAAGAAATAATTTTAATCATCTGATTGCTAAATACTAATAAGAATTTTTGCATAATGTATCTTCTTTGACCCTCCATTTCCTACTCACAAGCCTTGACCCCATGAGTTTATTTTTCTTTATTCTTACATGAGGTTGAGTGTCACTGGCAAGGCCAGAATTTGTTGCCGATCCCAAATTACCCAACACCTGATTGGCTTGCTCAGCCTTTGCAAAGTCATTAGTCCAGGAAATGACCATTAAGCTACCATCTCCTGATGTTTCCACGGTCATGACCTCTTAGTGGCTAAAGCCATACTTCCACCCTAAGTCGGGTGACGAAAATTGCTACAGCAACAGTCTTCATCTGGTATGTCCTGTACAGTATAATCAATCTCATCAGACAAGGTGGTCCATTCAGTCTCAAAGTTCCTCAGTTTTATGTGAGATCCTCGGTAGTATAGTGGTTAGTATCCCTGCCTATCACCCGGGAGACCGGGATTCAATTCCCCGCCGGGGAGAGCTGCCATCTTCCCTGAGCCAGATGGGATTTATCCTAGGATCCTCTGGGAAGCTAGGGAGGAGATTGCTGAGCCTTTGGCATCGATCTTTAAATCGTCATTGTCTACAGGAATTGTGCCAGAAGACTGGAGGATAGCAAATGTGGTTCCCCTGTTCAAGAAGGGGAGTAGAGACAACCCTGGTAATTATAGACCAGTGAGCCTTACTTCAGTTGTTGGAAAAGGTTATAAGAGTTAGGATTTATAACCATCTAGAAAAGAATAATCTGATTAGGGATAGTCAGTATGGTTTTGTGAAGGGTAGGTCGTGCTTCACAAACCTTATTGAGTTCTTTGAGAAGGTGACCAAACAGGTAGATGAGAGTAAACCGGTTGATGTGGTATATATTGGTTTCAGCAAGGCATTCAACAAGATTCCCCACAGTTGGCTATTGTACAAAACACGGAGGAATGGGATTGTGAGAGATATAGCAGTTTGGATCAGTAATTGACTTGCTGAAAGAAGACAGAGGGTGGTGGTTGATGGGAAATGTCCATCCTAGAGTCCAGTTACTAGTGGTGTACCGCAAGGGTCGGTGTTAGGTCCACTGCTGTTGGTCATTTTTATAAACGACCTGGATGAGGGTGTAGAAGGGTAGGTTAGTAAATTTGCAGACGACACTAAGGTCAGTGGAGTTGTGGATAGTGACAAAGGATGTTGTAGGTTACGGAGAGACATAGATAAGCTGCAGAGCTGGGCTGAGAGGTAGCAAATAGAGTTTAATGCGGACAAGTGTGAGGTGATTCACCTTGGTCGGAGTAACCAGAATGCAAAGTACTGGGCTAATGGTAAGATTCTTGGTAGTGTAGATGAACAGAGAGATCTCGGTGTCCATGTACACAGATCCTTGAAAGTTGCCACCCAGGTTGACAGGGTTGGTAAGAAAGCATACAGTGTTTTAGCTTTTATTAATAGAGGGATCGAGTTCCAGAACCATGAGGTTATGCTGCAGCTGTACAAAACTCTGGTGCGGCTGCACTTGGAGTATTGTGTACAGTTCTGGTTACCATATTATAAGAAGGATGTAGAAGCTTTGGAAAGGGTGCAGAGGAGATTTACTAGGACGTTGCCTGGTATGGAGGGAAGGTCTTATGAGGAAAGGCTGAGGGACTTGAGGCTGTTTTTGTTAGAGAGAAGAAGGTTGAGAGGTGACTTAATAGAGACATATAAGATAATCAGAGGGTTAGATAGGGTGGACAGGGAGAGCCTTTTTCCAAGTATGGTGATAGCGAGCACAAGGGGGCATAACTTTAAATTGAGGGGTGATAGATATAGGACAGATGTCAGAGGTAGTTTCTTTACCCATAGAGTAGTATGGAATGCTTTGCCTGCAATGGTAATAGATTCGCCAACTTTAAGTACATTTAAGTTGTCATTGGACAAGTATATGGACGTACATGGAATAGTGTAGGTTAGATGGGCTTCAGATTGGTCTGACAGGTCGGCGCAACATCGCGGGCTGAAGGGCCTGCACTGCACTGTAATGTTCTATGTTCTATGTTCCTCCCTACTTTCTTAGCAAGTGAAATTATGGATTATTAGATCTGCCACAATCACGTTGAGAGATAGACAGGACTTGATGGGCCAAATGGCCTATGTCTTTGCCTCTGTCTTGCAGCCAATACTGAATGCAAATGATAGGAGAAATGGTGAATAATTACATTTGTGAAATAAAAGATCGCAATGCACTTTATGGGAGAGTTGTCAAAGACCAAGACACGTAAAGAGGGTGACCAAAGTCTTGGATTTGAAGGAGTCATTTATCGAAGGAAGGGAAGGCAGAGTGAGAGAAAAGATTTCGAAAGTGAATTCCAGAGATTAAGGCCCAGTTGTCTGAAGTTGTGGCTCCCACATTCGGGGCAGTGCAAATCAGAGGTCTCAAGAGAACAGAAATGGAGGAGTATGGAGATTGTACAGCTGTCAGAGGACATAGAGATAGGGAGAGGCAAGGTCCTGGAGCAATTATAAAAATAACGGTGTTTTAAAATCTTCAGATTGTCAGATCAGATGCTGATTAGATGCAGTGAATGCCCCTTTATATGTTAGTGATGTATTTCTGTAATTAAGATTTCCTTCACATAAATTCACGTACTCCATACCATTGCCTGTCCTGTTGGTAAAGTAATGGGAATGGTCAGGGATCTGACAGAATAGCTCATTTCCCTCCTTCCATCCGCAACAGAGCTGTCTAAAATTGTACAGTAAATCTAGGTCTTAGCAGTGGGAGGATTTTCCGAAAAGGAAGAAGCATATTTGAACCTAAAATGTCCCCTCTCAATTCAGCATGCTCGTACTTAATGATTAACAATACCAAAATTTGGACAAGGGGAGAAGCCTTGCTGATTAAGGGCTTTATCCTGAAACATCGAATCTCCTGCTCCTTGGATGCTGCCTGATTGGCTGTGCTTCTCCAGCACCACACTCTTGACTCTGATCTCCAGCATCTGCCGTTCTCAATTTCTCCGAGAAACCTTGCTTCCTTGTCTGGGAACACCGAGGCCAATTAGAGAGACAGAGGGGAAGAATTTTTCTGGCTTTCTGAAGACAGGCTCATAAGTGAGAAGTATAGTAAAATGGCAAGGGTGGACTGTAGGAGGTGGACTTTCGCCTGCATGGGATGTTCCCACTGGCATCCCACAAAGCAGAGGCCCACAGTCATTTAGTGGAATCAATTGTCTCATTGGGGTTATTTCACTAGACTGGCAAAGGTTTTGCCAGCCTTTGAATTCCCTCCTCTCTACCTTCTGGGTCTGGTAGTTACACTGAAGGGGCCTTCCTGAGGCATCTGGGTGGGGATGGCAGAGTGCAGCTGGAAGAGATCTTCCTTTCCAGAGGCTTCATTGCCCACACAAGGGAGCAACTATCCCCATGATACTGCTGCCGCCACAGCAGGGTTCACTGCCCTGACACAGCGAAGTGGGCGGCATGGTGGCTCAGTGGTTAGCACTGCTGCCTCACAGCGCCAGGGACCCAGGTTCGATTCTGGCCTTGGGTGACTGTCTATGGGGAGTCTGCACATTCTCCCCCGTCTGCCCGGGTTTTCTCCGGGTGCTCCAGTTTCGTCCCACAATTCAAAGATGTGCGGGCAAGGTGAATTGGCCATGCTAAATTGCCCATACTGTTAGGTTTATTAGTCAGTGATAAATGTAGGGTATGGATGGGTTACTCTTCAGAGGGTTGGTGTGGACTTGTTGGGCTGAAGGGCCTGTTTCCATACTGTAGCTAATCTAATCTAATCAAAGAAAAGTGCTGGCTTGGCCCTGATGAGGGGAGCTCTAAATGAGCTGCCATCTATAAAAATGCAGGTCACCACCTTAATAAGGGCTCAGGGACAGCCTCTTGATTGACTGTCGCCATCTCTTGGGGTCTCGCATCCGCGAAGGCTTGTGTCTTACTTTTGGTTGCTGTAGTGCACCAGTCTATAAAGTCATAGAACTAGAATTTCACGGACCCAGGAAGATTCTGTGGACCCTTAAAAATAGCATTTGAGGCCTAGATTCTGACAGGATCCTTCATCCTGGCCTCATACTGAATGAGGCCAGGATGAAGGACTTTTGCCTGAAACATTCATTTTCCTGCTCCTCAGATGCTGTTTGACCTGCTGTGCTTTTCCAGCACTACTCTAATCTTGACCCTAATCTCCAGTATCTGCAGTACCCACTTTTGCCTAGATTCTGACAGGGTCTAATTTTGGATGGTGTGAGGAAAGGGTAGGAGTTAGGGGAATGAGTGACACAGAATGGAAACACAAACTCAGCAGGCCCTCTTGAACCTAGTACTCAATTCAAACAGAACCCCTTTAAGTCCTTAACCTGCAGTATAGGTGCCACAAATTGATGGAATAAAAATCTTGAAGGACAGATTAGGTCAATTTAAGTGCCATTTTCTGAAGTCTTGAAGCTGCCTACACTTTAAACATATAAAATGAAAGCTGAAGCTGCCAGTGAGAGATAATAAAACACTTAGCTGGAAGTTTTGATTAACAGTGGAGTTTGGAACAAAGTTATGATCTGGTCATGTCATTTCAACAGACTTCCTGGTTGATGTTTCCCTAAGGACTATCGGTATGTCATTATGAACAGTTGGATGAGTTTCAAACACACCAATGCCTCATCAGGGTGCTCTGAGTTTAACTCCATTAACACATTAGCTATCTTGATGCTTGGTCAGAATAGAGCTGTTGTTTTACTATGAAGTATGTATGAGTGAGAGCCATATTAGATTGTTAGAAGTTTTAGCCATCTCCAAATGGCTCTTCAGGTCTGCCCATAGTGGATACTGGGTAACTGGCTATGGAGATGGCATGTGTATATAAGAGGTGTGGTTTTGGATAGAGGGCACAAGTTGGCATGGGGCAACATGGGTAATTGAGAGGTGAGGGCTAGAGATCCACAAAGTTCCTAAAACAACTGAGTTGAGACCTACCTTTGAAATTGCCTAAATCAGTATCATTTGCTTGCCCCCATGGCACTTATTATCTGCTCTGGAGTCAGTAATTTTGATGGCTCATTGCCCAGGGTGCACTGTGAAAAATGCAGTCTTCTTGCTGTCATCAAGCACAATAAAACAAGAAATTTGCAGCATGGCTTAGTGAGTAAAATTCTGGCCTGTTTCAGAATGGAGCCATTTGGGCCAGAGACTCTTGGGTTTGAATCCTCTACTCAATTTTTGCTCTTAATGATGGCAGCCGTGAAATTCAAGGATTTCCAGTGGAGATTGTTCACCAGATAACAAAGTCAAAAATGGAAAACAACTTGTAAAGTTGAGAGTAAAATAGGCTTTTACTTTGATTCACTTGATGGGCGAACCGCCTAAAAACAAACACACAATTCACACACTCACTCTTGGACTCACATATAAAATCTCTTTGATCAAAAGTTTGGAAGGCTAGGAACATTCATAATTTTGCCACATTCAATGCCTTTAGACTGACAAGGAGAGGAAAATGGAAATGAAAAAGTAAAAGAGAAAACTTTTCCCTAATTAGAAACAGATGTAAGATTCCAGAAGGTTGGTCACTGATGCTGCTCTGCTCTTGCTGCTCTCTCAATACTGTAGAAAATGGATTGCTGTTCTTGCACTTGCAATGAAATATTGATTAATAGGTACCTAGTGGAAGAAAGTATTATTATTTGGACTATTATTCTGAGCTGTATATTGCGACTTTGCAATCAAAATAGCCACATGTTCTTGGGAACTTATTTGTAAGCACCACAGTTTTGAGAAGATTTGTAGCTCAGGTTGAGGTTTTGGATGTAGGTTTACTCGCTGAGCTGGAAGGTTCACTTTTCAGATGTTTCGTTATCCTATTAGGTAACATTTTCAGTGCACCTCAAGCAAAGCAATGCTAAAAATTTTTGTGTTCTATTTATATGTTTAGGTTGGTGATGTCATTTCCTGTGGTGACGTTATTTCCTGTGGTGAAGTCAGTTCCTGTTCCTTTTCTCAGGGGTGGTAGATGGGGTCTAACTTGATGTGTTTGTTGATGGATTTCCAGTTGGAATGCCATGCTTCGAGGAATTCTCGTGCGTGTCTTTGTTTGGCTTGTCCTAGGATGGATGTGTTGTCTATATACAGACAATGAGCAAAACTAGCATCATTTACAAAATACCATGCAAGGACTGTAACAACTACTATATTGAACAAACAGGCAGAAAACTAGCCACCAGGTTACATGAACACCAACTAGCCACAAAAAGACATGACCCTCTCTCACTAGTATCCTCACATACAGATGAGGAATGACACTACTTCGTCTGGGAGAACACATCCATCCTAGGACAAGCCAAACAAAGACACGCACGAGAATTCCTAGAAGCATGGCATTCCAACCAGAATTCTATCAACAAACACATTGAGTTGGACTGCATCTACCACCCCCTGAGAAAAGGAACAGGAAGTGACTTCACCACAGGAAATAACATCACCACAGGAAATGACATCACCAACCCAAAGAAACCTGAACATATAAATAGAAAGCAGGAATTTTCAGCATTGCTTCACCTGAGGCCTACTGAAAATGTTACCTAGTAGGGTAACGAAACATCTGGAAATGAACCTTCCAGCTCAGCGAGCAAACCTACATCCAAAACACCACAACACCAGGTATAGGAACAAAGTTAGAGGTGGTCAGAGAACCAGGCCATGGAACTAGGTTGATGAGTCATTCTTTGAGCAGAAACAGAAATTGCAGGAGAAATTCAGCAGATCTGGTAGTGTAGAGAAAGCAGGGTCAATGTTTTAAGACCGATGGTCCTTTGAGTTTCTCCAGCAATTTTCTGTTTTTTGTTTCAGATTTCCAGCATCCACATTATGTCAATGCTTTAAGCAGTCTCTATTCAATTGTAGTTAAAAGATTAAAAGGGAAATAAAACTCAAATAAACTGGAAGGAGAACTTTAAATTAAATTCATGAATGGTTTTGATACCTCTGTCAGTCAGCCAAATTGAAGGTTTTAGCATGCCATATTTTTTTTTGAGTCAAATCAAGAATATTTAATGGGTGAGGGCAGAGATGGATATTGATGGGTGTTATGTGAGTTTTATTGTTTTTTTTTCCCATTTGTTCTATGAAACTAAGTCTGTGGAAGCTAATAATAACTGATGTGTGGGGGATCTGACCAGCATTGCGTATGACTGAGGATGGTTTGTGCCATCTGGTGTTGCTACAGTTCTTAGCTGGTAAATGGTGCAGTGCCATTGCTACAACCACATTAAATAATCTGTAGCATATGCAGGCTATAACGGGAATCATGAAGTCTGATGGTGCAATGAACAGTGAAAGGGTGACATGGTTGAGGGCAAGGTTTGCTTAATTGACCGTCAAATATGAAAAAAGAAAACAATTGCATTTGGCATATTTTGATTTTTCTGTAGCTGTAAGTCAAACATTTTTTTTGCTGTAAATAATGGAGGAAATTAAACTTCTGCCACGTGTGCTTCCTTTGAGGCATCAGCAGTATGTAATCTCCCAGCCGAGGCAGAGTGAGTGACCCCAGAGGTCCACTCACTTCAACAAATGTGTATCATTTGCCATTAGTGAGCCTCACTCATAAACTGTGAACCCTCAAAGCGCAATTAAATTTAGCAGAGGACAGCATTGAGAATCTTAGACCAGCATGCCCCTAAATTGTAGAAATGATCACTGATGTAATTTAATAATATCGCAAAGCAGCGCAAAGATCATCAAGAAATAAAGATCTTGCAAAGTTAAATCATTTAAACGTGAATTGGACTTTCCTTTGCAATAGAACATTAAAAAAAAATCACATTCAACCAAAATAAAATACTTGGTTCACCTTGTGTCAGCTCCCTTCAGGTGTGAAGTAATTTGAGCTGTGCGTGCAGTTGATTCATCCAACCTGTTTGGCAAATTTTCTGTTTGTCAAGATTGGAATGCAGACCCTGTAGATCTCCTCGATGAGCTGTCAGTTGCTTTAGTGACCTCCGTAAA
Source organism: Chiloscyllium punctatum (assembly GCF_047496795.1). NCBI lineage: Eukaryota > Metazoa > Chordata > Chondrichthyes > Orectolobiformes > Hemiscylliidae > Chiloscyllium > Chiloscyllium punctatum. The sequence goes on from NC_092775.1 coordinate 16,512,253, forward strand.
TCAGTAATCTCAAAGGATTGTACTGAAATTTTATTTTGCGTTTGTGGAAGTGCATTTACTGAAAATACATTTGAAATCATGTTTGGACAGAAAAACAAAACTTCCCCAATGGCTCAAATGCAGTGTGCTCTGCCTTACACGAAAGTGAGTCTTGTAGGACAAAAATATCCTAGATTAGATTTTCAGTCTCAATTGATTGAAACTGCCTTCAACTCAAACCTATCTGACTGACCATTGAGTTTCTCCCAGTCCATACACTGTCACTTCAAAAGATCTCCAGATGTTTCTCTTTGGCAACTCTGCCACCTGAGTTTGACAAATTTTTCATCTATGTTGAAGACGTAGACAGAGAATATAGAAATATTAGCAGGAGTAGGATGTTTGGCTCTCCAAGCTTGCCATGCCATTTAGTACAATCATGGCTCATCATCTGACTCTGTGATCCCATTTTCTTCCTATACCATTAAATCCCTTGAAAATCAAGGGTTATGGGTGGGCCAGAAGGTGGAGGCCATGATTGGACCAATCATGATCGCATAGTGTGACAGAACAGGTTTGACTGGACAAATGAGCTCTAATAGCTTTGGTTTGGAGGAACCGGTGTTGGACTGGGTGTACTATGTTAAAAATCATAAAATACCAGGTTATAGTCCAACAGGTTTATTTGGAAGCACTAGCTTTCGGAGCATTGCTCCTTCATCAGGTGGTTGTGGTTGTGATGAAGGAGCAGTGCTCCAAAAGCTAGTGCTTGGACTATAACCTAGTGTTGGCCAATTTTGTGTGTGCCTTTTGTCATCTATCTGCTATTGCAGTGATTGCATCAGGATTTAAGTGACACTAAATAGTTTTAGAGCTCAGATGATTGTAGGCACTCTGTACATTAAAAAAGAGACAAATAGGTATACATCTTGTGGGATACCACTCAGATCAATCATGTTGCAACCATGAACTACCACAACCAAAAAATGGATTGACTCATACAACTTGTGTCAACTCTCATTATTTGCCACCTGAATGAGCCATACCCTGCCTATATTCATTGATATGTTACATCAATATTTATATATTATTTATACATATTCAAAGAATAGTTACAGGGTTGAGACATTTCAGTCATGAGGAATGATTAGAGAAGTTGGGACAGTTTCCTTTGCAGAGGAGAAGGCTATGAGGAGCTTTGGTCGAAGTATTCAAAACCATGGAGGGGTCTGGACAGAGTAAATAGTGAGAAACCATTCCCACTTGTAAAAGGATTGAGACCCAGCAGTTTTAAATTGTTCTGCAAAATAACAAAATGCAAGGAAAGAAAATGCTTTTTCATAAAGCATTTAGGTAGGATTCTGGAATGTACTGCCTGCAAGTGTGGTGGAGGCAGGTTCAATTGTAGCTTTCAAATGAGTATTGATAATTACTGAACCATCAATAATGGGGAAGGTTATGAGAAAAAAGCAGGAGACTGGCACTATATTAAAGAGCTCAGAGAGCTGGTGCAGATGCAAAGGGCCAAAATGGCCTCTTTCTCCATTGAGGAAGACAGGCAAGAAGCTGGAAGAACACAGCAAGCCAGGCAGCATCAGGAGGTGGAAAAGTCACATTTCCGCAGTAACTCTTCTTCAGGACTGAGGGTGGGTGTGGGGGGAGCTGCAGATAAAGGAGGAGGTGGAGGCAAGTTGGTAAATTGAGGATAAGTGAAGACAGGCAGAGGCTAAGACCTGGTTGGTCAATGGGTTGAATGAGTTTGGTAGGTGGCAAGGAGGAATAACAGGGAGGGGGAGGGGCTGGGAAGGGAGTTGGGGGGGTGGGAAAATAGGTTATTTGAAATTGGAGAACTCAATTTTGAGTCAGCTGCCCAAACGGAAGATGAGGTGTTGTTCCTCCAATTTGTGGTTAGGTTCTTTGTGGCAATGGAGGCGGTCAAGGATGGTCATGTCGGAAACGGAATTAAAATGGGCGGTGACTGGGAGGCCTGGTCATTCCCTGTGGGCCCGGCTGAGATGCTCATTGAACCATTCCCTAAGTTTATATTCAGTTTCCCTGATGTAGAGAAGACCACATCGGAAGCACCTGTTGCAGTAAACTAGGTTGGAAAAGAGGCAGGTGAATCTCTGTCTCACCTTTAAGGTTTGTGGTCTTCCCTACACCTATCCCCACTTCACCACTTTTCCCCTGCCTCCCCCTTTATCTGCAGCTCCCCCTACGCTCACCTCCCAGTTCTAAAGAAGGGTTACACTTGAAACGTTGACTTCTCCACTTCTGATGCTGCCTGGCTTGCTGTGTTCTTCCAGCCTCCTGCCTGACTATTTTGGATTCCAGCATCTGCAGTTTTTGTGTCTCCTTCTCCACTGAAACAAGTCTGGGATATGTTTAGATGTTTGGAATTTGCTTCTCCTTTCCCTCTGTCTATCCTTCCTCAGTCCTCTGCTATTTGGTGAGCTGTAATTTGCAGTTGACTTTATTCAATCTAGATTTCCCCATCTACTATGGTTGGGTTTGAACCTGTGCCCCTCTCAGTGTTAACTTGAGTGTTTTGGATTGCTAGCCCAGTAGCATTTCCACCCTGCTAATTTGCCATCATTTCCCCATGTGAAGAATAGAGCCAATTATTGTATTAGGTGAGTACTGCAGATGCTGGAGATCAGAGTTGAGAGTTTGGTGCTGGAAAAGCACAGCAGGTCAGGCAGCATCTGAGGGGCAGGAGAATCGACATTTCAGGCAAAAGCCCTCCATAAGGAATGAGGTTGGGAGCCTCGGGTGGAGAGATAAATGGGGGGGTGGGGGGGGGGGGGGGGGGAGCTGGGGGGGCTGGGGGAAGGTAGCTGAGAGCCTTATCTTCTGCCTGGGTGCCCTCCAACCCCAGAGCATCAATGTGGATTTTACCTGTTTCCTCATTTTCCCCTCCACCCACCTTACCCCAGTTCCAACCTTCCAGCTCAGCACTGCCTTCATGAGCTGTCCCACTTGTTAATCTTCTTTCCCACCTTTCCACTCCACTCTTCCCTCCAACCTATCACCTTTCCGCCCCCCCTCCACCCACCTATTGCACTCTCAGCTACCTTGCTCCCAGCCCCACTCCGCTCCCATTTATCTCTCCACCCCCAAGTTTCCCAGCCTCATTCCTGATAAAAGGCTTTTGCCCGAAACATCGATTTTCCTGCATCTCGGATGCTGCCTGACCTGCTGTGCTTTTCCGGCACCACTCTCTTAATTCTATTCTTTTATTCCCAGACAAAGCCTCCTCAAGCTACTTCACCTGACCTTTGGTGCATTTGCATCTTAAATTTAAACAGGCAATCTTCATGATTTGTTGTATTTAATGTATTGCTGAGCCAGGAGAAGGAAGAGTCTCTCTATTTTGGCTCTTGTGTTAGAAATGTGTGTACCAGCTTGCCTGCAATGTCAGCCACACCTAAATCCCAATCAGGGCCAGAAATGTAGGAGATGTTACTGCCTGCTTTTTGAGAGAACACCAGGGAGAGGAGGTAGCATAGACATGGTGGCTCAGTGGTTAGCACTGCTGTGTCACAGTGCCAGGGACCCAGGTTCGATTCCAGCCTTGAACGACTGCCTGTGTGAATTTTGTATGGATTGCTGCTGGGTGCTCTGGTTTCCACCCACAGTCCAAAGATGTGCAGGTTAGGTAGATTGGTCATACTAAATTGCCCAATAGCATCCAGAGTGCAGGCTAGGTGGATTGGCCATGGTAAATACAGGCTAATGGGGTTAGGGCTGGGTGTTAGTCTAGGTGGCATACTCTTTGGAGGGTTAATGCAGATTCAATGGGCTGAATGGCCTATCTCTGCACCGTAGGGTTTCTAGGTAATTGGTCTCCTAATCTAGCCCCCCAGGCTCTGGTTCACTAATATCCTTCAAAGAAGGGAATCTGTCATCCTTACCAGATCAGGGCTACATGTGAATGCATATGTGGGCTCTTAATTAAGTGCTTGATATGGCCAGATGAGCCACTCAGTTAAAGGACAATTAAGGGTGGCCTTTGTAACAGCTCACACATACAATGCAATGCTACATAATGGTTGAGAATTGGCTTGCTCTTCATCAAGCAGTGTCACAGAGCCTTTTAGATCCACCTCAGAAGACATTTTGTTTTCTCTTCAGTAAGAAAGATGGTGTTGTTGACAATGCAGTGTTCCCTCCGTACTGCATTGTTAAGTCTTTGGAACAGGACTTGAATACACAACCTTAAGTCTACCACTGATCCATCACCATTCTAGATTCTGTATTTAATTAACCATGCACACTGGACAGAAAAGACGAAGTCAGGTTGCTTATTGCGTGCCTAAAACAGAAAGATTACTAAATTCAATAGCTTTGATAACATTTGTTGGAAGTAGTTGGCTTATTTAACAGAGGAAGAAGAAAAGGAGTTGGTGTCAGTCTGCAGCAGCAGTTTACCCTTCCTGTTGAAATCTTTTCTTGATAGTTGCTGGAGTTTGCTTCCTTGGTGATAAGTGGAAGCAGGGTCATTGAACACTTTTAAAGTTGATTTTGGAAGTTCTTGATTAACAGAGGAGTCAAAGGGTGTATGAGCTGGTCAGAAAAGTTGAGTTGAAGCCACAAAGCTCACAATGAATTTATCAAATGATGGTGTGGAGGTGCTGGTGTTGGACTGGGGTGGACAAAGTTAAAAATCACACAACACCAGGTTTATCCTCCAACATGAAAGCTCCACTAGCTTTTGGAGCACTGCTCCTTCATCAGGTGGTTGTGGAGTATAAGATCATAAGACACAAAATTGAGAGCAAAAGATTGCAGTGTGATACAGTGATGTATTGAACAAATCTGGATTACAGGTCTAAGTCTGTGAGAGGGTGTGGGTGTGGATGTGAGTGTGGGAAGGGGTTTGTGGGTGTGTGCATAAGAGAGAGTGTCTGTATGAGAGAAGGTCTGTGTGAGTGTGTGAGTATGTAAGAGTATGTGTGCGTGTGCTTGTGTGTGTGAGAAAGAGTGTATGGTGTAGTGAAGTCACCTGTAGTGTGACATTAACCCAAGATCCTGGTTGAGGCCATACACACACACATACACCCCCCACACTCACACCCACGCATACACCCTCTCACAGGCTTATACTTCATCACACCACACACACACTTTACCAAGCTTTCACACATGCAAACACATTCTGTCATGTGCACTCACACTTATACGCACATTCTCTCTCTCTCTCTCTCTTTCATGCATGCACACACACATACAGGTCTATGGGGTGAATTTATATTTGCAAAATTATATTCGCAGATACATGTGCATTTTTTGAGCAAAATCAAAATCTGCAGGCAGCCAATGCAGGCAGGCAATCGATGTAATATTTTGTAAATTCTACTTGGGAAATAGAACCAGTCTGACTCAAGGTTGGGATACAGTCAGACTCTGACATCACACCTTTAATGCATTGTCTGACCTGAGATGTCACCTTCTTTTATAAAACCTTAAGTTATCTCGAGAAGTTGACTTAAACGAAGTTCGGGATTTAAATATTAATGAACTGAAACCTCTGGATGTAGGTTTGCTCGCTGAGCAGGGAGGTTCATTTTCAGACGTTTCGTCAACATACAAGGTAACAACATCAGTGAGCATCCGGATGAAGAACTGAAACCTGCATTTTAAAAGATAAAAGACTTAACAATCCAGGTTTGTTCAATATGGCACTGTAATCTTTTGCTATAAATTCTGTGTCTTATGATCTTATACTCTACAACCACCTGATGAAGGAGCAACACTCCGAAAGCTATTGCTTCCAAATAAACCTATTGGACTATAGCCTGGTGTTGTGTGTGATTTTTAATTTTATCAAATCATAGAACAGCCCTATGGATCTGAGCAGGCTGGTTCTGCTCCTGAATTAAATGTTCATGTACAGTCTACCCTTAGTGAAATAAACTTTGAGTTTAAGTGACCATCCCAGCTTGCTGAAGATCTTAACTTACAGATTGGAGCATTTGTTAAGATGGAAATAATTGCATAGATATGAGGTATCAATGATGGAGGGCCATCATTTTGGCACTGCCTTGTTGGTATCTATTTCTCCCTGGTCACAAAAACATATCTTTGTAACTGAACTTTGAGCTCAGTGCATACATTATGGTAAGCTGCTTTATCCTTCATCATTCAAAAAAGCTGCAGTATTATGAAGGGTCCGCACTATGTTCGGTTAACTCCATGTTCTGTCAAATCCTGTATTATCACAATAATGACAACGATACAATGAGCAGCAGCAGTTGCACACGTTAAAACCAGATCTACATAACGTAGAAGACAGTGAGAAATGTATAGGAGCATATTCAAATTTTGACTCAGAAAGGACTGCTGAACATTTCAACAACAACATTTACTGATAAAGTGCCTTTAACATTGTAATAGATCCCAGAATGCTTCACAGGTGTGCCAGAACAAAATAAGGAGCTATACAAAATCTTGATAAAAGGGATAGGTTTTAAGAAGCACATGAGATGGAGCTGAATATAGAGGGTGGGAATTCTGGTGCTTAGAACTCAGGTAGCTGAAATTCATCTCTACAGTTTCTTATTTCTTCTGACACTATACCCCTCCCCTACCCCACTCCACTTAATCCCTTGTGCATTGTGAGCGCTTCATCCATGCCTTCTCCTCACACACCCCAAACCCAATCCAATAATCTCGATTCAAAGAGGAAACACCAATTATTTATTTTACATAGCGGCAGCTCAGCAGGAAAAAAAAACTACATTTGAAGAACCGATCAAGGTGCAATTGTTAGTTGTAAAATATCTGTTCTTCAACAGAATAGGCAGCAGCAGTTAAATTAGATTTTAAAATGTCTCACCTTGTGACCAATTCTCTAAGTAAGTGAAATACACACAAATGAAATCAAGTTAAACCCATGGAATTCAGGTCATCCTCACTCAGTGACCTTTCAGAGATTTTTCCATTTGATCCAAAGCACCAAATGACTTACTGCTGTTATGAGCTGAGCTCAGAGGCGAGTAGAATTTTCTGTCTTTCTCTGCCAGCTTCTCTTATTCATCTAGTATCTCATGTCAGTTCAAATTATGGATATAATTTTCACATTCCCCTAGGCTCCTGTTTTTGCCCAAGCAAATCCAACCATTTAGCACCTGAGAAATGTGTCAAATAGAGTGATTTTCAAGTGCTAGTGTGTGTTAAAGCAGATCAAACTTGCACTGAGACCTCTCTCTCTCTCAATGGGGAATCTCGGAATCTTTCAAACCAAAAGCTACTTTCCTCATCCTCTCTTCTTCTCCAGTAACCAAATTATTCCTTTGATTTTCGCACTATGGAACTATGTCTTAGTGAATCAAAAATCCCTCACCAGACTATCTCAATCATATCACCACTAATCAGTAGCACACAAAAGTCCTTTTACAGAAGCTTAGAATTCTCATCCCCATTGAGAGACAACCTGTGATAATCAAGGCTGTATACCTCCTGCCATAACCCTACCCACCCCGAAAGTCTTGAGTGTTAATATTGCACTTATGGGATGCTAAACTTAGCTGAGCCTCCGACTCTTGAGTTGCCAAATGTTGCCTTCTATTTGACTCGCTGATAGGTATTGTTTTTCATGAGGAATCTTTTCAAAGTTACAAACAATCCTGTCCACTTAAAGGATCTGCTCCCTTTCTGTGAAATCATTAAGGGGGGCATTCAGTATTTCCACATATTTATAAGTATGGAAGACCAGAATACCAATATCTTTGTTTATCAATATGGATGAGAGAGTGTTTGAACATGAGGATTCATGCGTCTAAATATAGGAGGAGGAAGGTGTGTATACTTTTGTATGTGTGATTCTGTGCATATTTGCGCATGTGCAAATGTGAGAGTTAATGTGTTTGTGTGTACTTATGTGTGATTATGATGTTTTCTAGGTAAAGTATTTTGCTGGACTGCCTTTAATGCCATTTATTGCACTCCAACTCCTCACACCAATTATCTTCTTTAAAGCAATTATTTGGTGAAATGTTCTCTTCTTAAAAAGATACACCAACAGTCAAAGGTACAGGGAAAATCGAAACTGCATGTATAGCTGAAGAGGTAGACACATCTCAATAGATACAAATTAAAGTAGAAGATAATGGAAACATTGAGCAGGTTAGGCTGCATCTGTAATTAGAAAAACAGTATTATAATTTCAGGTCAATGGCCTTTCATTTGCTCAATAAGTCAGTATTATTCAACTGACAATGGAAGAAGATACCCCTATTTGTAGCAAACTTGAATATGAAGAACACAATTACAATTTTGCCATAATAATGAACAGATAAAATCTACCATAAAGTTGACAAGAAATTATGAAAGATTGCATGGGCTAATATTACTCCTTTTTTATGATCATAATATATTTTAAGCTTCACTAACATGTGATATATTTGTTACAGAAATGGCAGCTGTCTGTTCCTCACTGAACGACATTTTACATATAAGTTTGCAAAATATTGTCTTACTTCAAATTTACAAGTCACTGAGTGTTAACTATTCTGCAGTCTCTTCTGCTGAATGTCACATGTTTTTACTGTTCTTGTAAAATTAAAAGTAAGAAGCATTTTCAACCTATATGTCTTTAGCTAAGTCAAATTTATTTAAAAGAAAGATTGTAGTTATCATTGAGCAAAATATTAGAAAACATTTCGAGTGAGAAAAACAATGGGAACCTGGGGCTCAGGATGGAGCATATGTTGAGGATGTTGGAAGACTGAGCATCAGAGTATCTTTCAGAGCTCAAGATAGTTGCATCCAATTCCCAATAGGAACTGTATTTGCTGATTGCTCATTGATCCCATGCTGACATCATGTCAAGTGGCAAATTCAAGTTTTAGTACTGAGCCTTGTTTAGAGGCTTTCACACTACAAAACATTTTCCATTATGTGTTTAGCAGAAAATTAAATTAAAAGTAGATATTTATTATCACAGAATGCATTAACTGTTGCAGGCATTGCTTTATAATGTACAAATATGCTGAGTTTCATTTGGTCTGCTCTTTAATGCTTGAAGTCAATGTATTTGGTGTTAGTGTCTTCAGTACTGGGTAACAACTTGTATTTTTATTGCACCTCTTTAACATAGCAAAACCTCCCGAGTTGCTCCACAAGAATGCTGTCAAGCAACATTAGACCCCAAACACTTGGTGCGCAGGGTATTAGAATAGGTGACTAAAAGCTTGGTCAAAGAAGGAGTGTCCTGAAGAAGGAAAGAAAGTTTCTTGGAGGGCATTCCAGATCTTGAGACCTGACCAGCTGAAGTCAGGACCAGCTGAAGTGATGAAAACATGCACAGTGATTCTTTTTACACCCTATGGTTATGTGGTCTCATAGATACAAACAACTCTGATAAGCTCAATGAATAACCCTGGTTGTTCTTGCAGATGTCCAAAAAAAGCCTTCTTGCAATATGTTATGTTTGGAAAGCTTACAATAGATACATGCTTTGTGTCTGTCGCACATTTTGGAGAAGCAGAAAATATATGACAAATATCAAACATTTCCGAGTTACTCTCAGAAGAGCACTGATATTATGGACCCTCATGACACAAACTAGCCTTTCCTCTCCTCCTCATTTTCCAGTAATGATAGTGAGCTCATCTTAAACCAATCTCGAAACCAGAAGGGGTGGCCCTACTTATTTGTTCTGTTGTGTACAACCTTTTTCTCCTAATTGCAATATACAAGTTTGTACATACTTAATATTATTGGGCTACTTTTGCTAACGGTTTTTGGGGTCCCTTGTGAATGGAGAACAAATGGAGATTTTGTTTATGGGTTAATTCCATGGATTTTATACCTTAGTTTACTCAAGTGCCAAGAAGAAAGCTCACGATTCAAGGTTTATCGTGGGAAGTGACTGCAAATATATTTTATTGGTTGCCAGTTCTATATATGCAGCACCTTAGATTTACTTCATTGATTGTGTTAGAACTGAATAGCAGGCATTCTGTAAAACCAGCTGCCCATTTCATACCAACCATTCTGTGCCACTGCATGTGATGAATTTTTACTAATTGTCAACAGCTTAGGAAGTGAATGAGAGAAACAAAGGATATTAGGCACAATTTTGTGAATAAGACAACAGTATAAAAGAGCACCAGATTTGGCCACAACTTGCCAAACCATGTGAGATTGAAATAATTTAGTAACCTGTTTATTCATACACCCGTCATATTGTGCTCTGTCAGTCAGGAAGGTCCCAGGCATTGAGGCACTGATCTCCATTGGACCTCAACCTGCAATTGATTTGAATGCTCTACACAAAAGCACAAGACGCAACTTCAATCTTTCACGGGGACAATGGCAAAAAGTCTTCACCAACTGGATGAGGTTTAACTCTGACGTGCTCAATGTTTAATAGATGTCTATAAAACTAATATACATAGAACAGTCACATGTTAACGTGTGGAATGGTAACCCAGAATTTAGGACAGAAAAAACAGAAGGTCCAAAAAAACATAGAATATGCAATTTGTAAAATGCCTTTCAAGTCTTTAGAATACCCTAAAGTGCACCAATGAAATGCTATTGAAATTTGTTCATTATTATAATGCAGATAAATACAGCAGTAAGTTTGCCCTCGACGAGGTCCCATAAACAACCAGGAGAAGATTACATTTGGTGATGTTGGGTTAGTGATGAATGTTGGCCAGGGCACAAAAACTCCCTGCTCTCCTTTGAAGAGGGATTTTTTTAACATTCACCTGATCAGACTGATGGGGGCCTCCATTTAAGCTAAAAACAGTGGAATACTCCCTTGGAATTGAACTGAAGTATCAGGTTAGAGTATATGCTAATATCCTGAGAGTCAAGAGGGGATGCCAAGTTGATAGATTGTAGCAGAATAAAGATGTCAGCAAAAGTCTAATGATTGCAAACATTCATTTAAAATTTCAAAGTCATCGTATAAAATGCCCACTGAAATTGAAAAGTTACTAAAGTACTGGTATGCATTTAGCTGCACTTTCTATCAGAAACATACCATTTCAACTTGTAAAATGCAGGAAGACATTCTCACTTCCTAAAAGAGTATTGAATTCCATTGCCATAAATCAGACAGGTCAAATTAAATAAATACAACATGGGTTTTAATTGATGATGAATTTTTTACATGTGTCAAATTAGTTTGTGCATAAGTAATGCACAAGCTAATTGTTCTGAAACAACACAGTCCTGCCAATTATGTCTCCATTTATCATCGCTTGGACTTTTTTTGTGCTTCATTTGTTTTGGTGGAGTGTTGTTTTAAAAAGAAAAGTAAAATTGGTTTGAATAGTGAGGCGCTCAAATGCTTTGAAAAGGGTCACTGGTTCTTTTCAGTCAAGCTTCACAGGAGGCTTGTCAGGACGAGGGAGCTCAGTTCCAATTTATTTAAAGGTGGTTTGAAGGGAAGCAGCCTTGTGAGAGCTGGTTGCACATCAAACCTCGTTCCGTGCTTTTGTCTTCAAAGCCCCAGTTAATGCAGCAGCGGTTTCCCCAGGAGGGTTTGAGTGTGAGTTAAGGCAGATCCCACTCAGCACGCAGGTACACTTTAATGTCCCTCAGTGCTCATCACCACTGCTAATAAGTGATTCAGAAACCTGAAAGGCGATGACCATCCCGTGGACTAAACAGGCTCAGCCCATTTGTCTTCCTCAAGCTCAATTGAAGTTGATTGTTACACAGACTGCTGTGATGCCAATTCCAGCATGGATTCTGTCACTTGAACAAGTTCCCCTTCACTATAAACATCTGCCCATAGTTTCTCTGATTTCTTTGTTTCCCAATGGAGTTACATTACTCTGTAATGGTTTACCCAAAATGTCTATAGTTTTTGAAAAATATTAAAAATTATAAGTTCAATTGACGACAAAAGGGACCTGGGTTATTCTTTTCTTTCATGGTTGTCAGTTTATCATAAATGACGGGATTTTATCCCCAGTTTAATGGAGTAGAATGTAATTGCATAATCCTCCTCATGTTGTTGCAGTCTATCTTGATTTAGTTCAAGAGTAAAGGGTCACACTGTGCACATGAAGTATTATTAATTATAGGGATGTGCAAATACCACACAAACCTACACTCTGCATGGAGTAGTGTCAAGTTGGGAATATGCACGCTGAAAGATTAGAGTATGGGGAGATTTATGGAAGCATGTAGTGCCTGGGGTCAGAAGAGGATTATAGAAGAGGTGCACATTGTTCAGGTTTCAGAATGCTCATCTGGGAGGCTTTGTTATTGGAATAACAAACACATGTAAACAGGCTATTTGCTAATCCCTACCTCCAACACACATGTTTGCAGTTAACCTCCACCTGAGCAACAGTCCTTTGACCATAAACCCACCTTGGTCCATCTTCCTCTTACTCCCTTTCAAATACAGACCTGACCTGCATGTAAAAGTTGACATGACATCAGCTTCACTTGGGAATCCTGGGACTGTGTTCTCTAGCCTCTCGCCCTTTCATGCAAAAAGATATTTTCCTTGTTGTTAATCCGAAGTGTCAGCTCAGAGGCAGCAGAACATGGATTCAAGGTCCCAATCCAGAGACATCAGCATATGCCGAGGCTATCACTCCTGGCACAGTAGAACATAGAACATAGAACAATACAGCACAGAACAGGTCCTTCGGCCCACAATGTTGTGCTGAACATTTGCCCTACCTTAAGCACCTATCCATGTACCTATCCAATTGCCGCTTAAAGGTCACCAATGAGTCTGACTCTGCCACTCCCACATCAGCGCATTCCATGACCCCACCACTCTCTGGGTAAAGAATCTACCCCTGACATCCTCCCTATACCTTCCACCCTTCACCATAAGTTTATGTCCCCTTGTAACACTCAGTTGTACCTGGGGAAAAAGTCTCTGACTGTCTACTCTATCTATTCCCCTGATCATCTTATAAACTTCTATCAAGTCACCCCTCATCCTTCGCCGTTCTAATGAGAAAAGGCCTAGCACTCTCAACCTATCCTCGTACGACCTATTCTCCATTCCAGGCAACATCCTGGTAAATCTCCTCTGCACCCTCTCCAAAGCTTCCACATCTTTCCTAAAGTGAGGCGACCAGAACTGCACACAGTACTCCAAATGTGGCCTTACCAAGGTACTGGACAGCTGCAACATCACCTCACGACTCTTGAATTCAATCCCTCTACTAATGAATGCTAATACACCATAGGCCTTCTTACAAGCTCTATCCACCTGAATGGCAACTTTCAAAGAGTGATGAACTTAGACCCCAAGATCCCTCTGCTCCTCCACCTTACTAAGAACCCTACCGTTAACCCTGTATTCCGCATTCTTATTTGTCCTTCCAAAATGGACAACCTCACACTTGACAGGGTTGAACTCCATCTGCCACTCCTCAGCCCAGCTCTGCATCATATCTAAGTCCCTTTACAGTCGACAACAGCCCTCCTCACTATCCACAACTCCACCAATCTTTGTATCATCTGCAAATTTACTGACCCACCCTTCGACTCCCTCTTCCAAGTCATTAATAAAAATTACAAACAGCAGAGGACCCAGAACTGATCTCTGCGGAACTCCACTTGTAACTGGGCTCCAGGCTGAATATTTACCATCTACCACCACTCTCTGACTTCAACCGGTTAGCCAGTTTTCTATCCAACTGGCCAAACGTCCCACTATCCCATGCCTCCTGACTTTCCGCATAAGCCTACCATGGGGAACCTTATCAAATGCCTTACTAAAATCCATGTACACTACATCCACTGCTCTACCCTCATCCACATGCTTGGTCACCTTCTCAAAGAATTCAATAAGACTTGTAAGGCAAGACCTACCCCTCACAAATCCGCACTGGCTGTCCCTAATCAAGCAGTGTCTTTCCAGATACTCATAAATCCTATCCCTCAGTACCCTTTCCATTACTTTGCCTACCACTGAAGTAAGACTAACTGGCCTGTAATTCCCGGGGTTATCCCTATTCCTTTTTTTGAACAGGGGCACAACATTCGCCACTCTCCAGTCCCCTGGTACCACCCCCTTTGACAGTGAAGACGAAAAGATCATTGCCAACGGCTCTGCAATTTCCTCTCTTGCTTCCCACATAATCCTAGGATATATCCCGTCAGGCCCGGGCGACTTGCCTATCCTCAAGTTTTTCAAAATGCCCAACACATCTTCCTTCCTAACAAGGATCTCCTCTAGCTTACCAGTCCATTTGATACTCTTCAACAATACGGTCCCTCTCATTTGTAAATACTGAAGAAAAGTACTCATTCAAGACCTCTCCTATCTCTTCTGACTCAATACACAGTCTCCCACGACTGTCCTTGATCAGACCTACCCTCGTTCTCGTAATTCTCATGTTTCTCACATATGCATAAAAGGCCTTGGGGTTATCCTTGATCCTACCCGCCAAAGATTTTTCATGCCCTCTCTTAGCTCTCCTAATCCCTTTCTTCAGCTCCCTCCTGGCTATCCTGTATCCCTCCAAAGCTCTGTCTGAACCTTGTTTCCTCAGCCTTATGTAAGCCTCCTTCTTCCTCTTTACGAGACATTCAACCTCCCTCGTCAACCAAGGTTCCCTCACACGACCATTTCTTTCCTGCCTGACAGGTACATACATATCAAGGACATGTCGTATCTGTTCCTTGAAAAAGTTCCACATTTCAATTACCTCCTTCCCTGACAGCCTATGCTCCCAACTTATGCTCCTCAGATCCTGTCTTGCAGCATCGTATTTACCCTTCCCCCAGTTGTAAAACCTACCCTGTTGCATGCACCTATCTCTCTCCATAACCAAGGTGAAAGTCACAGAATTGTGGTCACCATCACCAAAATGCTCACCCACTAACAAGCCCATCACTTGTCCTGGTTCGTTACCGAGTACCAAATCCAATACGGCCTCCCCTCTGGTCGGACAGTCTACATACTGAGTTAGAAAAGCTTCCTGGACACACTGCACAAACACCACCCCGTCCAATCTACTTGATCTAAAGAGCTTCCAATCAATATTTGGGAAGTTGAAATCGCCCATGACTACTACCCTGTGGTTTCTGCACCTTTCCAAAATCTGTTTCCCAATCTGTTTCTCCACATCTCTGCTGCTATTGGGGGGCCTATAGTAAACACCCAACAAGGTGACTGCTCCTTTCCTATTTCTGACTTCAGCCCATACTACCTCCAAAGGCAGATCCCCCTCGAACTGCCTTTCTGCAGCCGTTATACCATTTCTAATTAGCAACGCCACCTCCCCTCTTCCTTTTTTACCACCCTCCCTAATCTTACTGAAACGTCTGTAACCAGGAACCTCCAACAACCATTCCTGTCCCTCTTCTATCCACGTTTCCGTGATGGCCACAACATCATAGTCCCAGGTACTGATCCACGCCTTAAGTTCACCCACCTTATTTCTGATACTCCTTGCGTTGAAGTATACACACTTGAACCCATCTCTGTGTCCGCAAGTATTCCCTGTCAGTGCTACCTTCTCCACAGCCTCCCTACATTCTTGAACATCCTGAAAAACAGCTAACCTACTTGCTGGACTACAAGTCCAGATCCCATTCCCCCTGCCAAATTAGTTTAAACCCCCCCGAAGAGTGCAAGCAAACCTACCTCCCAGGATATTGATGCCCTTCTGGTTCAGGTGCAACCCATCCTGTTTGTACAGGTCCCACCTTCCCCAGAATGCAGTCTAATTGTCCAAATACCTGAAGCCCTCCCTCCTACAACATCCTTGCAGCCACGTGTTCAACTGCACTCTCTCCCTATTCCTTGCCTCACTGTCACGTGGCGCCGGCAACAACCCAGAGATGACGACTCTGTCCGTCCTAGCTTTAACTTCCAGCCTAACTCCCTGAGCTCCTGAATGACCTCCCCACCCCTCTTCCTACCTATGTCATTGGTGCCAATGTGAACCACGACTTCTGGCTGCACACCCTCCCCCTTAAGGATTCTGAAGACACGGTCCGAGATGTCTCAGACCCTGGCACCCGGGAGGCAACAAACCAACCGAGAGTCTCGCCCATGTCCACAGAACCGCCTGTCTGTCCCTCTAACTATAGAGTCTCCTATAACTAATGCTCTCCTCCTCTCTCCCTTTCCCTTCTGAGCCTCAGAGCCGGACCTCGTGCCAGAGACCCAGTCACTGCAGCTTACGCCCGCTAGGCCGTCCCCACCAACAGTATCCAAAGCGGTATACTTATTGTTGAGGGGAACAACCACAGGGGATCCCTGCACTGCCTGCTTCCTCCCCTTCCCACCTCTAACTATTGCCCAGCTACCTCTATTCTCTGGCATAACTATGTCCCTGTAGCTTCTATCTATCACCCTCTCAGCCTCTCGAATAGTCCTCAGTTCATCCAACCCCAGCTCCAGTTCCCTAACGCGTTCTGTGAGGCGCTGGAGCTGGCTGCACTTCCTGCAGATGAAGTCAGCAGGAGCATCGGTGGTCACCCCGACCTCATACATCTGCAGGAGGAACATTCCACTGCCTGCGCTGCCATAACTCTACACTTACTCTCCAAAACAAGAACACTAAGTAGCTTACCTTTTTTTTAGGTTAGAGGAGGAGGGAGGGTGGGAGACACTACACATGTAGTGTCTCGGGTTCCTTCTCCACTCAAATAACAATCACTTACCTTCCCGACCGGCTTTGCGCTCCGACTTCACTTCCACCCAGCTCCTGCCGCTCTCTGCTGTGGGAGTAATTAGGAAATACTAATGGAGATGCCGTCTTTTAGATAAGCCTTAAATGAAGATACTTCTGAATTCCTGAAGGGACATAAAAGAACTCACAACATGATTTTGAGGAAGAGGGGGCTGAGTTCAATCATATGGCCTGAATAACATTCATCCCTCAAGCAACCACTAAAAAACATACATCATCTGGTTGTTATCACGGACATTTGTTGTATAAGATAGTTGGTCTGGAAAGGGTTAACTTGGAAGCTAATTATTCCCTCTTAGAAAATAATAAGTCCTTTACCTAGTGACAATGTAGTTAGTGAGCCCTTACCTCATAAAACCTGTTGTCTTCTTCTTGTTGAATCCTTCACCAATTAACACTCGTAAGGCCCATTGACTAGAATTCAAAGAAAGGTTTGAGAGTCCCTTGTGATCGTGTAGTAATGTCCCTATCTCTGAGTCAGAAAACTTAGGCTCAAGTCCCACCTGCTCCAGAGGTATGTCAAAAGATGTCTGAATAGGGTTGATTGAAAAATATCTACATCTGGAGCTCCTGCGGCACAGTGGCAGTGTCCCTACCTCTGGGTCTGAAGAACTAAGTTCATGTCTAAACTATGCAAAATGCACCATGCAAAATGTTTGGAAGAAGGGGGCAACAAATCTACCTGAAGAAAATCCTAAGATAACCAAATGCTAGCTGTGGACATCTCTTACAACAAAGTCAATGGGACCTAGCAGTGTCTAGTTTGGCTGCTACAGTTCTTCCATGACAACAGTGTTTGCATGACAAAAGTACTTCATTGTCTGGAAAGTGCTTTAGGAAATCCTGACGTCAAGAAAGGTGCTATATAAACGCAAGCTTTCTTGCCTTTTGTCACATAATAACAGCCTTTCCGCTGTTGTTTTCAGGGAAGTTCCGATAGTAACAGTGGCTATAGCTCCAAGGGCCAAAATTTCTTTATTTTTTTGTCCTGTTCATGTACTTTTATTATTAAGTGGGACAAAATTCTAATTTAAACCATATCAATAATAATACACTCACAATACCTTTGAAAGTGTGCCAGATTTTGTACAGGAAGCTCCATGTGGTGCCCGAACAATCTATCTAAGTGCTTAAACATCAACAATGATGGGAACTGATTTCCAACATTTATTGCTGCCTGTGCTAATTAACATTGATCATGCATTGTTTCAAGTTTACCCAGTGGCTCAGTTTGACAGACTGAGTTGCTGAGCCAAATGGTGAAGAGAGACCCCAGGCTCAGTCTCTAGTCTGTGCTGAGTCAGTTGAACTCAACACCTTTCCTGCTGCTTGAACATAGATTTGCGTCGATGCCCTAGGGTTGTATAGGAAAAATTGGCTAGGTTCTCTGTTCTGACTGCTGTCCAGTGATATCATGTGTGTGTGTACACACCTTTGTGTGCCTGCGTGTATGTGCTCTTGCCTCTAGTGTGCATGTGTCAGGTGACGATTGGGTTGCAGTTGACTGCTCTGCCTCTAAATTTCAAATGCCCTGCTGCTACTCATTGCCAAGTCTTATACATGGACAATGATCACTTAAATGTGGAACCAGAGAGCAACCAATACCCATGGAGTCATGCCCAACAAGAAACCAAGCATTCAAGCAAGGAGAGCTAAATTGAAAAACACACAAGCAGATTTGATTGTTGGGTGGTCATTGTAGTTCTAATATACAAGACTGCATGTGTCTTTGAAGATGGTGCTAAATGTCTAAAGTCTTGATTGCCTGCATCACATAATTGGTAATGATTGCTGAATTCACTTAAGCCCAGCTCCTCATCCAACCCGATAATTACTTTACAGAATACTCCCCTTATGTACAAGTTCCAGCAGATCTCAGCTGTTGGATCAAGGTGGGTATGCAAATCGCAAGGAAGTCAAATATTGGCCCTTTAACCCTTACCCTGCTGGATAAAAATAACTTTACACAATTGCAAGGCAAATATTGTGATTGGCATTTTCAACCCTTACCCTGTTGAATACACAGGAAGTCTACACAGTTGTACAACATGTAACCTTTAACCCGCTGAATAAACAGGAAATACATACAGCTGCACCATTGGACCATGTCACCTTCTGTATAGCCAATGCGTAGCAGGTAGCCACAAGTGTACTCAATTTCAGTGACTTTATATAATGTGCTTGACATAATCTGACTGGCACTGACTCCGTTGCAATTGCCATATGCCTGATGTGGATCGTGCTTGAACCATAGTATATACTCTCCGGCAGAACGGTTTGTGACTGCAGAACCAGACTCTACTGTACAGATAGGCAATTATTCCAGTTAAAGTAAATTCATGTGGAAATCTTCTATGGTCTTGAAATTATGCTGAGCGGATATTAGCATCATGTGTTGGAGTACAATCCATTGTCTGTTACCTTACCAGATGGTTGGCCCTGTTAAAATAAATAAATGATTGATTTAAATAAAAGGAGCAGTGAAAGGAATTTCATACAAGTGCCTGAAGCAGCATGTTAATATTTGCGTGTTATTTTAATGCTGTTGGACTTTAGGTGGAACTCTGAACCCTGAGGTCTAGTTTAGATTTCTGCCGAGAATCACTGTAGTTGAGAACCTGACTGAAAAATGTGACTATTCTCCCATTGTTGTTTCCCATAAAGGATAGCTTTTGCTGCAGGAAGCAGTGAGTGATCCATCAGCTGGAACAAAGAGATCACGGCATGCTTCTCCACAAACTAAGTTCCCAGATCTGGTCAGCTGCTAAAGGAGAAGATTTTCTAGAATGTTAGAAGTCACATGACACCAGGTTGTAGCCCGACAGATTTATTTGAAATCACAAGCTTTTGGAGGGTTTCTCCTTCATCAGGTGGAGTCTCTCTCCACAGCGCTTCGGAAACTTGCGATTTCAAATAAACCTGTTGGACTACAACCTGGTGTCATGTGACTTCTGACCTAGTCCAACACTGTCACCTCCAAATTTAAACACATTTGAGGAGGTTCGGTTATGTAGATTGATTTGTAAAAATGATTGCTCCCTACAAGGGCAGAGAAGATTGAGGAGATTTATGAGAGATGCACAAAATCATGATCACAGAGAGAGACACTGCTTTGACTGACAGGAGGGTTGGTGACCAGAGAATTCGGCATTAAAATAATTGGCAAAAGGAACCAGACAGAACATGTGAAGATTTGTTCGCACGGTGACTTTTTATGATTTGGAATAAGCTTTGTCTGAAAAAGGAGATTGAAAAAGTAGTTGGGATGATACACTTAGAAAAGAAAACAAAATGCTGGACTCTGAGGAATGAGCAGTGGAGTGAAACTTATTGGTCGGTCTGTTGAAAAGGTTGGTATGCACATGATGGAACAAATAGCCACCTTATATGCTTTGTCTTACTATGAAATAGCGTCAGAGATGGCAATTAAAGGTCAGCAACTTGAATACAGACAGGAAGCTGTGAGATGTAACAGTGCTACTTGACTAGCATGTTGGCTGCCCTCCCTCACAGGATGTGCTCCAATAGAATGCAATGGATAAGCCTAAACACAGATTAAGGATGCTGCCAATGTGTTAGACATCCAAGTGAAGTAAGACAGTCACTTGCAGTCTCAATTTTACTGCAGATCAGCTTCTCCAAGCTAGAGCTTAAAACGTCTACTGTGTCCATTGCTCTTGATGTGGTCTCCTCTACATTGGAGAGACAGGACGAAACTCACAGAACATTTCAGAGAACATCCCTGGGGCACATGCACCAAACAACCCCACCGTCCTGTGGCCAATCACTTCACCTCCACCTCCCACTCCGCCAAGGAGATGCAAATCCTCGGCCTCCTCCACTGCCAAATCTAAGCCACCCAACACCTGGAGGAAGAATGCCTTATCTTCCACCTTGAGACTCTCCAACCCTCTGATGAAACATTGATTTCACCAGTTTCTTCATCTCCCGTCCCCCACCTCTCACCCTCCAACTCAGCACCACCCTCATGACCTGTCCAACCTGTCCATCTTCATTCCCACCTATCTGCTCCAACCTCCCCACTGACCTACCCCCACATCCATCTACCTATCGCCCACCCAGCTATCCTCTCCCCAGCTCTACCCCCCTAACCCTCCGATTTATCTCTCAGCCCCCTTCCCCCCCTCCATATTCCTGATAAAGAGCTTATGCACAAAACGTGTTCCTCAGATGCTGCCTGACCTACTGTGCTTTTCCAGCGCCACGCATTTTGACTCTGACTCTCCAGCATCTGCAGTCCCCACTTTCTCCCAGGGCCTGAAATGGGAAATCTACTTTAGAAATGATCTTGGGTCAAGCACATTCAAGATTGGAATCCTAGGCTTTCAAGCAGAACATGTCAGACTCTTCATTAGTAATCTTGCTTGAATCTTCAAATTCTAGAGAGCTCCATTGCATAAGAGAATTAACCAGGTCCATCACAAATACTAAAAAAAACTATGCTGAGAAATTATCTTTGCGTTTTCACCTCTAGACTTCAAAGGAAGCTTCAAACAGAATTATCCATGGGATCCTGTGCACATTGGTGTGTCATGAAAATAAAATAGAGGAAAATAATTGTTTTCCAGGAATTAGTGAGTACATCTTGTTGTGGTTATTTGTTCTGGGTGTTTAACAAAGATTTAACTATTTGTAATTTTTTTTGGCTTCACATGCCAGCCATTTTGTTGATTTAGCTCTTTATTAAACGTGTTCACATACAATTTCAAAATGATCTTTCTAAAAGTATAGTATTTCATTAATATTTTCCCAATCTTCTTCATACAGATGGACCATCATATCTCACTTATAAACTACACTGGAATGTCAGGGAATTGAATTAGATTAGATTAGATTAGATTACTTACAGTGTGGAAACAGGCCCTTCGGCCCAACAAGTCCACACCGCCCTGCCGAAGCGCAACCCACCCATACCCCTACATCTACCCCTTACCTAACACTATGGGCAATTTATCATGGCCAATTCACCTGACCTGCACATCTTTGGACTGTGGGATGAAACCGGAGCACCCGGAGGAAACCCGCACAGACATGGGGAGAATGTGCAAACTCCACACAGTCAGTCACCTGAGGCAGGAATTGAACCCGGGTCTCTGGCGCTGTGAGGCAGCAGTGGTAACCACTGTGCCACCGTGCCGCCCACGAACAACAACAACAACAACAACAACAAAATTATATAAGCTTTTAGAAGAAAACAAAAGTAAACATTATAAATCCAACTAAGACAGCCAGATAAGGACATGTTTGGTTAGATGGCCAAAGGACTGGTCAAAGATGTAGGCTTGAAGGAGTGTCTTAATGGATATCCATGAGATAGCATGCTGTATCATGAGGGACGAGCTTAATTGGTGCTGAGGAGGGGTTTCACATTCAGGTGTGTGATTCGGTAAGTATTGAAGGGTCTGCTGGACTTTGTGATGACCTTTGCATATATTCATAAGTGCAATGTTATATTTAATATTAGTTATTATTAAAAATGTACTTGCTTAGCAACTGCTGGCTGGCGTGGTATTTAAAAGATCCCAGGTTTCATCCCTTGAGCGTTCCTACAACCGTTTTCAAATTCAAGTAATTGCTTGAATACTTCATCACTATGTAAGTCAACTTCAGAAAAGTGGGTTTGAAGGATAGGACTGAGACACAGTGTAAATTTAACTCTCGTGTCATTGCTGTCTGAATTCACTTTGGGAGGATAGCTTTTCTACTATCTAATAATGGGAAATTAATGCTGGCCTTCTAGTAATGTTTACATCTCATGAAGGGATTTTAAAAAAGCCTGAGGTGCCCATGGAATATTACCCAAGTATGAGTCAGCATATTCAATCACATAGACCAGATTATTATTTTCTTTCCCGCTGTTGTATTTTGGTTATCTAATTTAAAAAAAATCTAAAACCTAAGCAAAGTGGAAACCCATGGTGACTAACTGGGTTGTTTGGAACTGTCAGCCTTGAAAGTGAAATGACCTTATCAGCGGTTTGCAATGGACTTCTCACTATCATGTTTAAACAGTACAAGCAGGCCTTTTATTCCAAATTGAACAATTTGTTTTCCACGAGTTTGAAGGTTCATTCCTTATTCAATGTGAATGTGGGAGGATGTGTTTGCATTTAGAGAATTGTCCACTTCCGTTAATCATATTAATATTGCAGTGAAGGACATTACAGTGAAGGCATCTAACTTCAAATACCTTAAAATATTTATAATTTGAGTGTAGTATTGAACTGGTTGGTTCCAACCACATTCATAATGCTGACTTAACTTCATGTTTAGTTAACTGAGATAGACCATCAATGACTGCAAATTATCTTAATGTTAAATACAGCTTTGTTTTCAAATCACTTCATGGCCTCTTTCCTTGCGAGCTACATGTAACTATAACCCTTTGACATCTCTGCACTCCTTTAGTTCTGGTTTTGAGCATCCTCAAGGCTGTGCCTTTAACTGCCTCTGTTATCAATCCCAGAATTCCCTCTATAAGTCTCTGTGCCTCTGTATCACTCCCTGATCCTAATGACACTGCTTTATAATCTTTTTTTGAACAAATGTTTCGTCATCTGCCCTTTTCTCTGTGTGTACCTTAATACCACCTTTTATTTTATAATGTTCTGGTGAATTATTAGTCATTTCAGTCAAATCTCAGTCATTTTTACCAGGTTAAAAAAAATATAAAAGGAAACAATGACACTGACTCTTAATATCCACTATCTGGCATGCTGTTCAATTGGCTTTTTTAGTGATTCTTTCCCTTATAAATTGAATGGATTTTACCTCTTTCCTGAGAAACGTTTTTTTTCATGTCTTCTCTGTATTCTTGTTGTTTTCTGCTTTCACTACAATTTGAAAAGTTTCTCCAAAGTCGAGTCTTTTTTGGGATGAATAAATCAGGCAATGACTCATCAATAATTTCAACAATAATTTTGTTTCTCATGAATTCTCATTTCAAAGTTCCATTGTCTCAGTTTTTCTCTAATCTTCAGTGATCACTAATGAAATTATCTACAAACTCCCAAGATGTTGAACTCTTCAGTTAAATCTTGCTTTCAACTATTTTATTTGTTCTCAGATTAAAGTAATTGCCAAAGGCTTGTTTAACTTAATCAAAAGTATCTGTGCCTTCTTTTATGTTTTGGTGAGCCATAGCATCATGAGATATAGGTCCTATTGAATATAATAGTGTATTTATTTGTTCAGCTTGTGATTTAGTATTTGGCTTGTGTACCTTAAAATATCTTTTCTTCAAGGTATCCAGTCCTGTATTCTATTTGCTACATCTTTAAAAATTAAATCTGCAAAGCAATCTTATAAGTACTGCCACTTCTTCCTTTTAAGATTATTTATTCTTCCGAATTCAAAGATTTTTGATTATGACAATCAACCCAATACTAATCCTGGCCTTCTGAAGTTCTCTACTCTTAGGTATTTTGAAAGTATCACCATTACTACCTTATGATATTAGACAACAATGCCCATCACTGATCACCTTTGCTTTTGGTATGCCAACCACCAATAGCTTCTGGTTGGGTAGTTCACTGACAACAACTGAGTTCTATCAAGAAGAGACTCCTTTCTTAAACAAGCTGCAGTTTGAGTACAAGTTACATCAGAAAGATAAATATTGTTATAAAGACGATGATAAGATGGTCTTAACTCTGTAAGATTGTAAGAAATTCTGTTTTATTCCCACCCAAGTATATATGACATTATTAAATTGAATGGAGCTGAATGCAGTCTCCAACAGTCACCATTTCAGAACCATTACCTTATATATCAGTTGTTTCTTCCTTAGTGATGAGTAGATTAAAAAAATTAACTAAATCTGACTACTTTCATGGTATCTAGACAGCTCACTGTGATAGGCATGCATACACCTACGATCCATATCTTCCACATTAACCCTTTTCATGGCTAAAATGAGGTCAAATGAAAGAAGAGGAAAATAAAAGTAAGCTACATGACACTATATTATAACTATAATGAATTATTCCAATTAATCAAAATGTTAATAAAATTGTACTATTTATGACTACAGTGCTTACATTTGACAAATATTTTATAGATCAATTAAATAACAGGCTGCATTTTCAACAAATACTTCACTTTCCATGTTGCTCTGAATAAATAATGAGTTTTATACAAAACATACCGTGTATCTAATGTTTTGGTTACTTTATCTTGTTTTCTTGATTCTGTACTTTTAAACTGAAGAATTCGCAAAGGTATTAGGCAAGTGGCCTAATTCTTTCTCCCTTATTATCTCTTTTTCACACACTATCTTGGCTGTGTAACCTGGACTGTTTCCACTTACTAAAGATAGAATATCAGTTACATAGCAATCCCAACCCATCATGCAGTTCAGCAATAATGATGTCACAAATGGTTTTCTGATTACTCAACAAGTTTTATTTTTGAAGAAAAAAGTGCAGAACATCATGTAATGTATTTTAAAAAACCGATAACCACTCAATCACACCAAAAAACATCACCACACATCATCATACTAATCTCCAGCTACAAGGACATTCTGTCTATCACACTAAGTAAGGTAGTATAGGAATTTCAGTACTAGGTATTAGATGTATGTTCCAAAGACTAGTATTAAATGTCATGACCCTTAGGCTGTTTGCAAAAAACAAGACACTAACTGCACCAACTAGACCGTGCTGGCAGAACTCACAATACAATGTCCACCATTAGGTGTGATTCTGTGATTGGACAACTTTTACTAAATAAAACTGATTATGTGAAGAATTACATTCATAGCCAGTTTAGGATTGTCAGTGTGGCTCAATTGTGTGTATCAAACCAACACCTTGATATATCAGAGTTAACCTGCTGGTATAAAATTTATTGAAGTCTTGGCAGTTTACTGTCAGTTGTCATCTAACTGCTGAATTCTCCATGGCAACAGCTCTACCAACCAGACTCAACTTATGATGAATCAGTTGAATGCAAATAAGCTGAGGAGACTTCCTGAAGAATACTTGCAGCCAATCGATTAGTACTCCATTTTCATACAGTTTAAATGTTATTTTAATTTTACGTTGGTATTTCTTGCAAATTGTCCTGATGAATGAAAGATGAAAACCTTCAACAATAGGTACGTTTTTCTTCAGCAATGCAAAAGTCATATTTTTCAGGATATTCCTCAAGAGGTCTCGTCAGCTTATTCACATTTAACTGCTTCATCATAAGCAGCATCCTTGCCAAATTGAGATTAGACAGCAAGCATACTCTAATATCTGCAGTCTGTTAGAGCAGAGGAGTTTTGATGATGAACAGCCCTGCCACTGAGTGGAGCATCCAGCAAGTCGTTGCTGGTATGCTGTGGCTGCAGTATGCAGTATACCAATGGTATATTGCAACAGCCCGCTAAGCTTATTTCTGCACCATCCTCCAGCCCTGCGGCCTCAAGCGAAGTGCCAGGACAAGGCAACAATAATATGACAACACCAATGCCAAACTCCCCTCAAAGTCAAACATTATCCTGACTTGGACAAGTGTTCTCATTCTTTCATCATTGCCGAGCCAACATTCCCTCACTAACCGTATTGTATGAGCACCATCACTATGTGGATCTGATCGAGGAGATGGTTCCCCACTGATAAGTAGTGAAGATAATAAAAATGACTTTGTCAACATTGCCAAGGATAAAAGGTCCAGGTCATGCAAAGCAGAAGTCTATTGGCTCAATAAATAATTATGCAGGAAATATACTTTTGTTTTACGTTTTTCCCATTTTATAAAATTAAAGAAAATGCCTAAAATAGGAGTAGAATTTATTTGTTTTAAAAACTGACTGTCTATTTGTTCTTATTGGTGTCTGTTTCATCCATACTATTCTGCAGTAAGTACAGCTCGGTGTTGGTCTTTGGTGTTATGTGGTTAGCTGAGCTCAATGAGCAACATTGCAAAGAAACTTGTTTTACTTTGGTCCTTCTGGAGATTTTTTTGGTGATTATATTGTACGACTGATTACATTTTAGAAAATAAATAATTTGATTCACGACATTAAGTGACATATAGAAAATCCTTTCAGATATTTGCTAATATATCAATAATTTCATTACTAAACGATGAGAAAACTTTCCAACAAGATTACCTCTGGTAAGGGAATCCAAATGAGGAGGCTTGCTGATTTGAACAAGACTCAAAAAATGTTGTGAAACTTGAAAGGGTTCAGAAAAGGATGCTGCCAGGTTTGGAGATTTTGAGCCATAGGTAATAGGCTGAGGGGTGACCCTATAGAGGTTAATAAAATTGTGAGGGGCGTGGATCTGGTTAATGGACTCCCCCTGGGGTGGGGGAGTCCAGAGGATATAGGTTTAGGGTGAGAGGGGAAAATTTTAAAGGGACCTAAGGGGCAACTTTTTCATGCAGAGGGTGGTACGTATATGGAATGAACTGCCAGAGGAAGTGGTGCAGGTTGGTACAATTACAACATTTAAAAGGCATTTGGATGGGTTTATGAATAGGAAGGATTTAGAGGGATATGGGCAAAGTGCTAGCAAATGGGACTAGATTAGTATAGGGTATCTGGTCGACATGGACAAGTTGGACTAAAGGTCCTGTTTTCATACTGTACAGCTCTATGACTCTAATACAAAAAAAAAGTCATTGCATTATAGTGCATATTAGTATAAAAAATGCTCAATGACCAACAGTAATGATTAAAATAAAATCCTTCATTAGGTTCTGCATCATTTTCTAGTCTCAGGATAACCTTTGTCTAAGAGAACAATCAAGGCATTGAAATAGTTTGGCTTATTGCTTGGGTCATCCTATTGAGTGGCTTATACCGATGTAACGTTTGAAAAAGGAGGTGCTTGTCTGCTGGGAGTAGAAGGAGTTAAAAAAAAATTGTCAGATATCTAGAAATGGCTGAGACACTCGTAAAGTAAACCAACAAAAGGGATCCCTTGGGAACACTGTCAAGGGTGTATACTAATTGATACTGAATGTGTGCTGGAATTAGTTAGGGTGTGAACTGCTGATCTAATAACAAAGGACATTAATCACAAATTAATGTACAAGTTTCTCTTTATTGTCAGTTAATTACATTTCTTAATGAAAAATGCATTGGGTTTACATCAGCGTTAGAAGAACTGACTAAGTATCTCTGGGTATCACAGATTACTGAGGTCCTGTTGCTGCTTCCCCTGTAGAACATATCGACAGTAGAGCAAGGTAGCACTTTAGCTGCTACTAGATGCATAGGCAGCAACTTGTTCAATAGATAATGGTTCTCTGATTAATTAAATGTTTAGACTAACTCCTATTGAACAATGATCAGGATATCCTTGACAAAATGAGATTAGGCAGCAAGTAAGGGTGAAAAGCCAAGGGTTTGTTTACTGAAGACGA